>NW_023270389.1:4059006-4314837 GCF_011800145.1 Mirounga leonina
TTCTGCATGGAGCACTGGGTGTTATGCACAAACAATGAATCATGGAACACTTCATCTAAAACTAATGATGTAATGTATGGGGATTAACATAAGAATAAAAAAAAATTATGAATACATGGCTTAAGCAAGCAGACCCAACAATTATTGAGTATTAGGACACAGAGGTGCTGAAACAGGTACTTGCATAGAGTGTATCGAATCCTCTCCAAGAAAACAACTCAGGATCGTTACTGAGATGGAAATGGCAGACTTGTGCCCAACAGCCTCCTCTCCCTTCTTCCACTTCGCCTTCCTGAAGGACAGGATAGAAAGCTACTGCATTTCCTAGACACTGAAAGGATTTCTCAGTGTGAATTCTATTCAGCCATTCAGATACACATGTGTGAGGTCTGAGGCGTGAGGATGAGACAGGCTGTCTGCCAGTTTCGCCCTTTCTTCTGGCACAGGGACAGATTTTTCAGCAGAATGAGAGAGGTGTCGGTGGCCAGTCTCTACCTGTGGACATGGGGGAGCAGGTTCCTGGACACCGTGCTGCTGGGCCCCATCTGAGCAGATACCGTGTGGCCTGGAGACTGGCAACGGTGACAACACCGTTCTACTCGCGTGGATGTGGACTTCCGATGGTGTGGATTCCCAGTGATGGCCATAACACTACAGGTTCTCGAGCACTCGGTCCTGATTATCAACGAAATGGGAGCTTCCTTGAGGACTCCATTCCGCAGCGCAAATGCAGAATTATTCCTTAATGTCATGCTAGATCCTGTCCTTTCCTCCCAATGATTCCATAAAGCCATTCCCACAGACCACCACACTGACCCATCATGTCGGTGGGATTGTGCTGATCGGGTGGGGTGAGTTCAAGATGGCTAGCATATACTGCAGGGCCTGGTAAGACACGTGCACTTCCGAGTGAGAAATCCTGAACACTGACAAATTGGCCACTTTGGTTAAGAGGTCTGGTGGTCAGAGGTATGCTAGGACATCCCCTCTAAAGCAAGCAAAAAACTGCTGTATCTTTAATCCCTTACCACAAAGTAGGAAGCATTGACACCTGATATGTCCCTTTGGGTTCCGAAGGCAATACAGTCCTTACCCGAGCACAATGTTCTGGGCCCTCCTAGTACATGAGAAGCTTCCAACTGCAAGCAGGGCTTAGACTAGGACAGAGCTCTGCAGCAGATCCAGGTTGGGCATGTCAGCCCTGTCACCTAGGCCACATACACTGGCAGATCTCATTGTATAGGACAGGTCAGTGGCAGGAAAAAATGTGGTGCACAGTTTACATCAAACTCCAGGGAGAAGATCACAGCATAGATCTCAAGTTCCGGAGCAAGGTCATACCATCTAGAGCACAGAATTATACATTTTTGGAAAACCAGCTCCTGGCATGGTACTGAGCCCTAGCAGAGAAAAAAATGTTTGACAATAAGATACCAAGCAACCATGCCTCTAGAAATATCCTTCATGTGTTGTCCCTCATCCCGTTTGACCCTCAAAGTCAGAAAGTCAAGTAGGCCCAGTAGTAGTCCATTATAAGATCCAGTCCATCTGGGATGGAGCACAAGCAGGACCGCAAGGCACAAGCAAACTGCAAAAGCATGTAGCCTACTCAGCATGTCACCTTGGCTGCCTCAGCATCTGCCTCCCTCCACTCACTAGGGTGGTTGTGTGTGTGTGTGTGTGTGTGTGTGTGGCGGGGTGGGGGTGGCTGTACAGCCAACTAAAAGACGGAGAAATATCCCAAGCTTGGTTTATGGATGGGTTGGCTCAATATGTGGGTGCAAGTCAAAAATATGTAGTGACTGCATCATAGATCATCAGTCAGGGGTGGCTCTTAAAGACCATAAAGAAGGAGAACTTTCCCAATCAGTAGAGCTTTAAATGGTGTGCCTGGTCATTGACTGTGCTAAATGCAAAAGGTCTCAGCATTAGAATATAGATGGCTTCACGAGCATAGCAAATAGCCTGACTGGCTGGTCAGGTACTTGAAAGAAAAAGGTTGGAGAGGAAAGTCTGGGGTTGAGCCACACGGATGGATGCATGGGAGTGGGCATGAAGCATGAAGATCTCTGCATCACACATTTATGCCCACCGGGAAGCATCAACAACTAAACCACCAGGCAGACAAAACGACTCAGCCAGGTGACAGAAGTCCTGGCTGGATGGGCACAGCTACACCTGCCATGGAGGCTGATGCAGAGGTTACAATGAGCCCAACGGCATGCACTGGCACTTACCAAGCCTTCTAGAATTACTGTCACCTCAGGTTGTCCACCTGCCAGGCATGGAGACTCACAATGAGCCCCCAGTATGGCAGACTCAAAGAGACAAATCAGCTATCTAGTAATTACATTAGTTCCTAATACTAAGCTCCTTCCTTCCGGGAAGAGCCAGCAGTTGTTCTCACCAGAACAGAAGGTAATTCTGGGTGAAGGGGTTTGCTTTTCCTGCCTGCAGAGCCTCAACTGGAACCACTACCAGGGGCAGGCAAGCAGTGCTTTTACAAGTACTAGACTCACGAGCTTGGAATCCTGCTCTCTTGAACATCCAACTATGGGACCTTCCTCACAGTGAACCAGGTGCAGGAATGGGCTCATGACCACGGCGCCCCTAACTGTATCACATACCATACAATTCAGAAGCAGCCTCGCTGAGAGAGCATTGAGATGGCCTGCCAAAGGTACAGCTGAAGCGCCAGATCAGAAATACTCTGCAAGGCTGTGGTGCTTTCCTCCAGAACGCAGCAGAGACACAGGATCCGACCTATATGGTGCCGCGTCCCCGGTAAGAAGAACACTGATGCCCAAGAGCAAGGAGTGAAAGCAAGAGAAACCCTCCTTACCAACATTCCCAGAGACACCTTGGGAGAATACGTGCTTGCCCTCTGTTTTGTTCCGGGCTGTGCAGGATTGGAAGGCCTGGTCCTCAAGAAGGGCATATTCTGCAGAGAATGAGCACATTCTGCAGAGCAAGGACTCCACTGAATTACAACCTACAACTACTCCCTGGGGTGCTCAGACTCCTCATATCTGGAGAAGAGCAGGCAAGAAGAGGAGTCATCATCCTGGTGGGATCATGAACCCTGATCAGGAGGAGGAGGTAGGAATATTTTTACACCGTGGGGCCAGGGTGGAATGTGTGCAGAACAGGACGATCCACTTGCATGCCTCTTGGAACTTCCCTGTCTGACTGTGGCCCAAACTGGGAAGGATGTGATCACCAGGGACTCTCTGGGACACTTCATGTGTGGAGCTTTGGTGACACCACAAGTCAACCACCGAGACCTTTAGGGAGGAGAGCGGAGGATGAGGGGAACTTAGAAGTGAAAGCAGAGGGAAGAAATTCTTAGTATCGGCTGTGGCCCCAAGACCCACTGCAATGATGAAGGCTGCCATTTTCCCCACCATCCTCCACCCTGTAGGTTTCCCTTCAGGAAAGGCCTCCATAGAAGCCTCAATGAGCTCCCTCCTGAATGTACACAGAGAACAGGTCTGGGCGGGGATAAAGGGAGGACTGGGGCAGAAATGGAGACACACTGCTTGGACTCCCCTTTCAAGAAAGGATGCGTTACCCATGTGTAAGATCCACTTGGGCTTTTAAGTCAAGGTCACACTCCTGGGAGTCCCTCAGGCTAACAACTAGCAAGACTGTTGCACAATGGCCTGGCCATTCCCACCAAGCGATCTCTTTAACAAGCGGTAATTCCTCCCATGGTCTCCACTGGGCTGGCAGAGACTTTATCAAACATACACCCTGGTCTGATGACCTCCCCCTTCCCTGTCCTTGCTCCTCCCCACCACCTTTTCCACAGGTATTTCTCTATAGTAAACCTTTGCCCACCTATCTCCAACTCAGGTTCTCTTTCCTGGAGGACCCAGCTAAAGCAAAGAGTTACTTTTTTTTTTTTCATGAGATTTACTTCTTGGTAGGGAGAAACCTAATAAAAAATATGTTAAACATGGTTTCCAATGAAACAATATAGGGCAAGGGGACTGTGAGTAATAGAGAGGTTATTAACAGGGTGGGCCTTTAAGGTCTCTCCAAGACAGCACATGTGAGTGGAGACCTGAGTAAAGCACAGATATGGGGGACGAACATGTGAAGAAAGAGTCATTTCTCTCCCACATTCACCACAGTGCATTTTCCAAACAACCTTAGCCCTATCTGCTGTATTCTTACCTTATGACCTGGTAATCTACATCATTAGAGAATCATTATACCATAGAATCATCCTATCATTATACCAAGGATATCAAGACATTTTGACATGGATTCCTCCAAATCTTTTAACCCAAATCTATCTTTATTCTCCCTTTCTTCTCTTATGACCCTCTCTCTGGGGAAGTGTGTGTTCTCATGGCCAACACTAATCTCTCCATTTGTAACTGAAGACAAGCAATGTAGTGGTGTTCTCAAATGCCAAGAAAAAAATTATGCATTTCTGCCCCCAGGGAACACTGCCATTTTCAGAGAACGAATCAGAAACTGCTGATGCTTCATAAAATAAGACTAATGAATCTCAATGCCACATTGAAAAAGGACATGTTCAGTAAAGTGTTCATTAATTCATCACTTAGTGAACACCTGCTAAGGGCCTGGTTTTAGCGATGATAATAAAAAAGATAGCCAGCACCCCCAATCTTCGACCAGCTGTCTTCTGCTATAGATTGTTTATAGGGCATTCTAAGAATTCTTAATAGAGCACATTCTTGTAGATTCCTAATAGGGCATATTTTGCATGGATGACACTCGAGGAAAATGCATACTTGTCCCCCCAATAAAGCACAGTGCCCTATTTTTGATGACCTAGGCTGCCCACCATGTCCTTTAGCCAGTCTAACTTAAAGTCAAAACTTAAAACCTTAAAATGACCTCTTGGCTTTTTCTACCAGGTCTACTCCAGGAATTGGACCCTATGATTTCACAGAATAGTAAAATGAGAGAAAGATAGATCTTAAGAGTAGGAACCTGGCTTCCTAAGGCCCAGAGTACAGCGACCGACCCAAGGAGCTTCCTCCAGGCTTCCCTTGTCCCCATTCCAGCACTAGTGGCTTTTCCTGGCTCAGGGATGCGCCAAAGCCAGAAGAAGTTCCCCATTGGCAGTAAGAGAAGCATCAGTAACCCCAACTGACAAGGTTCTTGACAAAACAGATCTAACGTCTTTGATCCACCCGTTGGAGAGAAACCTGCTTCTCACCAACACCCACGCTAAAGCATAGATTCCCAAGAAACTGAAGAATTATTGCTTTTTTCTAGGGCTGATAGTCACATCTGTTGTTGAGTGCTCATCCTGCTTTTCAGGACCTGTCAAAAAATAACCTCATAATAAGTCACTGAGAAACCAATCCACAAAGAGCTTAGCGTTTTCTACATAGGAGAATGTGAGTCTAGTTAGCATCCTTACCACTGCTGTCTGGAAAACTCTGAAGAGCTGCCTCCATGCACAGACATCACCCAGACCTTGCCACTCCAGTTTCTTCTCCTCTCCTGCAACTTCATTCCTATTTCTGAAATTGAGATTTCCTGCCATTGTGGAAACAGTGAAGATTTTGGGAGCCATGGCAATGAACTTAGAGAAAATCTTTATCCACTTTACAACTGGATGAATCATCATTTCTCAAAAAAAAAAAAAAAAAAAAAAAAATCAAGTCTTCTACTTGTCCAGAACCCAAATCCAGCACTCTTAACTTTAATACCCTTTGCAGTGTGTTCCTAGGCACAATGTCTGCTCTGATCCTCAAACACCTATGACATGAGAACAGCAGGAACTGTTTTAGAAAAACTGCCTTCAACCCCAATCTGGATGGCCTGATTCTCAGAACCCATCTTTGTACCATTTGACCCCATCTCTGGCCAAAAACTGGCTGAATCGGGAGAGATCCCAATGGGATCAGTCTTATTCCCTCCATCAGGAATCTGGAACTCGAACAGAAAGAGAAATGTGCAGAAGTGGAGAGAGAAGAAACAGTGGGGAAAGATGAAAAGCAGCAGTCTGTGGAGACAGAACATTAAGTTGGAGAGCTCTGGTCAGAGAAACAGCTCTCTGGGCAAGAAGAGCTACAGAGTTTGTAGAAAGAAATGGGCCCCAAAATGAGACCCTGTGCCGAAACTTCAGGGCCATGACCTAACTTCTTCCCAAGGTCTGGCTATATTCTTATCCTTGAGCTTTATGGGATGTCGCTATAAATTGCAATAAATTTTTCTTTCCCTTAAGCTAGGCCTAACTGATTTCTAGATTTGCAACGACCATAAAAAAAGGCAAGATTCAAGGTGATTAAATTTATCCACGATCACATGGTTGGATAATGGATGAAAAATTCAAAATCAAAGTCCAGCCCCCTGACTTCTAATCAATTAATTATGAAGAGATGTTCTACCCTAAAGAAATCTGCTTAGATCAAGAGATAGTGAGTATAAATTCAGACAGCACAAAAAATGAAAAAGCCAAGATAATTGTAGGTTAAATGGTGTCCCCCAAGAAGATATTTCTGCTGGGAACCTGTACCTGTGACTTTATTTGGGGTGGGGGGGGCGGGGGGTAGTCTTTGAAGCTATAATTAAGGATCTTGAGATGAGACCATCCTGGATTAGGGTGGGCCTAGATTCCAATGATACAAGGAAGAGGACAGAGAAGCTGAGGTAAGGACCAACACAGAGCCTACAGTGATGTATTTATGAGCCAATAGACACTGAGGACTGCCAGCCTGCAGCCACCAAGCCCCCAGCAGCTAGGGGACAGGCATGGAATGGGCCAACCATGGGGGTACCTTGACTTCCGACTTCTAGCTTCCAGAAGTGTGAAAAAATAAATTTAAGTCACCAAGCTTCTGGTTGTTATGGCAGCCACAGGAAACTAATACAATGAGCATAAGTATAAATAAATATGAAAAGCGGAAAGAACTTAAGAATACATTATGATAGCCTGCACTATTGGAACTGCTATGTCGCTGTGAGAAGGCTGGAGGTCAACAGTCCCTGGCTTCTGTTCCAGGCACCCAGCCTTCCACACGGGTTTAATGCACACTGGGGGTGCTCACAACGTACGGACCTGTGTTGGAGGTGCGCTGCTGAGGTCCAGGCTACACAAGAGCAACTCTTCTAAAACTTTTTATTTGATAAAGGATTGAGGGGGGTATTTTCCTTCTTTTGTCTGCTATGGCTTTATCAGGAAAGAAAGAAGACATCTTTTTCCTTCCTCATTAACACCAACCTACATACTCTCTGCTCCTCCACCACCCCCATCACTCCAACACAGAAACGGCGAATTGTTTCGCACTCTGGAAGCTCTGTGATACAGGACAGAGGTAAACACTGCTTTCTGCATCATTCTCAGAACTAGAAATCTTTGTGTTTCAAAAATGGAGCCCACCAGGGTGATGAGGATGGTTTGTCCACAAACGAGAATGATGGATGCTCTGGCTTGAAGTGGGGGAGTGGGTAGAACAGATCCAGGGGGGCTAAATTCCCTAAAATCCGAGGCGATTTGGTGGGCGGAGAGGGCTTGATGTCATGGAAATCTGCAGGCTCCTCATATACAGCACCCCATAAATAGAAAGATCTCAGAGGAAAAACAGTTGTACGAATACCCATGGAGATGAAACTCTATGAAAAGAACCAGTTTCATATTTTGAAATTAGAATCTCTAAGGGCATTCTTTATTTGTTGCTTGCCAAAAGGAGAAAAAGCAGGTCAGGGGACATGAAGTGTTTTCTTCCCCTCACCACTTTCTCTTTCATTTAAAAAAAAAAAAATTATACCATTTACAGAGTCATGTGTTAGATTAACATATGGTTGATTAGCTCACTTACAATTTTAATGAAAAATTCCATTTTCTGCAACATAATGTATAATGTATTTTTATACAGAAAATGAAGACAGGTCTTATATGCTTCCCAGTTGATGGTTACATCTCAAGAGGAACTTAAATAACTCACACAAGTTAGGTATTTAATGAAAGAATATTCTAGGAGAAGTTTATGACAAATAGCCCCAAAAGAACCTGTGACTACCTCAGGAAGCCTAACAGAACCAGACACAGAATCCCTATACATGTAAATTCCCTCTTTCAGTGTTCTGTGCTCACAAGGTTGCTGGACTATGAAAGTTCTGCAACCTCTTCTCATTGACCTTAAGAAAGGACAAGCTCTGTATGTCGAAAATACAAACCACCAGACACAACAGGGATCTTCCTTACTGGGGCTTTTCACTGTCACATTAAAAAATTTTTGATCATGGCTAAATGGAAGATTTTAAGATTAGAATCTCTACCTACAATCCTAACTAATAGGGGTCCCCATGGCCAAGCTGGCACAGAAGGAGAGGAGCTTCCGACGGACTCCCAGATGTAGGCATAAAAGCTTTTCCTCACTGTCCACATGTCTCTGAACTGCCTCAGAAATGGAGCCCCAGTCCAGTCAGTAGAAGGAAGGGATTCACCAGTGCAACTGCTCATGGGATCTGATGGATGGGAATTTCTGACAAACTTCATTTGATTTAGAAAAGAAATGTGACATGTATTGTCCCTAAAGATTTGTGAATTGATTCAAATCTACCACTTCGCATATGGAGAATCTATACTTAAGATACTCATGTGTTTGTTACTCAAATAGGATCACTGGAGCAAAGTTGAACAATGTTGACTAAAGACTTATCTTTCATCTCTTGTAATGAGTATACTTATTAGAAGAAAAAAATTAAGCTTCACATGATCTGTCATAGCTTAAGAAAATGTGATCTACTATCAGTCTCTAAGTTCTCTTTTCTTTTAGTATCTTGGGTCTAAGAGCATAGGTGGAATCCGGCTTTTCCCAGTCACCAAACTTAGAAAAGCTGCCCCACTGAGACTCAAGCCAATTCTAAGAGGCGGAGTCTTCACCCTTGTAACTTCTACACACTCCCCCTCTCCAATACGACCGGAGCGGCTTGTCATTTGTGTTGAGGGGGCAGAACTGGTCACTCTCTGATCACCAGCTAAGTCCCTCTGGGCCTTGCACTTAAGTAAAAGTTCTCCTGCTGATTCTCTCCAGCTTGCGGAAAACACACCCCTGCAGACTCCACATGGTGCTGTTTCCTATTCATGTTTGTTGCTGCTCTCCCCACCACCGCAGTGAGCCTCACTCTTAACACTAGGAACAGGCTCTGAAGGGATTCAGGGTCCCCCCCAACCCAAGTCCCAGCTCAACCACTTTGGTCAGGCTTAGAAAAGCATTTATTATATAAAATGACATTGCCTTTAACGTAACAAAATCCTGAGAAGTTTCTGCTGCCTAGTCTTTAAAGAAATATTTATTGAGCTCCTATTGATCTGTTAGTAAAATAAATTTACTGTGCATATTTTGTTATGGGCAATGAACAAAATGCACAAAGTCCCTGCTGTTTTTTTTCTTCTAGTAGGTGGTAAATGATTGGAAATAAATATATAATCCATGAGATGGTAAATACTAAGGGAAAAATCAGTCAAGGGGGCTAAGGGTGCTAAGGTGGGTGGAGGGTCCTATTTTATAAGGGATAGCTCTGAAAGGTATTACGAATAGATATTTACAGCAGAAACTTGGAGTAAGGAAGCCAAGAGGCAACTTTCTGGGGAAAGAATTCCAGAAGGAAGAGAATCCTTTCAGAGATCTTGTGGCAGAACTGGGTGTGTTGGAGGAGCGGCAAAGTGGACGAAATGTCGTTACTTCAAGGAGTGCTGGAGCGAATGGACTGGAGCAATGGTTCTTGGACATGGCCACACCTTGGAAGCAACCTGGGCAGTTTAGAAACAAGCAAGCTGATGCCTGGGTCCACCCCCTGGGACTGGGCCTTAATTGGTCTGGGGGCATGGCCTGACATCAGGATATTTTTAACACTGGTGCAAGAGATTCTCATGTGCAGGGAGGTTTTCACTATGAAAATGCAGTGAGGTGGCCTCGCAGTCCCTCAGCCCACATACATGGAGTCAGAAACAGATTAGTCAGAGTGGTGGTGTTTTTCTCCAACCAGTTCTGCTGCCTGTAGTAGATGCAAATAGCTGGAAAGTGGATTTAACTAGGTTTGGAGGCTTACCAGGTGAGTGCAATGAAGAAACAAGAGTTGAGACTATGCAAAAGAGTGATTATAGTGAGGAACCAAGGAATCCCAGCAAGGTAAGAAGTTGGGACCAGAAAGGAAGGAAGAGGGTTGTGATCAATGAACCTCTAGCCCTGCTCCCAATGACAAAGTGTGGGTTTTTCCTCACACCACCAAGCAAGTTTCTGACACAGCTGGGTATCCTACAACTCAACGCTGACACTATCTACCCACAGATGAGGGGCTCAGTCCCACACAACTGCCACCCACCACTCTTCAGATGCCAGTGGCAAGTCCAGGTTGTCACCTGTGCCTCTGACCAGACTGGCTAAAATAGGAGATCCCACCACCCGTCAAACTCAGGTTTGACTAATTTGCTAGAGTGGATCACAGAACTCAAGGAGACAGCTTACTTACTAGGGAATAGCCAGATGGAAGAGATACACAGGACAGGTGTGGGGGAAGGGCACTGAGCTTCCAGGTCCCCCTCCAGACACGCCACTCTCCCCAAACCTCCATGTGTTCACCAACCTGGAAGCTCTCAGAATCCTGTCCTTTTGGGTTTTTATGGAAGCTTCATTACACAGGCATGACTGAATAAATTGCCAGCCACTGGAAACTCAACCTCCAGTCCTCCTCCCCTCCCCAGAGGTCAGGGTTGGGACTGAAAATTCCAACCCTATAATCACATGATTGGCCCTGCTAGCAGCCAAGCCCCATCTTTAGGTGTTTTCCAAAAGTCATCTCGTTAACAAAAGACATCTTTATGGTTCTCGTTACAGGAAATTCCAAGGGTTATGGGAGCTCTGTGCCAGGAACAGGACAAAGACCAAATACATTTTTTTTTTCTTTAGAGAGGGGGGTGGGGAGTGGCAGAGGGAGAGGGAGAAAGAATCTTAAGCAGGTTCCACACCCAGCACAGATTCTGACGCAGGGTGCAATCTCATTACCCGGAGATCATGACCTGAGCCAAAATCAAGAGTCAGATGCACAACTGACTGAGCCACTCATTCGCCCCATAAATACATATTTCTTATAACCACCATATCACAGAATCCAAGTCCTATTTGGGCTGAAGATTTGTTCCCTTCAGTGCCAGAGGGAGAAGCAGAAAGGGAGGCAGTTCTGGTTTTAGTGATTACACAGGAGATGTAGTTCTTGTAACAGAAAGATCTAGTATATGACCACACAAGTAGGTGATCAAGGTATAGCAGAAAAAATCTTTGGGGGCTAAGACAAAAAGTAAGGAGCCAGAGTTTTGGAAAGCTAGTCTATGTACGGTTATCAAAATCACCATGAATTACAGCAGTAGAGATAATAGTCTAGGAGATAAAAATATTCAAGGAATGGAAAACAACAACCAGGGATATCTCTGAAGTACTACAACAAAGAGGGGTCCAGACAGTGGAGTCTGTTATCAGGAGCTTCAAAGCTGTAAATACTTTAAGGACGGAAGAGGGGTATGGACTGGAAGCAGCAGTGAGGAGCAAAGAACTAGCCCATCCCTGGACCCAATCATACCAAGGAAGCAGGAGAGGAAACACCTGCCACAGGGTAAGGCCACAGAAGCTGCACCTGTCCAGGAGTCAGGTTTCAGTGTGAGCAAAAAGGTAAAGGAAACATTCAAGAGAAGACATTAAAGATTTGGGGGATGTTGCCAGAGATGGGTCAGGGTTCCCCCATGGGAAAGCTTAGGCATCGAGGGGGTGGGAGAGCAAATTAGGTTGTGAATGGAGACATGAGTGTGGATCTGGTGAACTTGGCGTGTTCTGACATGCATGGAGCCCTTCAAACAGTGCCTAGTATATAGTAATTTCTGTGTAAATGTCAGCTATTATTTACAGTATGGTGACTAATGGGAACAAGGATGTAGATCATGATGATATTAGTCCTGACAGACTTTTAGGAGAATTGTACCGGCGAATCTATGATTTGGGGAGAAAAGATAGGAATTGGGATCTTTATACAAAGATATATGAAGTTGTGGCCTTGTATAAACAGGAACCAAGTACGTAAAAGGGAATGCAGGACACTGGATCACCAAAACCTTATAAAATTAAAGAGACGCTAAGAAAAAAAAATCCATAAACCTCTGGAGAAAAAGAACGCCTTTAGTGGACCTGAAATTTCTAGAAATTTCTGAAACTAGGAAATAGTGCACCAGTGATACTTGATACTCCTCCCTTAAAAAGGTGGAGGCCATTGGTAATTCAACCTCCAGTCCTCCTCCCCTCCCCAGAGGTCAGGGTTGGGGCTGATTCCTCTCCTCTGGATGATGGCTTGTACTTAGTGACTTGCTTCTAATGGAGTAGAATGTACAAGAGTGATGGCACAACAATTCTCAGACACGGTCATAAAAGTCGCCATGACCTTCTCCTTGCCCCTCTTCTTGGATCCCCAGCTCTGGGCAAAACCAGCTGCCACGTCCTGAGGACCCTAACCAGCCCTACATAGAAGCACACATGGGAGAAACTGAGGCCTTTCTCCAAGCACCAGCTGTGACCCACCAGCCATGTGAGTCAGCCAACATGGAACAGATTCTCCAGGACTGGTCAAGTCTTCAGTGTACCCAGGCCAACACCTTGACCTCATGAGAGATGGAGCCAGAACCACCCAGTGAAGCCACTCCCAGCGTCTTGACCCACAGAAACAGAGAGAGAATGTCCACTGTCTTAAACGGACAGAAGTTTTAGGGTTATGCATTAAAGGGTTTGTATAGCTATAAGGTTAAGCTATAAGGTTTAAGTTTTAATGTTAGACTAGACTTAATACTTTTCTGAGAGAAAGTTTTCCAAATCCCCTTACCTTCTTTTGGGGCATGACACATTATCCCCCATACCCTTCTTAAACTGGATGCATAAACTGGGCCCCATGGATTCCCCCAGCGATCCCCAGGAAGCAAGACCTGAGTGGGCCTCTTGGGAGGCATCCTCAAGCTGGGGGAGTTAGAGGTCCATCTTGCACTTTCCCACCGGAGGAACTGCAGGCCCAGAGGCCCCCTCAGTGTGGTGCTTTACCAGCCTAGGAGAGGGACGATGCAGTCACAGTGAAACCTCTCACCTTACTACTCTTCTCATGCAGCCCCCCTTCTGGGTCTGTGTTCCGGGGGGGCTTCAGCCTCACCCCCAGACTCGGGGATTTTTGCAATGGTGTCTTGTCTATGGAGAGCTGCTAGGTGGTCTTCCTGTGAGGATGACTGAAGCTGGGAATGACCTATGTCACCATTTTGATGAGGTCACCTCCAGGAGTTCCCAGATCACAGTCAAAAGGGGCTGGAGCCGGTTAATAGTCCACTTCCAGGTACAGAGCCAGGACTGAGGTCCGTGTGCATATTGGTCAGGCCTGACTCCTCCTGGGTCATGGGATATATAGTGCTGGTGACAGAAAGCCAAACAGGGCTGTAGCCAAGCTCTGAGGGGTACAGAGCTGTTTGCAGATGTGTACCTGGGACCACAGTCAGAGTTAGCCCTGTAAGAGCCTACCTTCTCGGGGCGCCTGGGTGGCTCAGTCATTAAGCGTCTGCCTTCGGCTCAGGTCAGGATCCCGGGGTCCTGGGATCGGGCCCCGCATCGGGCTCCCTGCTCGGTGGGAGGCCTGCTTCTCCCTCTCGCACTCCCCCTGCTTGTGTTCCTGCTTTCACTCTCTGTCAAATAAATAAATAAAATCTTAAAAAAAAAAAAAAAAAAAAAAGCCTACCTTCTCACAACAGCTCCCCCTCGTCTTAGGTTGCACTGGGGTCTCACAGTGCCCCACCCAGATCCCAGAGCTCCCATAAAGGCACTCTGTGTGAGGCTGGATGGCGCTGGGTTGGGTCTTATTCAGCCATTTTGCTGACATCACCCTCCCCAACGAATTTTATACAACTGCGACCTGATAGGACAATCTGGAAAGGACAGCAATAATATTTAAAACTGATAATACCTCAAAATCATGTTGGATTTATTCCAGGAATACAAGATGGGGTTGACACATTATAATCCATTTATTTCACAATTACAGAAAGGAGGAGGAAAACTATCCTCTCAGTGGACACAGAAAAAGCCTTTCACAAAATTTAGCGTCCAATCTTGATGAACCCCAGCAAACTAACATCACAAGGGAATACTGAAAACACATTGTATAGATTATGTGATGGCATTCTGACTGTTCAAAATATATTCTGGTTTGTTCCTTAATTCTTTTTTGCTCGGGGCAATAAAGAGCTGATTAATGAAGAGCTTAATAACTGTACATGAAAGCCCTCTGTTTAGACAAAGCATTTCACAATCTCGACAAAGTGTTTAAGAAATTAACAGTTTAATGGGCAACTTAAATAACGCAAAAGTAGTATTAGAAATACAAGGAAGAGATTCTAGTAACAACACCCTTCAGATGCCAGTCTTATTTGTTTCCCAGTTTGTGCATAGGGCTTGGTGACAAAAAATATTTGATCCTGAGTTCAAAGATAAACTCTTTTCTACTACCCTAGAATATCAGGACTGGAAAGGTATCTCTCATATGCACAAGACCCAGAATCTCAGATAGACAAATCCAATTGTTTCCACAAAGAACAATCCTTATGGAACCCATTGCTCATAGGAACCCTGCTCCTGTCCCAGGACAGGCTTGGGATGAGCCCTCCATAAGTACCTCTACCACAGACCTGTCCTCACTGAGGCCTTCCCACCGACCCAGAGCCCACTGATGTCTCTAGAGGACCCTAAACACTAGCACTGATGAGCACTGAGTGATTAAGTCTCTGATGATTTTGGAAGCAATATTGTAGCCCCATTCTACAAACTGCATTCTCCAATTACAGGCCTAGCAAGAACTATTTCAGTGTCCTTGCTCTGAGTAGTAGAGAAAAGGGGCCTGCCATTAAGGGAGAAGTCTGTGAAGGCTCTATGACAAACAACAACATTCTGCAGAAGCCTCTCCAGCTGTATAACCAAGCTCACATAGCAAGTAGTAGATTCTCTGGAGAATAAAAACCCTTCCTTATGGCTGTCCGTGAAAGAGCAGAAAAATATTTACCCAATAAAATATCAGGTAGGAAAATCCCAGATGGAACTTTTTTTTTTTTAAACAATCACTTTCCTCCTGTTAGTGCATGCCCTCCCTCCCACCCCACTACCTCTCCTCCCTATCTGAGCAAAACCTACGGCCAACAGCAGGCCCTGCACACATGCAACACAACAACCTCACCAAGTGTGAAGCTCTTCACCAGTAGGAGCTTCGGTCCCAGAGCTCAGACCTTCCAGGGTTTATTTACATACACGGAATGGGAGGGAGAGGGGCCTTCAGAGTATCAATCTGTGAATGATTTTTCACTTCTGCACACAGGTGCCAAGAGTCTGAATCTCTGAAAGGGAAGAAAGGAATGACCCTTGGCTGAGAAATCAATGGTAGTTAATTATTAAAAACACCAGTTACTGCATGCATCCCAACCTCCGTGGCCCAGGTTCCAGGAATGAAAAGACCCAGAATCATTTGAAGGCATTTAAGTCCAGGAATTGCCAGAACAGAGGAAGGATGGATACAGCTAACCGCTCAGTGTCCCAGGAGCCCAAGCGTGGAAGTCCTTGTTTCATGCTCAAAGGACAGCTCTTCCCATGGTCACTGCCAGGTTCTCTTTAGCCATGGGAAGCTCTCCCCGAATTCCAGTCTACAGACCAGACTCCCAGGGCACGCATGTTTACTTCTCCTATCCTGCTCAGAACAGTCGTTCTCCAGAACAATGCCCACCATCTTCCTTCCTTCCCAGTGCTTTCTGAGCCACCACCTGAGCCCAAAGCACCTGCTATTCCTGGGAGCTGAGCTCAACAGGGCCTGTGAGAACTCTTCTCCAGCGCCCAGCCTCTCCAAAGTGCTGCTGTGTCTCTCTTCCTGTCTCTGCAGGGTTGGACCTCCCAGCTTCACAGATCCCTCCCCTAGTTACACACACACACACACACACACACGCGCACGTGCACACACACAGAGAGACAGACAGACCGACAGACCCGCTCTTGGTGTCTTGGAAACATCCCCCAACATTGCTGCTTTGTTATCAATAAAAGGTTGACATTCAGCTGGGGTCAGCATTGCCATGTAGAGGTAGATACAAAGAAACAAACAAAGAAACATAAACCTAACCTCTAGCCTCCAGAAGCTTACAATTCCCCTGCCACCCTGAGTTCACAAACTCCCTGTTCGAGCTCCTGTCATGCCCTCCACTGCACTCAGTCCCTTTTCATTAGTCTTTACAGACCTGCAGGAACCTCTCCTTCTCTTCCTCAGAGCTAAAACATCAGATTCAGAACCCTTTTTCTCTTTTCCAGGCTCATTGGGCAGCACTGGCTGTAAATTCTGATTTACCCACATGGAAACTGCAATGCTGAGGACTTGGGATACCCTGGATGCTCAGAGTAGAAATGGCTAATGTCTCTTGTTTCCAGGTCACTGGTCCCAGGGAGACTGGGACAGCCCTGTCCTCAGTGTGCTGGATGTCATCATTTGGTTCCTTGTTTGCATAGCAGCCCCATTGCATCGTCCATGGAGGGGGTCTGCCAGTCTCTCCTGTACTCAAGCCCCCAACCTCATTCAGCACCCTCATGCTCAGACTGTATCAAGTGACTTCTTAGGGAAGATTTAAGGGGTCTTTCCACATTGAACCCCAAACCCCATACTTTAACCCTCTTTGGCCTAGTCTTTGGAGAAAACCTATCCCCACTGCTGCCCCAAACCCAGAGCTAAGAACAAACAGCCCTACAAATAACTTCTGCTTCATAGTCTGAGGAGGACACACGGAAACTGCTGAGAGTTCATAAATGAGGCTGTGGAGTCAGCAGCATGTCAGAGAAAAATGCACTCAATAAGTTGCTAATTCTGCAAGTAGTATTCCCTATCATCTTAAACTTTTAATAAATTTCTGTTCGAGTTTAAAGTTTTGCTATTACAAAACCAATAAAGACTTACTGGCACCTACTACAAATATGCATATGGTTGATGCTCAGATTTCTTAGGAAAACATTTCCCAACACATGCTGCTTTTCTAATAAAAATTTTGACATTCAAAAATTAAAAAAATAATCATGATTATAATCATAGGATTACATTCACAATGGTTCTTAGACACTTACTTCTTCCTCTTAGAGTTCCACCCACCACTGCCACGATAACCTAATTTTGGCAAAGATTTGGAAGATAATGGCAATGCATTCCTGGGAAATGTTAAAACTCAAAATTCAACAGCAAGAAAAACAATCCAACTGAAAATAGACCAAAAAATGCATCCATATCATGGAATACTACTTAGCAATACTAAAGAATGAGCTACTGATAGATTGAATTTGGTTGGATCTACAATGGATAGGTCACTGATTTAGCCCATTATTCTAATCTTACATGAAAATTTAATACTATGATTTCTCCCTAAGGACAGCTTTAGCTGCTTCACACACCAATGTTATGTACTTTGTTCTCATTTTCATTCAGTTCAAAATATGTCCCAATTTTCCTTATGATTTCTCCATCAACCTATGGATTATTTAAGAGTCTAGTGTTTATAGCAACTTCTTTCAAGACACATCTCCAAAGGCAAGGGAAACAAAAAAGCTTCTGCACAGCAAAGGAAACAGTCAACAAAACCAAAAGACAACTGACAGAATGGGAGAAGATATTTGCAAATGACATATCAGATAAAGGGCTAGTATCCAAAATCTATAAAGAACTTCTCAAACTCAACACCCAAACAACAAATAAGTCAAAAAATGGGCACTAGACACGAACAGACCCTTCTCCAAAGATGACATACAAATGGCTAACAGACACATGAAAAAATGCTCATCATCATTAGCCATCAAGGAAATTCAAATCAAAACCACATTGAGATAGCACCTTACACCAGTTAGAATGGCAAAAACTGACAAAGCAAGAAACAACAAATGTTGGAGAGGTTGTGGAGAAAGGGGAACCCTCTTACACTGTTGGTGGGAATGCAAGTTGGTCCAGCCACTTTGGAAAACAGTGTGGAGGTGCCTCAAAAGTTTAAAAACAGAGCTACCCTATGACCCAGCAATTGCACCCCTGGGTATTTACCCCAAAGACACAGATGTAGTGAAAAGAAGGGTCATATGCACCCCAATGTTCATAGCAGCAATGTCTGCAATAGCCAAACTGTGGAAAGAGCCAAGACGCCCTTCAACAGATGAATGGATAAAGAAGATGTGGTCCATATATACAATGGAATATTACCCAGCCATCAGAAAGGATGAATACCCAACTTTTGCATGAACATGGATGGAACTGGAGGAGATATGCTAAGTGAAATAAGTCAAGCAGAGAAAGTCAATTATCATATGGTTTCACTTATTTGTGGAACATAAGGAATAGCATGGAGGACATTAGGAGAAGGAAGGGAAAAATGAAGGGGGTGGGAATCAGAGGGGGAGACGAACCATGAGACTATGGACTCCGGGAAACAAACTGAGGGTTTTAGAGGGGAGGGGAGTGGGGGGATGGGTTAGCCAGGCAATTGGTATTAAGGAGGGCATGTACTTCGTGGAGCACTGGGTGTTATACACAAACAATGAATCATGGAACACTACATCAAAAACTAAGATGTACTGTATGGTGACTAACATAATAAAAAATAAAATACTAAAAAATAATTTTTTTTAAAAATTTAAAAAAGAGTCTGGTGTTTAATTTCCAAATACTCAGGTATTTTCCACATATATTTGTTATTTCTAATTTAAGTCCATTATGGTATTAGAGGATATTTGGCATCATTTTAATCCTTTTACAACGTAGTCAGACTTGTTCTAAATCTGGGTAAATGGGCTGTCTTGGTGAACATCCTATGAACACCTGAAAAGAAGGTGTATTCTAGTTGTAGAATACTCGATAAACAGCAATTAAGCTAAATTAGCTGAAACCATAGGTCTTTATTCTTCAATATATTTTTCTTTTTCATCTATATTTGTACTTCTTCTAGATCTTTTCTGTATTTGTACTGATATTATATCTGTTACCATCAGTTATTGAGAAAGAAGTGTTCAAACTTCTGTTTTGAACCCTGGTAGTAAGTGCCTAGACATTTAAGACTTAAGTCTTCTTGAGAAATTGACCCTTTTATCACATTTTGAGCAGTCCCTGTTTATCATTGGTAATATTGCTTACCCTGAAGTCTCCTTTCCTGGATAGCATTTATCCTCCAAAGCCTATCATGACTCCTGTTTGTATGGCATGTATTTTCCATTGGTTTACTTTTAATATAAGCTGGTATTTATATTTAAAATTCATTACATATAAACCTGTAACAGGTCCTGTTTTTTTAATCCATGTTGATAAACTATCTTTTAATTGAGATGTTTAGTCCGTTTATGTTGTTTATAGAGTTCAAGTCTCCCATGTGGCTATTTTCTATTTTTTTTAATCTATTTGTCATTCCTTTGTTCCTTCTTTCCTACTTCACTTTGCAATAATCATACATTTTTACAATTCCATTGTATCTGCTGTATTAGTCTTTTATTTCCTCTTATTCCTCCTCATTCTTCACTGTTGCCCTAGAGTTCACAACATGGACATTTAAGTTGCCAGTGTCTAACCTGAATTCACATCATTTTTACATATAATACAGGAAAATTAGTATAACATCACATGCCCCTTCCTCTTTTTTTGTGCTTTTTGGAATTCATTTTATTTCCACATATATTATAAACCCCATAACACATCAGTTTTGTTCTAGCATTACAGTTATTGTTTTATAAAAAAAAAATAACCAAAATAATCTTAAGAGCAAAGTTGGAAGACTCACATTTCCCAATTTCAAAGACTTACTATAAAATTAGAGTAACCAAGACTGTGTGTTGCTAGAATAAAGACACACACAGATCAGTGGAATAGAATTGAGCATCCAAAAATAAACCCATACACCTTTTGGGATACCAATTCATAACAAGGGTGCTAAGACAACTTGATGGGAAGAGTAATCTTTTCATCAAATGGATCTAGTACAACTGGATATATCATCCAACAGTGGACTCCACATCCTTCTCAAGCTCCCATGGGGTATTCACCAAGAGAAACCATATTATATTTGTTTTATGGCCCAGAAAAGGATAAAATCCACAGTGTCTGCTCACAGATCACAATGGAATTAGACAAATCAATAACAAAGATAACTGGAAAATCCCAAAACATGTGGCGATTAAGCAACGTGCTTCTAAACACATGGATCAAAGAAGAATCGAGAAAGCAAAAAATTTTTAACTATGAAAATGAAAACATGACAATCAGAATATGTGGAATTCAGCAAAAGTAGTGCTTAAGGGGGAAATTATAACATTGAATACATATATTAGAAAATTTAAAAAGATCTAAAATCAGTAATGTGAGTTTCCACCTAAGGGAACTAGAAAAGGAGCCAAGAAATCCAAAGTAAGCAGAAGGAAAAACTTAATTAGAGCAGAAACCAATGACAAGAAAAAGTTAATAAAGGTGATAAATGAAACAAAAACCTGTTCTGGGAAAAAAATCAATAACCTCTAGAACGAGGTTAACCAAGAAAAAAGGGACACATTACAGTATCAGATGCCACGAACACAAAAGGACAATAAAGGAATACTATGAACAACTCTATGCCCACAAATTTGATAACATCGATGAAATGGACCAATTTCTTGAAAGACACACCTGCTAAAATTCACACAAAATGAAATAGACAATCTGAATAGGCCTGTATCTATGAAAGAAATCTAATTAATTATTGATAACCTTCTGAACAGAAAGCACCAGGCCCAGATGGCCAAAGTAGGTTCATCAAGTGTAACAAGTGTACACTCTGTTGGGGGATGTTGGTAATGGGGGAGGTATGTGTGGAGGGAGGGGATATATGGGGAATTTTGGTACCTTCCCTTCAATTTTGCTGCAAACCTAAAACTTTTCTAAAAATAGTCTTAATAAAAAATTACAACCCACAGGATGAAAAAAAATATTTCCAAATCATAAAAGGGTCTAGTAGCCAGAATATATAAAGAACTCTTGAAACTCAACAATAAAGACAATTAAAAATAAGATGTGGTCCATATATACAACGGAATATTATTCAGCCATCAGAAAAGATGAATACCCAACTTTCACATCAACATGGATGGGACTGGAGGAGATTATGCTAAGTGAAATAAGTCAAGCAGAGAAAGTCAATTATCCTATGGTTTCCCTTATTTGTGGAACATAAGGAGTAGCACGGAGGACATTAGGAGAAGGAAGGGAAAAATGAAGGGGGGGAAATCAGAGGGAGAGATGAACCTCGAGAGACTATGGAGTCTGAGAAACAAACTGAGCGTTTTAGAGGGGAAGAGGGTGGGAGGATGGGTTAGGCCAGTGATGGGTATTAAGGAGGGCACGTACTGCATGGAGCACTGGGTGTTTACGAAAACAATGAATCAGGGATCACCACATCAAAAAACTAATGATGTATGGTGACTAATAAAATTTTTTAAAAAGTTTGAAAGTATTTTTATACTAAACATTAGCCTTATTGTTAATTTCCTCTATGTGCATGGGACCTATTGCTGTATTCTCTTCTGTTACAATGATTTACACGTACATGTTATCCTGTAACTATGGTATCTAGATTAATGTAGATTTATGGTAAACCTTGATAGTCTCCTTTTTAAATATGGTTTTGTTAGTTCTAAGTCTTTTGCATTTACATATAAATTTTAAATTGACTTGTCAATTTCTATTTTTAAAAGCCTTCTGGAATTTTGGTTGAGATTTAAATTTATGCACTAACTTAGGGAGAACTGACAACAATTACTCTCCAATCCGTGTGCATCACACATAACCTCATGTATTCATGCCTTTAATTCCTTTCAGCAATATTTTATAGTTTTCTGTGCAGAGGTCTTCACCTACTTTTAGAAATATTTTGGTAAAAATTATACATTGTTTCCATTTCTAATGGTTTGCTAATATTTAAATACAATAAGTTTGCATTCTGAAAACATGCTAAATTTACTTTTAATTCTAGCACATTTTCTATTGATTTCTCAGACTTTTCTCCATACACAAGCAGATCATATCTGAACAAAGGCAAGTTATGTTTATTCCTTTACCATCTTAATGCCCTTTTTTTTTCCTTGTTGCACTGGTTGGAAACGGCAGACAACGCTGACTGTAAGTGACAAAAGAAGGTACTTTTGCCTTACCCTCATTCTGACAGACAAAGCATTCAGTATTTCACCATTAATTATGGTTATGCCTGTCAGTTGAAACAATTCTTCTATGCTAGGTTGCCAGTTTTTTTTCATAAATCAGGGCTAAAATTTGTCCTTTTTCTTAATTGAGTTAATCATAGGACTTTTCTTTTTTACATATATGGCATATATGGTGAATTTCATTGTTTTTCAAAGGATAAACCTTTTATTACTTGAAAAAGACTTTGTTGTATAGGATACATTTTGTGTATATATGTATTTTTAAAGTTTCCTGACCCTACATCCTCCAGAACTCCTTAGATCTCAAACAAGCCCGTTAGGGTGATGATAGCATCCTCATTTTTATGCCCTTTATGTATACATACATACATACACAGAAAAATTTATATGTATATTTTACATATACATACATAAGTTCTTTTCAGTAGGCTCCTCACCCAGCACAGAACCCAACGCGGGGCTTGAACTCACAACTGAGATCAAGACCTAAGCTGAAACTAAGAGTGAAATGTTTAACTGACTAAGCCACCTAGGCACCCCCATTTTGTGTATTTTAATTCCTAGCATTTTTAATGAGTTCTGCATGTATGTTTTGGAGGGATTTTTTTATTATTTTGTTATATTAGTCACCAGACAATACATCATTAGTTTTTAATGTAGTGATCCACGCTTGTTTTCGTATAACACCCAGTGCTCCATGCAGTACGTACCCTCCTTAATACTCATCACCAGGCTAACCCATCCCCCCACCCCCTCCCCTCTAACACCCTCAGTTTCTCAGAGTCCATAGTTTCTCATGGTTCGTCTCCCTCTCCAATTTCCCCTTCATTTTTCCCTTCCTTCTCTTAATGTCCTCCATGCTATTCCTTATGTTCCACAAATAAGTGAAACCATAGGATAATTGACTTTCTCTGCTTGACTTATTTCACTTAGCATGATCTCCTCCAGTCCCATCTATGTTGATGTAAAAGTTGGGTATTCATCCCTTCTGATGGCTGAATAATATTCCATTGTATATATGGACCACATCTTCTTTATCCATTCATCTGTTGAAGGGCATCTCAGCTCTTTCCACAGTTTGGCTATTGTGGACTTTATTATACAATAACAATGCAACTGTAGAAAGAGAAATTAGAGAAACGATTCCATTGACAATAGCACCAAAAACCATAAGATACCTCAGAATAAACCTAACAAAGAGGTAAAGGACCTATACTCTAGGAACTACAGAACACTCATGAAAGAAATTGAAGACGACACAAAAAGATGGAAAAACATCCCATGCTCATGGATCGGAAGAATAAACATTGTTAAAATGGGTGGGGGGATGGGTTAGCCTGGTGATGGGTATTAAAGAGGGCACGTATGAATGGAGCACTGGGTGTTATATGCTAACAATAAATCATGGATCACTACATCAAAAAAAATTAATTTAAAAAAAATGTCTATGCTACCCAGAGCAATTTATATCTTCAATGTCATCCTTATCAAAATTCCAATGACATTTTTAAAAGTGCTGGAACAAACAATCCTAAAATTTGTATGGGATCAGAAAAGACCCCAAATCACCAAGGAAATGTTAAAAAAGAAAAAACTGGGGGCATCACGTTACCCAATTTCAAGTTATATTACAAAGCAGTGATTACCAAGACAGCATGGTACTGGCACAAAAACAGACATATAGACCAATGGCAGAGAATAGACAGCCCAGTTATGGACCCTCAACTCTATGGTCAAATAATCTTTGACAAAGCAGGAAAAAATATGCAATGGAAAAAAGACAGTCTCTTCAATAAATGGTGCTGGGAAAACTGGACAGCCACATGCAGAAGAATGAAACTCGACCATTCTCTGACACCATACACAATGATAAACTCAAAATGGATGAAAGACCTCAATGTGAGATAGGAATCCATCATAATCCTAGAGGAGAACATAGGCAGTAACCTCTTTGACATTGGCCACAGCAACTTCTTTCAAGATTCATCTCCAAAGGCTAGTGAAACAAAAGCAAAAATGAACTTTTGGGACTTCATCAAGATAAAAAGCTTCTTCACGGCAAAGGAAACAGTCAACAAAACAAAGAGGCAACCCATGAATGGGAGAAGATATTTGCAAATGACACTACAGATAAAGGGCTGGTATCCAAGATCTATAAAGAACTTCTCAAATTCAACACCCAAAAAAAACAATCAAGTCAAAAAATAGGCAGAAGACATGGACACATCTCCAAAGAAGACATACAAATGGCTAACAGACACATGAAAAAATGTTCATCATTAGCCATCAGGGAAATTCAAATCAAAACCACATTGAGATAGCCTTACACCAGTTAGAATGGCAAAAACTGACAAGGCAAGAAACAACAAATGTTGGAGAGATTGTGGAGAAAGGGGAACCCTCTTACACTGTTGGTGGGAATGCAAGTTGGTCCAGCCACTTTGGAAAAGTGTGGAGGTGCCTCAAAAAATTAAAAATATAGCTACCCTATGACCCAGCAATTGCACTACTGGATAATTACCCCCAAAGACACATATGTAGTGAAAAGAAGGGTCACATGTACCCCAATGTTCATAGCAGCAATGTCCGCAATAGCTAAACTGGAGGGATATTTTTCTTTCATTTTATTGTGTGTTATGTAGAAAGACTGTCTGATTTTGGATTTGAATAAAGCTGACCTCAAAGTGGAAAATACTCATTTCCTCTCTCATCTAGAAGCTTATGAGGAATTTATACAAGTGATTCATTAACCATTTGATAGGATTTACCAGTGATGCCATTGAGAGCCCTGCAGTATTCTTTGTAGGGAAAATTTTTTGATACAGGGCTATTCGGATTTTACAGTTTTTCTTGGGCCAGATTTGATCATCTGACTTCCAAAGGTTTTTATCAACTTCATGTAAGTGGTTAAATTGGTTGACACAGTTTCTCATAACGCTCCTTCCTTAATCCTATTTATGCAGTCTGTAGTGATGTTCCTGCTTTATCCTTTCCTGGTTAGTCAGACTACAAGTTTGCCAACAGTTTTTTGTTTTTTTTTTTTTTTTTTTTTTAAAGCTTTTGGTCTCGTTGATTTGATTTCCTATTCCATCCATTTCATCTTTCATCTTATTTTCTTTTATTCAATTTGGCTCTAATTTCCTTTTTAGCTTCTTAAAGTGGAGGCTTAGATCATTGAATTTGGACTTTTCTTTACCATTTACGCATTACCATCTTTAAGCATTCAAAGCTATAAAATTCCAAGAACTGCTTTAGCTCCATCACACAAGCTTTTATATCTTGCATTTTTCATTTTCATTCAGTTCAAAATACGTCCCAATTATCCCTGTGATTTCTTCTCTGACCTCTGAAATAGCCAAAAACATGTTGTTTACTTTGTGGATTTTGTAATATACACTTCATATGTATTTTCACATGCATTTCCGGTACTTATTTCTAATATAATTCCATTAATTGAAAGAATTGTTGAAATCTCATAATTGTGGCTCTATTCTACTTTTAGTCTGTTTTTCTATCATGGGTTTTGAAGCTCTGCTATTACATGTGTGCGTAAGACTGTTACATCTTCCTGATGGCTTGCCTCGCTATTGTGAAATATCTGTGTCTGATAATCTCATAAATACGATTACTATACTATAGTTTTTGCACAGTACATTATTTTTCATTTTAATATTTTATCTGAAGTATATTTTTGTTTTTTATGTTAGTCACCATACTACAAAGTTAGTTTTTTGATGTAGTGCTCCACGATTCATTGTTTGTATAACGCCCAGTGCTATAGAAAGCACAGTTAAGTCTTTTTCCTCACAAACTCTCCATTTTAACTGGAGTGTTCATAGCAATTAGGTTTAATGTAATTATCAATACAGTTGGGTTAAATAGAACAAAATGGTAGCCCATCTCCTCTTTGTTCCATTTTTCCCCCTTATTCTGACTTATTTGAATTAATCAAGTATGTTTTAGGATTCCATCTTATTGGCAATATTGGCTTTTTTTTTCATTATAATTTTAATTTTTTATTGTTATGTTAATCACCATACATTACATCGTTAGTTTTAGATGTAGTGTTCCATGATTCATTGTTTGTGTACAACACCCAGTACTCCATGCAGAACGTGCCCTCTTTAATACCCATCACCAGGCTAACCCATCCTCCCACCCCCCTCCCCTCTAGAACCCTGTTTGTTTCTCAAAGTCCATAGTCTCTCATGGTTTGTCTCCCCCTCCGATTCCCCCCCTTCATTCTTCCCCTCCTATCTTCTTTTTTTAACATAGATTGCATTATTTCAGAGGTACAGATCTGTGATTCAATAGTCTTGCACAATTCACAGCACTCACCATAGCACATACCCTTCCCCAATGTCTATCGCCCAGTCACCCCATCCCTCCCATCCCACCCCCCACTCCAGCAACCCTCAGTTTGTTTCCTGAGATTAAGAATTCCTCATATTCGTGAGGTCATATGATACATGTCTTTCTCTGACTTATTTCGCTCAGCATAACACCCTCCAGTTCCATCCGTGTCATTGCAAATGGCAAGATCTCATTCCTTTTGATGGCTGCATAATATTCCATTGTATATATGGACCACATCTTCTTTATCCATTCATCTGTCGACAGACATCTTGGCTCTTTCCACAGCTTGGCTATTGTGGACATTGCTGCTATAAACATCGGGGTGCACGTACCCCTTCGGATCCCTACATTTGTATCTTTGGGGTAAATACCTAGTAGTGCAAGGCAATATTGGCTTAACTATACTACTTTGTCTCACATTTTAGGGGTTGCTCAGACTTTATACTATGCACCCTTGCCAGAACACCTACATAAACATAATACCACATCACACAGAACATAAGATCTCAAGTGTCCTTCCCTCTCCTGTCCTTTCTATAGTTCTGCAGGTCTTAAACTTCACATTTTTTTTTTAAAGAAATTTTAAAATAAGGTGTGTATCCTATTCACACAAATTTACTACTTCTGACATATATGTGTGTGTATTTTTTGTATACATCCACATTTCCATTAGGGATGATTTTCCTTCTGTCCAAAGAATTCAATGTTTCTTGTGGCGCAGGTCTGTTGGTAATAAATTCTTTGGTTTGTCTGAAAAATTATTTAGCCTCATTTTTTAGTCCTGTTTTCTCTGAATACAAAATGAAGCTAACAGACTTTGTCATTTAACACTTTAAGCATATTGTTCCATTGTCTTCTGACTTTCATTATTTTTGACCAGAAATCCGAATTTTTTTCTGTATTCCCATGTACATAATTTGTCTTTCCTTTTTCAAATTTTTATTTAAATTCTAGTTAGTAAGCATAGTGTAATATTGGTTTCAGGAGTAGAATTTAGTGACTCATCACTTACATGTAACACCCAGTCTCACCATGAGTGTCTGCCCTTAGTACCCATCCCCCTTCCACCTCCCTCCATCAACACTCAGTTCATTCTCTATCATTAAAAGTCTCTTATGGTTTCCCTTTTTTCCTTTCCATATGTTCATCTGTTTTGTTTCTTAAATTCCACGAGTGAAATCATATGGTATTTGTCTTTCTCTGACTTATTTGGTTTAGCATAATACACTCTAGCTTCATCCACATTGTTGCAAGTGGCAAGATTTCATTTTTTAAGACTAATTCCATTGCAATATATATATACCACATCTTCTTTATCCATTCATCAGTCGATGGACATTTGGGCGCTCTCCATAGTTTGGCTAGTGTTGATAATGCTGTTATAAACCGGTGTACGTGTGCACCTTTGAATCTGTATTTTTGTGTCTTTTGGGTAAATACCTAGTACTACAAATATAACTACCCTATGATCCAGCAATTGCAACTTTTAATGTTTCCTTCATCACCAGTCTCAGCAATGGGATTTGGATGTGCCCTGGGGTGGGTGGGGTGTATGTGTATCCCTTACTTATAATTCCTTGTTGTATGGGTTTAATTTTTTATCCAATTTTAAAATGGCATTGCTGTTATGTATCCAGATACTTTTACTGTCCTCTTCACTCTCTAGTCTTTCCTTCTGGGATTCTACTGCCTTTACATGAGGGGTGCTAGACTTTTTCCACAGGTTACTAGTTTCCAATCTCTTATTTATAGCTCTCTTTTAGCTGATTTCTACTGCTCTTTCTTCACGTTCAGTGATCTTCTCTTCTACAGTTTCCCATTTATTAACCTTATCCAGTGAAATTCATTGCAGATCATGTATTTCCTTTTACATTTAGAAGGTACATCTGCTTCTTTTTGATCTTCCCTTCTTCTCATTACATCTGTGTTTTATTTTAATCCTTGGATGTACCCACAGTATTTGTGATAGCTTTAACATCCTTGTCTGCTCATTCCATTCTATTTTTCATTTCTTCTGATTTTTTTCTGACTGTGACATTTTTCCACTTCGTGTATCTTCTAGTAGCATTTTATGCTAATGCTAAAGATTTTGAATTTTAGGTGTGGAATGCTACAGTTTTTCTGGTTTACCTTTTAATTTTATATTTTATTGTTAATCATCATTAGTTTTTGCTGTAGTGTTCCGTGATTCCTTATTTGCATATAACACCCAGTACTCCATTCAATACGTGCCCTCTTTAATACCCATCACCAGGCTAACCCATCCCCCCACCCCTCCCCTCTAGAACCCTCAGTTTATTTCTCAGAGTCCATGGTCTCTCATGGTTCATCTCCCCCTCTGACATCCCCCCCTTCATTTGTCCCTTCCTACTTTACCTTTAAAGAGCTTTGAACTTTTTTCTGTTATATTAATAGGTTATTTGTGGACCCTATTAAGTTCTGATAGGCAGGTCTCCTTAGCCTTCAGTTTAAGGTTAGAGTAGCCCTATTCCTAAGATACAGTCCTACTGGAGTCTCAGCAGAGGACCCAGGATGCTAAGCTTCTCTACTTGGTCAGACACCAATGTCTAACAGCCAAGTGCAAACTTCACCATCCATTTAGCTCCCATTCCCCTATAGTTGTTTTGTACCAGCCTTACAGAGCCTGGTCCCACATATGTGTAGCTTGGCATTCAGCTCAAGACCAAGAGATGCTTATGCACCTTTCCAGGGCTCATATTTTGTGTGGCTTCCCCCTCCACACACTGCCCCACAATTTCCAACCATGCCATCAGCCCTTAATTTCTATTTTCAATCTCCTCAGCTCAGTAAGACCCTGTCTTCTGCTTAGACTTCACTTTCCTATCTCTTGCCAAGCACCTTTAGGCAAAAGGCCAGGGTAATCACGGAGCTTAATATTTGTGTTTATCTTCCCTCAAGAATCAGTCTTTCACTGTCCATTCTCCAAAATCTGAAAAGAGATTCATGTTTTTTTCTACTTTATAACTTTATAATAACTACTACTTGATTAGTAGTAGTTATTACCTCCTGCCTGACTGGAAGCAGTGACATATAATTGATTGTACACCTTTGTGTGCCATTTATCAATTTACTGCCCTTCAATTTCAAATTTCCCTTCATTGCTTACTCTGAAGAAATTGAACTGGACCCCTGACAAGTGGCACATTAAGCTCTGTCTGGGACAGGGCCCTGCAGACATATTGCAGGAGGAAGGGACTTCCCTCCCAGGGCCCCATGTGTTCCATTTGGCAGGCTTCTTTAGCGTGGGCTGGCTTCACCAGCACCAAGGTCTTACAACACAGGTGGTTTCTCTAGCATCCAGCTCCTGTGGTTCATAGCAAATCAAGAGCACCCAGAAATAAGCAGTTTCCCTCAGCATCCCTCTTTGCATAGTGAAGTGCTTCCAAAGAGACACCATCCTTGGAACAGCTTTCCCCAGCATGCTAGAGGGCAAATTTCTGGCAAATTCCGAAGCGAATCACAGTAAGTCAATATCGGGCCCTTGCCAATAAGGTCCAGATCTTAACCCTCATACAGGAAGGGTTGCCTCTCCCCAGGTGCTTGCTGAGTTTTTAATATCCATCTTTATTAAATTTCCCTGAATGCACACATGAGGTTCTGAATCAGAACAGATTTCTTATTATGCTCCCTGAACAATCAACAGTCAGAGGACATTGGAGCATTAGTCTCCCCACATTTGCAATCCTGCAGAGTGGTGTGATAAGAGCCAGATGGAAAATATATCCTTACAAGTGGCACACTTACTCTGGATTCAAGAGGTGAAGAAATATAAATGTCCTCCATTTGTAACAGGGAAAGACTATTCTTCCTCAGAGTGTCTCCTTGGAGACAGGATGCAAAGGATCTTTAATCCTTTGTTATGTAAATAAATCTCTCCAGGAGGAAGATAAACTCAGTGTCTATGGCTTTTGCAACTTAGAAAATTTCTTCAGAGCTCCAAGCTCCACCCCTTTGAAATGTAAACAAGCGGGGAGCTAATACTCTAACTCAGGTGCCTAACCAAAACCAAAAACAAAAACAAAAACCACCATTGGCTCTGGGGAAGATAAGAGCAGCTTTATTGCATAGAAGCAATTAGCTCCACCATGAGAGAAACAAATGGCTGCACATCTAATCCTCATTGTATGGAAAAAATAAAATGTTTCGAGGGGAAATAAAAGCAAACCCTCTACTCTTATATACTTTTCCATGGCTCAGGAACACTAAAATTCCTGAGAAAATTTGTCTTCCCACACAACCCTATCTTAGGCTTGGGGATAGTGGCAGTTCCTTTTATCACACCACTCTGCAGGTTCTTCAGGATGATCTTTACTAACCGCTACCAATATCTCATCGCTCCAGTTCCTTGAAGTTAATAATTCATTATATTAAACGCCCTATTCTAATTACTGTGTGACAGGTCTTTGAATTAGACCCTGACCGATGCAGAATTAGGATTTACCCTCCCATTCACTTCTTGCTAAACACCTATAGTAATTGCTACTTTCTGTTCAACAGATCCAATCTGTACAATCTCATCAGTATAGTTGATAAGTGTGAGGTTTGTTTTTTTTTTTTTTAAAGATTTTATTTATTTATTTGACAGAGACACACAGCCAGAGAGGGAACACAAGCAGGGGGAGTGGGAGAGGGAGAAGCAGGCTTCCCGCCGAGCAGGGAGCCCGATGTTGGGCTCGATCCCAGGACCCTGGGACCATGACCTGAGCCGAAGGCAGACGCTTAACGACTGAGCCACCCAGGCGCCCCGATAAGTGTGAGGTTTTATGAAATGTTATGACAAGCAAGATTTCTGTGGTCTATGTAACAACAGGGAGAAGGATGTTCCTGGCTTTACAGCAAGACAATGCAAATAATACCGTTGGCCCTCCCAAATAAAAGCAACTGCTCCCGGTTATCTTTAAACTTGGTATGTAGATAAATTCTTTATCCAGGTCAATAATTACATACCAAGGGCGCCTGGGTGGCTCAGTTGGTTAAGCAACTGCCTTCGGCTCAGGTCATGATCCTGGAGGCCCGGGATCGAGTCCCGCATCGGACTCCCTGCTCAGCGGGCCGTCTGCTTCTCCCTCTGATCCTCCCCCTCTCATACTCTCTGTCTCCCATTCTCTCTCTCAGATAAATAAAAAATCTTTAAAAAAAAAATTTAAAAAAATTAAAATAAAAATAAAAAAATAATTACATACCAAATAACATGTCGATTCATTTCAGCAAAGATAGGACACCTGGGGCAAGAACTACAATTGAGGTCACAAGGTTATTAGGTTATTAGGTTTACAACAGCCCACACTCATTCTCTAACATACATCTGACTTCTTCGTAGGCCAAACAGGAAGACTTAAGTGGAGATAGGATGTGTATTACCATCCGTTTCTTTCAAATCTTTTACAGTGCCGTGAATCTACAATTTCCATAGTAATACAATATTGCTCCTTATTTACTATCTCAGTAAGAAGAACACTTGCTACTAAAAGGGTATATCAGAGAGCCACTGTGGGGACTCTGCCAATTGCTAGGTGTCTACCTTCATTCATTCACAGGGTGACCTGGAACCAAATGGCCCACTGCAGGTCAGACCTGAACTAACAGTACATCTGTCACCTAGTTTCAGTCACCACAGTAGAGTTGACCAGTCCAGACTCTCCACCAGTTTCCAAACCTACATCAATCCAGACTCAGAGCCTCTTGATTGAAAGGGAGGGCAAGTCTCCTTGAGGAAGTATCCTGCATCGTTAATGTAAACACACACTGTAAATCTTCCACCAAACCTTCCCCCCCCCCGAAGGGGAACTGTGCCTATATACTAGAGTGACCTCATTGAGGAATAGAAAATACCTGGACCTTTGAAGGTCTACTTGATGTGGACCCTGAATCGACACCAATATCTTGGGACCCAAAAATCTCCCCATGGTTCACCAACCAAAATGGGGGCTCATTGTGGTCACGTGGACAAAACGGCATGCTCCAAGGATGTCAGCCAGCCTCTTTCCCCAGCTACCTAAGCATTTGTTCAAAGGTCCACGAACAAAGTGGCCATATTGGCAGGGGTGGCCTCAACAGTATGGATGCCCCCTTACCAAGACTGACCTAACACAACTGTCGAACATCTGATCTGCCAAGAACACAGACCAATCCACAGCCCTAAGGGTGGCACCATTCGTCGTTAAAAAGCAAACAAGCAAGCAAACACAAACACCAGCCTAGTGCAGGTTAATTACATTGGACCTCTTCCATCATGGAAGGGGCAGAGATTAGTCTTTGCTCGGATAGGCACATATTCTGAAAATGGATTTTCTTTCCCTGCCCATAATGCTTCTGCCAGCATGCTATCTGTGGACACTCAAAATGCCTTCACCACCATCACAGCATTCCCCAGCATTACAGCTGATCAAAACACTCATTTCACAGTTAAGGAAGTACAGCACTAGACTCATGTTCATGAAACTAGTCATACCATATACTCCATCATCCAGAAATAGCTGATGTATTGGAAGGATGAATAGCCTACTGATGACAGGGTTACATCACCAGTTGAGAAATACTTTGAAATGACAGAGTTCCATTCTAAAGCAAGCAGTGTACATTTTGAATCAGACGATTCTACAGCCAGAATTCATGGGTCTAGAAGTTAAAAGGAGTGAAAGAAACCACTCCTGCTTTCACCTATTATAGCTAATAACTCACTTGCAGAATTTTTCTTCCTATCCCAGCATCCTTGAGCTCCACTGGTCTTCATCCCCATGGGGAAAGTATTTCCACCGGGGAATAAAAAGATGAGGCCATCGCCTGGCCATTTGTGGCCCCATGTTGCCTGAATCAACAGGCAATCTTGTTACAATTAATTCGTTATATTAAATTTGCATATTCAAACTACTCTGATTTCTGTCTCTTGAATGGACCACAACTGATACCCTATTTCTCTACACTAAGTATAGTGTATCATACTTTCTAAGCACTGCTAGATCTCATTTGTTTTAATATCTTACATTTTAATATCTTATTCATTTCAGAATATTTTCCAATTTCTATTATTCTTTAAGCCATTATTTATCAGGCTGTTTTAATATCCAAATGTTTAAGTATTTTTTCCAGATGTTTTACTTACAATTTAATTCCATTATGGACAGAAAACAAATTTATTGAATCTTGTTTTACAACATGTCACGTGCTCGATTCCATGTGCACTTGAAATGGTATTCTGCTATTAGTTGGAATGTTCTATAAGTATCAATAGATTCAGTTGATTAAAACTGGAACAGCTTTCTTAATGCTTATTTTCTGTCTACTCAATTGCTAAGAGAAATATTAAAATCTCCAACCAGAACTATAGATTTATTTACTTCTCTATTTAACTTAGGTTTAATTTTGGAGCTCTAGTATTAGGAGCTTGCACATTTAAGATTGTTAGGTCTTGTGGATGGCCTTTATTTTAATAAAATCTCCCTCTTTATAGTAATAGTTTTGATAATTTATCTGATATTAACTATAAAGTACAAATGAAATAATGAAACTTTTAGATAAAATTGAAATAATTTCTTTACTATCAAAAATGCTATAGGAAATTCTGGAAGGTATAACCACTCCAGTACAATTAGAGTTCATATTGTGTATCCTTACCCCTTTCTTTCAATTTACATATTTCAAGTAGCTCTCTTATTAATAGCATAGAGTTGTCTTGCTGGTTTTTATCCATTCTGACAATGCCTGCCTTTTCATTGACATGGTTGGTATATTTAGGTTGAACATCGTTATTAATATTGTTGGGTTTAAGTCTACTGTTCTGCTATGTTTTTAATTTGCCCCATTTGTTATTTGTTCCTCTGTCCCTCGCTTTATTCTGTGTTGTTTTCTCTACTGCCTTAGCTATACCTCATTGTTCTATTAACACATGCTTTTTTTTATTTTTTAAATATTTTATTCATTTATTTGAGAGTGTGCATGTGCGAGCACGAGTGGTGGGGGCAGAGGGAGAGGGAGAAGCCAACTCCCCACTGAGCAGGGAGCCCAATGCAGAGCTCCATCCCTAAGATCATGACCCGAGCCAAAGGCAGACAATCAAATGAGCCATCCAGGTGCCCCTTAACACATGCATTCTTAACCTATCACAATCTTTCTTAGAGTTAAAATTGACCACTTCTTGTTAAAGGCATCTCAAGAGTGAAGTTTACCTTTCTTTGAACTACAGTTATATGTATGACATGTACATACATTATGAGCCTCATAATATTTTTCTTTACATATATTCCTTAAAAATCATTCAGAGAAGAAAAACAAGATAGGTTATATTCATTCACTATTGGCCATTTCCAGTCATATCCATTCCTATAGCTTGCCTCTAATATCCTCTTCCTTCAACCTGAAGAACTCCTTTTAGCACGCTGGTAGTATGTAAATTAGCTCAATGTTCACTTACCTGAAAATACCTACTTCACCTTTGTTTTTGAATGATATTTCTACTGGATATAGAGTTCTGGCTTAACACTAAAAATGTCATTTAATTGTTTACTGGTCTCCATTGTTTCTAATTAGAAGTTATTGTTATTCCCTGATATGTAATAGGTTTACTTTAGTGATGACTTTCAAAGATTTTCCTTTATCTTTGGTTTCGATCTCATCATATCTTTGGTTTCAAAGATTTGACACTGAAATACATAGATTTGATATTCTTTTCATTTATCCTGCTTGGGATTCATGCAGATTCTTGGATCTGTAAAAGTCTCTCTTTAATTTGGGAAATTGTTGGCCAATAGGTCTTCAAGTATTTGCCACATTCTACCCTCTTTTTGAGGCCCCAATTACATGGGCATTAGACTTCTTATATTGTTGCATGAATCACTAAAACCTCATTTTGTTCTTTTTTTTTGTCTTCTTCATATTCTAGAATTTCTGTTGATCCATTTGCTTTTCTGTTGACTATGGGTCATATTTTTCTTTTTGTTCCCATGTTGAGCATTTTGTAATTGTATATTAGACATGGTGGATGATCCATTACAATTTTGGATTCATTAATCGTGGTGCACTTGCTATATCTGAGTAGACACAATGTTGGGAATCTTCCTAGGGCAGTATTTGGACTCACCAAATTCATTCACTGTGACCGGTTCCTACCATACAAAGGACATTACAGATGAAGGTCACCAACTAGGTTATGCCATTTTCTTCTCTCTGGTTCCATGGTATTCTTGGATAGCATTAATCTTTATTGAAATGGGTTGCAAGTAAATTATTAGCCACTCAACAGCAAGGCTCAGGTCTTATTTCTGTATCCCTATTGCCTAACTCTGTGCCTGATACTCAGAGTGGACAGGCGTATTTGTTGATGTAACAAACAATCATTTAAAAATTCAGAAATCCTATGATGCTAACACAAAACTCAAAATCCTAGAATATGTGGGTCATCTAATTCAGAAGCAAATACTCTATTATAAGCTCTGTTCCTAGTGAAGACCTCAGTGAACCAGGATATAAATTTAAGTGCTTCATAGTAAACATTTAAAGAAATATATTCATGATCTTCAATAGGCTTTGTTTACAAAGGCAAAGAAAGAAATAGGATATTTCAGGAAGGGTCCATTGCTACTGATTGAAATGAAGCTTTAGCATTTAAACACAAGGTTTACTCCTCATATCTTATTCCCTGGTAAGAATAAGATGTGTATGTGCACATGGAACAAGAGCATGGCGTTCAGAATTAACAGATCTGTGAGGCTCACTTCTGTGTTAGTCCTCTCTCTAATGGTGTATGCGACTTCGGGAAATTCACTTCATCTACCCCCACTGTATTCATCTGAAAAACGGGGCAGTACTCTGTCCCTTACAGGGGTGCTGGGAAACTCAAATGAGGTCATGAATGGGAAAGACCTTTGTGAACTGTAAAGAACTACATAAATATTAGGGATAGTTATTACATAATACAAATAAGGCATTACTGCTTATCATGGCACTCATCACATCTAAAACTCCCAAATGTTCTGTCTGCCCGCAAAAACACACATGTGCATGCTCATACACACATGATCTCACATACACACTCACACGTAGACACACTTCAGCAAGGCTACAAAACTGATTTGGAACCTTGCACCTTTTAAATATGTCTTTGTACAAGTTAAAGTAAAGTGTGCCATATACTCCCTGGTCGCCTTTTGGCTTCATTTTCTCTCCTGCTGAACCCCACCCCCACCCCTCTCTCCTCCCTGAGACATTTGTACTCATTAAGAAAGTATTTGTTATACTTATTGTTGGGAGAGCTGCAACTATTTTCTCCTCTAATCCACCATGCATTTTAAGTAGGCAATCTGGAAGGATCTCAGGTGAAACTAGTTTTTCTCTAGAGAAGCTACGAAGTCAACACTGAAAATTTTATTTCTGAAATTTGAAGACCCATAATAGTTGGTTTCATTTTTTTTCTAAAAAGTTTAAAATACCGAACCATGAGAGACGATGGACTCTGAAAAACAAACTGAGGGTTCTAGAGGGGAGGGGGGTGGGAGGATGGGTTAGCCTGGTGATGGGTATTGAGGAGGGCACATTCTGCATGGAGCACTGGGTGTTATGCACAAACAATGAATCATGGAACACTACATCTAAAACTAATGATGTAACGTATGGGGATTAACATAAGAATAAAAAAAGTTAATTTAAAAAAAGAAGTTTAAAATACCTTAACTCCTGGTTTTATATGTCAAGCTATCACTTTTAACCATTAACCACTAACATGGTTATAGCTAAAACACACTAACCTAGTGCTAATCCAATTTCCGTCAAAAGGAGGATTTTTCTCTAGTCCAGTTTTAAGTGACTAACAAAATATATCAATGTCAAAAGTGAGTGAGAACTGCTTGTAGGCAATCCCACAATGGGGAAAAATAACTTCAAGTAGCTTTGCTCTTCTTTTCTCTGTTGGTTTACTTTAGGTGAGGGTAGTCTGTAAGGCAGACAGAGGGACTATGATAGACCTATCCAAAAAACCTGCAAATCCCCAGATAGGACCCTGTATTTAATAGGTGTTCACACAGTCATCTCTCCAAAGATATTATGAAGAACCTACTATTTTGCCAGGCTAATATCTCACCTGGCAGTGGGCATACAGAGATGAATAAAATACCTACTGTCCTGACACTTGCGGCTTTCACAGGCTGGATCTCTCTGCTCAGGCTCCTCCTCCCCTTCCCTTGACTGCCTCCTAGACTTCAGCTGACCCAATGCCACAAAAAGTTAAACATTTATGAATTCTATCCTGACCTTAATAGATCTGATCAGTTCTTTGTGTACAACACCCCTGACCCCAAACAAGAATCCTGGGCACGTGCTGAAAGTTCTTGCACTTTATGCTATTTTGTCTTCCCCCTGAACTGTGAGTAACATGAAACACAGTCCCTGCATTCCTCATGGTCATAAACCTGGAACTAGTCAATGGCTTGACACAGTGCTTGAAAAATATAGATTTAATAAGTTACGGGTATTTTTCTGATGAACAAAAGAGCTGAACAAAAAAACTACTGAAAGAATAGAGGTATTTCCAGCATGCAAGATAAAGGAGTAGAGAGATTGTGCAGAATGATGATAAAGATGATGAAGAGAGATGGCTGGCTAACATGGGGGCTAAGTGTTGCAATTTTAGGAGCCTGCAATAAAAGGAGTTGCTATTCTTGATTCCTCCTACTGGGAGGCCCTATGGCCACACAGGCTTACGCACCCTTGTACTGTTGGCAGCACATCCCTTGTAGGAGAGGCTTCCTCCCCCAAACCTGAAATCATGCAAAGTAGGAGGAGAGGACTGTTCACCTGTCCATGAGGTAAGAGGGGAGTGGCAGGACTGATGTTTAAAAACTTAGGGATTTGGGGGGAAGGGATGGGGGAGGCAGTAAAGACAACCACATGTGCCTTGTAATAGCCATCCACCACCCTCGTCCCTCAGCCTCCCAGCTAAGCAGCTCTGATCCCCTCCATTTCCCCAAGTTAATGAAAAAGTAGCAGCACCAACCATGGGCAAAAATGGACAGGGTCAAAGAGTGCTTCTTTGGGAGAGTTTAAGGAAATTGTGGAAGCAAATAATCTATAAAAGAGGGAAGTTGGATCTTGTCTCATTTCTGCCAGGATTTCAGGGAAGAAATGGTTATGCCAGAGAAAATTTTCCGTAAGAATATGAAGGAAAAGGCACATTCACCTTTGTACTCATGATGTAATAATTTCAGAAAGTTCAAAAGCCCTCTGAGGTCCATCCAAGCACTCCTTACAGGACTAGAACACTTCTAGAGGGAGAGCAGGTGCTGGTAATCAGCTGACATCAGCTATTACAGCACCTGTGACAGCCTGCTACAGGAGACACTGGGCAAAGACCCCCTCAGCCTTCAGCTGGTGACCTCCTCACAGAGGGATCTGTAGAGCAGAAGAAAATTACAACTCCCCTAGAAGAGGCTTCGGTGTCATTTCTGTGGTACAGAACAGAAAAACACAAGTGGAAACTAAGGGACAGGAGCTGACGTGGGGATGGAATAACTATGAGGAGCAGGACTGTATGAAAACATGTGTTTCCATGTCTGCCTTAGTATCTTCCAGCTCAGTCTCAGTAGAGAGAAATTCTGATGGGAAGGTCCATAAAAATATTCCAACAACTTCCTCATTAAGGGTGTACAAGAATGTAGCATGGTTAGGTTATTTTGATATAAACACATGAGAAGTATGACATTTTAACTGTTTACTGAGAGAAGGGAGTTTAATGGCATTGCTTCAGACTTTAGAATCAGTAGAGCCAATACCTGACTACTAACCTCAAATCCACTGCAGCTGCTACAGATCAATTAAACACCAAAAACTTCCAGAGGTTGGAAAACCATCTTTATGAAAAATGTATCTGGATAAAAGTACAGTGACGGAAATGCCACTGGTACATCCTCTCCCTGCCTAGCTTCCAGGGAACAAGGGTTTTTGCCTTGACTGCACAGAAGGAGGGATACACATAGAAATGAATACTATTGGAGGAGCTCACATGGCTGGGTAATAGAGGATTGAGGTTTGCTGAAGCTTTTCGTTTTTCAGTCAGCCAGAATTAAGGAAACGCTTTCTGAAATGATCGATACAGGACAAGTGATTTAACTCCTAAGGATGAAAGCCATCCTTGGGCTGTCTCTGCTGCTTGTTTTCCTAAGACTCCGTCCACATCTGCTCCAACAGCCTCCTGTTCACATCTCCTTACCAGACTAGGTCAAGGACTTGACTGAGAGGAGCCAGGTGAAGCGGGGGCAAGAGGTTCCCAAACCAAAATCCTGAGGCAAATAAACAAGTAGTCCTAATCTGGCTTGGAAGGATTCCCGTATCTAAGGAATAATATTCACTAGAGCATAAACCTGCTTTCTACCTTATCCCTAGCGCATGAAAAAGGGAAGTGTTTCTACTCTTCGACCTTACTCTCAAGAAGCACTGTATTTAATGAACTTGTGTATTGTGGCATGTCTGTGAGCACACACACATTACACTGGGCTAAAAGTCTCCTGACAAAGTGATTCAATCTGTTGAGTAATGGTTTTTGCCCACAGCTCTGCATAGGGCATCCTTGACCTCCTTGTTCCTCAGGCTGTAGACAACAGGGTTCAGTAAGGGAGTGATGATAGCATATGTCACTGAGAGAAGAAGGTCTTGTTCTATGGAGTTCTCAGACTTGGGCTTGAGGTAGGCAATGGAGGCACAGCTGTAGTGGACAATGACCACCGTGAGGTGGGAGGTGCAGGTGGTGAAGGCCTTCTTCCGGCCCTCAATGGAGGCAATCTTGAGAATGGTGGAGATGATGAAGACATAGGCAATGAAGATCAAGCCCACAGGGACCAGGATCACAAATGAACTGACACCATAATTGATCATCTCATTGATAGTGATATCAGTACAAGAGAGTTTCATGACTGGGTAAAGGTCACAGAAGAAGTGCTCCACCACTGTGCCACAGAAGGGCAAACTGAACATGGCTGCCACATGGAGAACTGCCATAACCAGGCCAGTGCCAAAGGACCCACATACCAACGTGGCACACACTCCTTTGCTCATGAGGGCTGTGTACCTCAGGGGGTTGCAGATGGCCACAAAGCAGTCATAGCCCATTGCTGTGAGCAAGAAGCAATTATTAGTGGCCAAGATGACAAAAAAGAACATCTGAGTTGCACAGCCTGCCAAGGAGATGGGCTGGTTATGGAAAAGGAGACCAGAAAGCATTTGTGGGACACTGACCAGTGTGTACACAGTCTCAGAACTAGCCAGCATGCCCAGGAAGAAGTACATGGGAGTGTGGAGATGATGGTCAACACAGATGATGGTCATGATGACATTACCAGTTAGAATTAAAATGTAGATGGTAAGGAAAACCACAAAGAGCATTATCTGGTGCTTTCCCAAGATAGAGAATCCCAGGAAGATGAATTCTGTCACTTCTGTGAAGTTCTTTCTCTGCATTCTGCTAGATCAGTGTCTGAAAGCAATAAAGGAAGTCATCAAGGAGAACATGCCCATCAGCAACTGGAGTGTATGAGAAGGGACAATGACAGCTGAAGTGAGAGAGTGAGCCCAAGTCCTTCCTTTAGGACCAGTGAGCCCAGGCTCGGGGTCCTTGCACGTGAAGAGAGAACTACCAATTCTTCCTTGGGGCTCACCCATGTGTACATTATCACCGTGGAGCAAACCATTTTCTGTGCATGGACAAGACTTCTGAATAAGTGCTTACCTCACCCACATCACACTGATGTAAGGGGAAGCAAACCACGAGGATGAAGTCCTGCTCTGTGTCCCCGCCGGTAATGACATCCAGCACTTAGAACAAACTCTGTTAACAAGGTGAAGTGCAGGTCAAGAAAACAACAGAGGAGTGTTTCAGTGGGAATGATATGGCAGAATGGAGGAGTCTAGAAAGAACAACTTTGAGAAGTGGTCACTGGATTTGGTGACAGTCACCAAGGCCTTTTATATGGTATTTCATTCAGTTGAGTTCTGAATCTAGAAACCTCATTTCAGAGAGCTAATATGGTCCAAACAGGTGATCAGACCCTCAAAGCAGACCTTCTGCCATGATCACTCCATTGTTTACTCAACTGTCACTGAAGAGATCTCTTTTGCCAACTCCAGTCATCCTTTTAAGAGGTGGAGTCAGGAAGAAAGAATTGTGATGAGAAGACATTGCTTTGCCTCCACTGCAACAGGAAGTGTTAGAGTAAGTCAAGGCATGGATAAGATAATGTAGGCACCAGAGTTGAGACAAGAGGAGGAAGGAGTTTTTTAAAATCTGGGTGCACACGGGATTTGATATAATATTGAGAAAAATTTCACTAGTCCCCTTTATCAAAAGAAACACCTATCCTATGCAGAGAGCATGCAGCTGATTCTGTGGGTCTCTACAGTGACCATTCCACTGTTCTCCCTCTTTTCATTTTCATACTTTACTGAAACAGACTTCCTCTCCCACGCTCCCCAATTCCCCGAAATTTGGCTTTATCATGTTCACTTTCATCAAACTGTTCTCTCAAATGTCACCAGAGTCTCCATGGCTAAAACTGTCAGACTGCTTTTTCCTCTTTTGACATTTCTAAACACTCTGCCTCCTGGAAACCTTCTGCGACCTTGACACTATGCTAGCTCTCTCTCTTCTCAGTGCTCAGGTGGTTATCATCCTCTATGAATCTGCTCACTTCATCCACATCGTAATTGTAAATGCTAGTCTATGCTTAATACGTGGCCCCTGCTTTTCTCTCCACACTGTCCTACAATGTTCTTCTATTATTTCCATGTTGATTGCTCCCAAATCTTTTTTTTTCCCCCCAAGTCTACAACCTTCCCTGGACTTTTCTACTTGTGGGTCTTGCAAACATAATTTTGTAATTTCAAAAGCAAATGAAACATCTACCCTTCTGATATTCAGAAAAAGCTCTCCATCTCTATTTTTCCAACTTCATTGTTGGAATGACCACACCATTATTCCAGTCTATTGGGATCAGCATTTTAGGTCCAGAGCTATTCACATTCGGTGAAATTCTTCCTTAAACAAGGTTTCAAGTCTGTCCAATTTCTCGATTCATAATGATTCAACATAAGATTAGGATGCCAAAATCCTCTAGCCAGGATAATAAAACATTCTTAACCCAAAATTATATGGAAATGCAAAGAACCAAGAATGCCAAAACAATTTCAAAGAAAGAACAAAGTAAAGGACTTGTACTACTTCATTTGGAGACTACAGTAATCAAGGTGGCATGGTATTCATATTAGACATAGCTCAATGGAACAAAAACAGTCCAAAAATGATCCACACATATATAGTCAATTGATTTTTTATAAAGTTCTAAGATATCTCAATGATAGTATTTTCAACAAATGTTGCTGCAACTGGGTATCTGTATGGGGAAAAAAAATAATCCCCAAACCTTACCTCATGCCATACACAGAAAATCATTCAAAATGAATCAAAGACCTACATATAAAAGCTGAAACTAAAAATTCTGGACAAAACTGATAAAGTCTTCACAACCTGGAAGGATCAAGAGTTCTTAGATACAAAACAAAAAGCATAAACCATAAGAAAAGTCATAAATTTAACTTCATCAAAACTAAAGCTTCTTTTCTTCAAAAGATATTGTTAGAAAAATGAGGAAAGCCACAGACTGGGAGAAAATATTCACAGTAGATATGTCTAAGCTTGTATTCAGACTATATACAGAATTCTTACAACTCAATACTAAGACTTTTTAAGTTGGAAAAATATTTGGACATTTCACAAGAGATATACAAATGGTTGAAAAGCACATGGAAGATGTTCAATATCATATCAGCCATCAGAGAAATGAACAATAAAACTATGAGATACCACTACACACCCACTCAACATGGCTAAAATTAAAAGCTTAACACCTAATATTGGCAAGGAAGTAAAGGAACTGGAACCCCTAAGCATTGGGGATGGTGATGCAGAATGGTATAACCAATTTGTACAACGGTTTGGCAAGTTTTTAGAAAGGTAAATATACACTAATCTCATGACTCAATTATTTTCCTAAGTATTTTACACAAGAATTAAAATGAGTACACACAATTGTCTACATCTGTGTACAGACCTGTTCATGGAATGTCCTTAACAACTTCATTCCTAGAAGCCAAAAGCTTGGAATGGAAACTCAAATGTTTAGGGTAGATTGATATAATGAAATACTCAAGCAATAAAAGGAACAGATTACCAATGCAAAAAACATGGCTGAATCTTAACATACTGAATCACAGAACTCAGACAGAAAAGCATACATTCAGTACAATCCTATTTATATGAAACTCTAGAAAATGCTAATTTAATCTATAGAGCAAGAAAACAGATCAGCGGTTGCCAGAATTGTTAGGGAATTGACCGTGAAAGAACACAAGGGAACTTTTTGGAATAAAGGAAATGTTGATTATGGTGGTAGTTGTAAGATATATAAGTTCATCAAAACTCAACAAAATGTATACTTAAAATCGGTGCATTTTATTACATTATTTATATTGTGTAGCATGGTATTGTATCATATTAGGTAATATTGTAATGTTTTATACCTCAAAGTTCATTTTTAAAAAGATTCTCAGCCACAAATTAGACTTACTCTGCAAATCTGTCACTGCTAGACCCACAATTCTTCAGGGGCTCATTAGAATGTAAGAAACACGGGAATTGTCTGGGGCTTAGGACATCCAGGAACTGATCTGGAATCTTTCAATGTCAAAACATGTAGTTTTGGACAAATCACTTAAAATTATCTTTGGTATCAGCTCTGTGATAAGCAGCAGCCATCCAATAGTTTTTTTGTTTTGTTTTGTTTTGTTTTTTAAGTCAACACAATGAAGAAAACACTGAGACAATGAAAGACGAGAGAGACAGAAATGTATTTGCAGATCCTCCTCTTGGGAAAATAAAAACACCACAACAGGCTAACATAATGAAGAGCTAGTGTCACCAATGTTTTAGTCATGAAGATTATACTCCATATAAAAGAGAAAAAAGTTCAAAGTTGCAAAGAGAACTGCATTTGTAAAGAAAGAAACTACTATAGAATTTTATACTTACAACAAATCATCTATCTGTTATTTAAATCTCAGTGAACCCGTTAGGGAAAGGGAAAGAATTTTAGAACTGCAATTTAGGCCAATATCCTGAAAACTGGTACTACATATAAATTACTCTTGCAGAAAACAAAACCCTATGGTCTCTTCTCCAGAGACCCTGAAACAAATACTCTAAGATGCCAGGGATGGATAGAGTGACCTCTTTAAAAATCTGAAGGCAGCGGAAGAAAAACACTCGATCATAGGATGATAGGAAAGAATCTGCAAGGCTGAGCTTTTAAGACATGAGCCCAATTGGCCTATCTTTGTGGTTTCCCATCCCAGAACAACAGATCTCAGGCAAAGTGGGACTAGAGCCTGCTCTAGAAGGACATACAGGCATCCCCAACACCTCTCAAATCTAATCTGATAGCATCTCCAACAAAAAACAAAAAACCTGGTACCTTTTCAAGAATGTGCAATCTTACAATTACCTACATCTCTTCAGATAGGACTGTAGATTAGAACAGGTAGCACATGACCTGCACACTGGACCCCTGGTTCTGAAGCTGTCTATAAGAGAGGGAATGCCTATAAACTCAGCCATCAAGAGAGGAATCTCCAAGGAAAAGCCTTGTTGACTAGCCCTGCTTTCCTGAATCTCTTCTCAGAACTTCCTAAGTATCTCAAGGGAATCAGTTAGACTCCAGACAGATATCAAGTGATCTTATCAAAAATGCAACATCTTCATTTTTCCAAGTGGTTGGTGCTTTGTAGTTTCTGGAGCATCTTCTCAAATGGTTTCCTTCCCTTATCCTTGACTTTATTGAGGGGATGTCACAGACAGGCATGTGTGGTGTAGGAACTGTCATCTTGAGAAGACAAGGGATTAGTCTGTGGAGCATTTCTAAGACAGAGGGTGCTTAAGTAAAACTCAGTACTCCCCAATGATGCTCATTTGTTAATAGAGTCCATTTCAGCAGGATAGATGATCTTAGTAAATAGTAGCCTGAGTATAGTAGTTGGATTCCTTGTGGGAGACTTTCCGATAGCTAGGTCATGTTCCTGGCAGCCAGAGTTCCCTATCTTTGCCCAGTGCCCACTCATCTCGACAGAAGCAAGCCCCTCTTCCCCCACCCCACCCCCTCTCTCTCAAGAATCTTCTGAGGCTGCTGCAAAAGTTTTAGTTTTTCCATTTGATCTATGCTTACTGTCTTACCTGCATAGAAGTTATGGAACGGTAAGATTTTAGTGTACTTTTTACCTCCTCCTTTATACCATAAGACCATTCCAGCAGCCTAGGATTGTGCATTTAATACACACACACACACATCACATCAGGATCAGGTAGTCCTATCAACTACAGTGCTGGTTCCATCTACTGCAGTTAAATGTCCTTAAGCCTCCAAAGCTTCTCAGTGGAAGTCACAATAAGGAACTAGTAGCCCCAAAATCCTGTTTGACCAGTTTCAAAACCCAGTAACTTCTTGATTCAGTCTTTCCCCAACCGTACAATGACCTTGCTATCTTGCATAACCCTGACTTGGGAAGTTACCTGAAGCACATTCCATAAATCCCTTAATCTTCCCTTCTCTCTCCCATCCCAGCCTTCCTCCAGCCCTGACAAGGCCATGCAATCATGGATGCCCAGTCCCCCAACGTTCCTTTGACCTTTTTAACACGTTTTCAAGCTCACAAAAAAAGTTGTAAATCTAATGCAAGGAACTCCGGCATACCCTTTCCCTAGATTCACCAATTGTTTATATTTTGCCCCATTTTCCTCATCATTTCTAACTCTCAATTAGCTGAAAGTTGGAGACATCCGGCCTCTTTAAATACTTAAGTGAGCATTTCCTTAAAAAGGAAATCCTATTACATAACCATAAAATGACAGTGACATTGAGTCAGGAACCACGCGGTCTCACCTAAACACAGACTGGCAGAAAAAAATTAAGACACAGACTGGCAGAAAAAAATTAAGACACAGAGTTCAGTTTTCCACCATTCCAATAATTCCCCTTCTTGAAGTCTTCCTGATCTTGTAAATGCTTTCCCCCAAGGCCCTAAGAATGATTTATTCTAGAAAAAGGTAGGGGAATTAAAACCCCTCCCTTGTCTTACCTCTCCTTATCCACCTGATCAAGAACATTACTTTCCAAAGAGGCTGATGGTCTCTGCAGGGTGAATGATCACCCAATGGTGATGACACCCGCTGGTCTATCTAGAAAATATGTAAATTGGGCACCTGGGTGGCTCAGTCAGTTAAATGTCTGCCTTTGGCTCAGGTCATGTTCCCAGGGTCCTGGGATTGAGTCCAGCATCGGGCTCCCTGCTCAGTGGGGAGCCTGCTTCTCCCTCTGCCTGCCGCTCCCCCTCCTTGTACTTTCTCTTGTTCTTTGTCAAAATAAATAAAATCTTTAAAAAAAAATCTAAATAGTCATCCCCATTTTCCATGACCCAATTCATTCATCTTTCTTTCCCCTTGACCATGGTTCAATCATCATCCCAGGCAGGATGAAGTGCCACTTTCTCCAAATTCTTCACACTTTTTTCCCCCTCAAATTCACAGAGAAGTTGAAGGTGCAGCACAACGACCTATTGATACAGGGCTCACCACCTTCAAATACTCCAGTACTTCCCAGAAACAATGGCACTCACCACAAAAGAAGCACCCACATCAAGAAATGAACACTGACTCACCATCATCTAATTCTCAGATCCCACGTGTTTGATCACGTTTTTAAAGCAATCCACTGCAGGGGCACCTGGGTGGTTCAGTTGTTAAGCATCTGCCTTCGGCTCAGGTCATGATCCCAGGGTCCTGGGATCGAGCCCCACATTGGGCTCCCTGCTCAGCAGGAGGCCTGCTTCTCCCTCTCCCACTCCCCCTGCCTCTGGTTCCTTCTCTCCCTGTGTCTGTCAAATAAATAAAATCTTAAAAAAAAAAAAAAAAAAAAGGCAATCCACTGCAGACTTGAGCTTCACATTCACTAGCATGGGTTGTTAACCTTTTATCTAGAACAGTTCTTTAGTCTCTCCTTGTCTCTGAGGACCTGGACACTTCCAAAGGTTACAGCCCAGTTATTTTGTTGAAGATCCTTAAAGTTTGTTTTGTCTAATGTTTTTCTCACAACTAGACTCAGTTCATGTCTCTGGCAAGATGGAGTATGCTATGCTCCTTCACCACATGCTATCAAAAGGCACAGATTCTGAAAGATCCCATTTCAAATGATGCTCTGTTGGACGGCTTAAGATGGTGTAAATCATGGTTCTCTACTTTGAAGTCACTCTTAAATTAGTATTTTGCAAAGATGTAGTTTGAAACTATATAAATATCCTATTCAAGCTTATTCATTCATCTATATCATTTTAGATTTATTGTTTACTCTTTTATTCAATGGGCTATAATTACCTCCATTATTTATATTGATTCTCAAATTACTCCCAATGTGGTCGGTGAGATCCCCTTCACTCTGGCTCTGGTGTTCTTCTGACAGGTCTCTATTATTTGATCATTTCCTTCCTTCCTGGCACAAAACAGTAATCCAGTTTCATCTTCTACTTTCCCTGCCCCAGACCTGGAATTAGCCACTTCTCCAAGGATCCCTGGTTCCTCTTAGTGATATACAGTGTCTAGTAGGCAAGGAATTCATAGCAAAACCACAAATTCTCATCTAACACCACAGGCTAACTCTGAAATTCTCCACTTCCATATCAATCTCTCCTTTTTAACAGTGAGAATGCAGATACAATAAGAAAATATATTAAAGATAATGGATATCAACTCCCTTGCAGGTAACCAACTTCCCTTTCTGCCCAGCACCCCCACCTCCTCCCCTGCTCCACCTCCCAGCTCCAGAACTGGCTCCTACTCCCTGCCAGACCTTTGCCCTCTCAATCGCTCTAAGTCACCCCACTTCCCTAAGTATTCCCTCCCCCCAAGTGTGTCTTCCTTCTCTGGTCCCATCTAATGCCATAATTCTAAATCTCTCAGTAAGGAAAAGGAAAAAAGATGAAAAGAATCATATTTCTTTGGGGTTTTTCACAAACTACATGGTAATTTGGTTCATGATGAGGAAATCTAAATATTAGGCATTCATGTTATTCTCTGGTAAGAATCTTTAATCCATGGGAGGAAGTACAGCAATGTGCTTGGACTCAAGGTATTTTCCCTTCTTTTCTCTTGTCTCTCCACTTTTTAAAAACTCTACACAAGTTTTCATCAGTGCTTGTTTCATCCAACAAACACCTCCCATGTTACTAGTATACACGAAGCAAAATATTAAGCAACGGATGGGATGCAGGGAAAGAAAAAATAGAATCTTTTATAAGATTTTGTCCAGGTGTTTGGATACACAAATATCTATAACGAGACAGAATACTGTAATACCATAAAATGTCATAATAACAATGATTTTTCAAATACTCTGTGTAAAGCACCGTGCTAAGTACTTTAGTATGCGTTTACTAGCCACTAAAGCCCCAGGAATGTGAGTGGTTATATTACCATTTTACACATGAGGAACTATAGATGCTCAAAGCTTGAATGCTTAAGTTATCACATTTAGTAAAATAGCACTGCATTTGTCTGATTCCAAAATCTTTGCCCTTCATCACTGTGGCTTTCAGAAGATGGAAACATCCTCTCTTATAGGAGGTCAGGAGAGACTTCATGAAGCAGATGGCATAAGGGATAGACTTATCCCCTGGAGGTTTGAGAAGCAGAGATAATCTGAAAGCCACTTCAGTTACAGAAAATGAATTAGGATTCAAAGGAGAGACTCGGGCATGTGCCCACAGATAGAGTCTGAGGGTGCAATGGGATTTGTGGAGGGAGTAAGATAAAACCAGTAGATTGGGAAAGAATCATGGCTGGCTCTAGATCCCAGGACAATGAGTCTGTATTTCATTCAAGAACCCTAAGGTAACTAAGCCCGGTAGTAACTAAGTTCCCACCGTAAACCTCACTCAGGTGGTCAGAGGAATGACAGTGTGGGGAACTGCTTCCAGGAAGTGGCACTTAGGGCCTGACCGGCTCTGAGGATTAGACTAGGAGACAAGATTCTGGAAAGTGGTTACTGAATCTGGACAACCCATTCCAGGAGGTTGGGAAGGAAGATGAAGGGGGTAAAGTGCTGGCCAAAATGAAAAAGGGGGATGGGTCAGGGGGACCATGATCACAGTGAGATAGAAAGCAGCTTATAGGATTAAGGAAGTAGAATACATGGACAAATTTAAGGAATTTGTTTAAAACCTGAAGAAAATAACTAGATGGAGTCATCACAACTCCAATACATGAGGTTAAACTTCAAGGAGATGGGAGGTCACTGGACACAGCCCATCAAAATAGTCCCTCTCATCTGCAAAATCTACATACTGCATGGCATGGGAGACACCCACAAAAACTGCATGTACGGAGCATGTGCCTGAATGAATGCTAAGGCAGCATCACCACAGATGGATACTAAAGCTCACTGTGAGTGTCCTAAGATAATGCTCACGTTGAGCTTGATCACACAGGTGGAGAAGCCTCTGCAGCACTCCCCTTACACCCCCCTGCTTCTGCTGACCCCTCCTGTGCCCACAGCCTCTTCTCCTACAGCACCCAGGGCAAGAGCAATGAGGGGATCATTTTTTAAGCCTGGGATGAGAGTACAAGGTCATCAATGGGGGGGGGGGTGACAAGATGGCCTCCCAGGTCGATGAGGAGTTCCCCGTCCTGGTGTGCACCTACCTGTGCCAGTTGGGTGGGAGTCCCCCACGGGCACTGCTGAGCTCTGGGTCAACGAAAGTCTTGGTGAGAAAGTGGCTGAGGCAGGGTTCCCCTGGGGGAGCTCACCCCCAAGACTGTCCTGGGGCAGGAGCAGGATTCCCACAGTGGGAGGTGGGAGGAAAGACCTCCTTTGTGAGAGAGACTGGGATTTGTACAGGGGGGGACTCTGCACCATCCTCAAAAGAGATCCAGTTTGTAAACTGGGGTATCTACACCAAAGTCCGTATCCCAGATTGGCCGGCCCTGAGCCAGGAGATGCAGGAGAACATGCTCACAGAGCTCCAGAAGTGGAGCTGAAGCTCTCCTCCCACAGGACAAAGTTACTGGGAAGGAAAGTCACCGACAGCAAAGACCAGCTCTGAAGACAATGAAGCTTCATGCCCTAGGGCTATTCCTGTTTTCTTTGAATTTCCTACCTATTGAACTGCTTCATTTATAACAGAAGGACAATGCCTCCTAGCATTTGTCCAGCATCTTTCATGGCCCCAGTATCTACTATTTAAGGGTAACATTTTTAAATTTTTCTATTATTCAAAAAACAGGGAACCACTGGGATGTAACAAAAATAAAACTTGGTTGTAGGAGGAAAAAAAAAGGGCGTGATTACTAGGAGCAGCTTTTCTACTATCCATTCAAAGGAGTTTATTCTTACTCAACTATTTATTTCTAAGGAACTTAGTTGAAAAACTGCTAAGTTGGACTTCCAGGTCACAGCTGACAGAAACAGAAAGGTCTGACAGGTCTGGGGCTGCTCTACTAAGAACTACTGCTCCTTCCTGGGCACAACCCCACATCTCTTCTAGTAAGATACAAGCCTGAAAAGTATGGGAGTGCAGCTATCTGAGGCCACATGGTCCAAGACCCCTGGAATATTCTCAAACACCTGTTGATCCTGCCAGTGTTCCTATGTCATCCAAAAATATCACAAGCAGAAGACTCATGGTACCTTTGCTTAAAATCCTTGAAAGATCCCCAGGCCCTTATGATAGAAGCCAAACATCTCAGCATGGAATACAGGATCTTGCAGGATGTGACTACCTGACCAAAGTCTATGTGTCCAGGATGTTCAGCCACTGACCATGTACTCAATACATATCTATTATATGTTATAATATTAGTGTTACTTGTATTATTGTAATTTCTGTGTTCACCTAAAGCACATGACACACTATCATGTTGTTAGTGCCCAGTGAGAGTGGGTTTCATCTGTTAACTCCTTTCCCAAATGGAAAAGAGTAAAAGATGCTGGACTTAGGGGGAGTCCCAGATAAGTACAGCACAGACACATTGGTCCTAGTTTGCATAGAATGGAGCCAGTGAAGAAAGAAATCTAGATAAATCCAGGGTTTTAATAAGAAACTGCTGAAACCAAGCAAAGAGACCATTTATAAGTGCAGATGAAAGGCACAGAACAATGTAATGAAAACAAAAGACTCCAGAAACAGATGATCAAGCATTGGAGCCTATGAGGATTTCCTGGGTGCTAAGGAAGAGCTGCTGCATGGCTCATAAGTCAGGTCCCATGAGCCTCCCCACCGAGTGCTGAGAGAATGGGTAAGTGGAGCAAGACAGTCAGGCAGGTGTTTTGTTGATAGGAAAGGAAGGCTATTTCCTAACTATGTATTTTCCATTTAGGATACATCTCCATAATTTTATTATTTTGAATATTTAAAAAAAACCCTGGTATGATTCTCTCCTATTTAACAAATGTAATAGGGATAATTTTTGCAAACATTATGCATTTTAGTTTCTCCTTTAAAGTATCTCCCCTCAGCAGCCTCCCCCATGTGGGACTAAGCCACATGATAGATTTTTCCAGGGTATGTATGCTCTAGTAAGATGAATTTAGTAGGCTGACAAAAAGTTTCCTCTAATAAGACTATCATGGATAATACTGATGCTCACCTATATCTTATACTCTTCTTCAAAGAACATACTTCTAAGCCCTCTTGCCAGAACTCAGGGCCCTGTTACTAGTTTACTGACTATAAGAAGTGTTGTGTCACACTTCCCTGCTGACTTATTTCAGAGTGGGTATGAGATCCCCAGGAGTTCTCTCCCACTCACATGGGTAAGATCCATTCTGGTGCACCTACAAGATAACCCATCAGCCTGGATCCCCGAGTGATGACAACAGAGTTCCAACAGTTTGTAGTAAATATGTACTACATTATGTAGAATGCTTGAGATTCCTTGTATGACAACAAAGAACAGAAAGCAGAATACGTGGGGTGTATGTGTCCATATAACTCTTTCTGGGATGGCTACATCATCACTGGAATTGTCCTATCAAAATGAATTTGGTGGCTCAGCTTGGTTAAGAAGATGGACCTAGAAATTTAGCTTACCTTGTGATCTTTGTTTCAAAGTGAGACAAGACACAGAAGTTCCCCCTGTCAAGGAAAAACCAGAGCCTGACTGTCAAAGCAGAAGACAGATCTTACTCCAAACTACTGGAAGAGGGGAAAGAGATCGCAGTCTAGAATTGGGCTCAATTCTGAATACAGCAGGAACAAGGGATAGGGTAGTGGTCAGGGAAAGGAAATTACTATGCATAAACCTCAGAGATAGGGGAGATTCTGGTTCAACAGACTTGACCAGAATCTTGCTGGGGGCAAACCAAGGTGGTCAAATACTAAGGGTGGACGTTGAAGATTCTTTCTAAAACTGGGTGAATTTCAGGCTCTACAATGATGGACACAAGCCCAAGGTCAAAGCCTAGTGGAGAAGAGGGCTTGGAAGAGCCTAACAAGTCTGGTCAAGGAGACGATCAGTCCCTCCCTCCTGTCAAGAAGAGCAGAGACATTTCTTTTCCATTGAACAACATGAGGCCATTCTTGTTCAGTTGCCTTTTGTTCATGAAGGACGATCTAGACCATCTGCGGGACGTGGTATAAAACATCTGCTGAATGATACAAGTGCTACACCTAAATGAGGGTTGTTTTTATGAAAAGAGAAGAAACCCAGTTCATAAGTGCAGGCAACCAGTGGAGAAGACTGCATTGGGGGCGGCGCGGCAAGGCCGAGGGCGAGGCGAGGATGGCGGCAATGATCCAACAGACTTGCTGGTTTGCAGTCTGAGTATCTTTAGTGACAGCCCAGACATCAGTGTCACAAGCATGGTCTTCTCTCAGAGCAGAGTACAGAAGCATCGAGCTTCAGCTCATAGGACTTCTTTAAATAGCCCCAGGAAGGATTTCAGTGGTCAGGCTCTGGTTCTCAGAGGAGCCAAGCCAGGAGAGAAGAAGAAAAAAATGGAAACATTAGTTTGGAGAATTGGAGGCAGACATTGGAGAAAACTAGAAGAACTGAGAATTTGGTGAGGGCTGGGAAAATGGGCAAAATGGCAGGATCCAATCCATTTTACGGATGAAGTCTCAAAGAGCATGAAGAGAGCTAAAATCTAATAACCCACAAGAGCAGGTTATGGTTTTCTATTGAAACAAAGATTTCTCTATAGTTACCTCCCTTTTGGATTTCCTGTTTTTAAAGGAAGTCCGGTTTCATTAGATTCAATCTGATTATTCACGTAAATGGAACAAGAATGGACATTGACTACATAAGCCTTTTTGAGTTTGCTTTGCTGGAACTTCTCATAAGGACTCTCAGACTTTCAAAGGCTCAAGTCTTAGGTACCCACGCCGAGAACTTACCACACAAGTTCACCTTCAGTACCTATAGATATGGATAGATTCCTCTCTTCAAAATATCCTAAGCCTGCTGAGCTTGCTGGGAAGTGACCTTCCTTAACTCACCTGGTAAGGCTGGAAACCCTATTATAAGCCAGATACCAAGCTGATTTTCCCCCAGAAGACTCTGTAAGCACTAGCTCCATAAAGTCAACCTTGGTTTCTTAACACTGTGTGGCCAGATCTGATTCTATGTACCATTTTCAAATAGGACATTCCAGTCCAAGCCTAAATATAACCAGTGTCTCTAATTATGTCCTGTTACAAGGAAAACAGATTCTTATTGAATTTAAGCAAATAATATTGCCACAAAAATAAGAATGCTCAAGGTTTTCCAAATTCTGGAAGGAATAGGGAGATACAAATGATAAAGATTTCATTTTTGTTTACGAAAGCATAATCTAATTGTTACAAGTAACTTTGGAGAAGAGAGAAAAGGGGTTCTTACATCCAGAAAATGGAACATTAACAGTCTAGCAAGGTTCCAAATGAAACCCACCAGCATCCCTTCACTAGTCCGTTCAGTCCCTCGTAATTTTTGTTCTGCTCTTCCTTGGGCTGCCAGTTTTATGAATCCATCAGTTTCTCTATTAGAGTTCTGGAAATCCTCAGTCCAGTAGTGTGGTCTCAAGGGTATTTAAGCAATGCCATCAGAAGCCTGTAAGCCCAGAGCACCTGTCACAGTCCTTTCCATGGGTATGAGAAGACCAAGCATTCTGACGTACAGCTAACTGCAAATGCTTCCAGGGAAAAATCAGAGTAAAATAAAAGCCATCTGTGAATGACATGGACTTAAAATAGTCACGGTTAAGACCTAATAAGGGTTCACTCAATCAGAATATCTGGTTTCTGTAACAGACATTTTAAGGTAATTACTAGAATTATGGCTGATAACATACTGGACATATCATGGATAGAGAATACAGACTAATTTCTAGTAACTTCATACAATTTCTGAACTATTTATATTAATATTTACACAGACAAATATAACCTATGGAAAGCTAGTATCTTTGACAAAGCCCTTCCATGCCATCCAGTGCATCAAATAAACCAAATTAGTTTAGCATCTCTTTTTACAAGGTAAGAGAACAAATCCTTTGAGATTTTTTTCAAAGGTACCTCTGGGAAATCTCAAAGCCAGTTTGAAGTCAAGAAGATTTCATTTAGGATTTGATTTGGGGCAGGCAAAATTATCAAAAGTATAAAAAACCTCAGCTGTTTAAAAAGTGATAAGACTTGGTTCTCTTAAATAATCAAGAACATGCCCCATGAGGCTAACATAAAGCACAAGAAGTTATTCTAAGACACAGAATCTTTGTTTCCAACGTGGATTACTTAAAAAGTAAGAAAAACCTCTTACAATCTATTAAGAACAGACTAATAATGCAAGAAAACTTTGTCATTTTAACATAGAGAAAACCAAATTCTAGTTTTGGATAGGTATACTTTTGAACTCTTTATAACCCTATAGATAAATCCATCCAATCTTCCCCAGCTTAACTCCACATAAAATTACTTTTCCTCAAAACCTTCTACACTTTGCTATATTCAGGAGTTCTCTCCTATATTTTTCCTTTTCCTCATTCTGAACCAGTTGCTTTACCTTGGCACAAAATCATTCCTTTAATGAAAATACATCCTTTGTACCTTGCCTATTTCCCTTATTAAGGACCTACCCTATTTTTCTTGTATACTTTGCCTAAAAAGTAATTTCCCTTATTTTTGGTAGATTTTCATATACTGATTACAGTACTTTAATCATTACTAACTTTTTACAGAGAAAACTAGGAAGTGGACAATCATGAATTGTCCCCAGCATTACAGCACATTTTATGGCTATACCACCTCAATTTTATAGGTACATGCTTCCTCATTTTTCAATGTGACCAAAAACAAACAAAAAACCACACTTAATGTTGTTTCCCATGTTTCATTTCCCTAAGCCACATAAAATTAAGGAGCCCATAGTATATAAACTTAAATTTGTGTTCAGTAGTAAATATTTCATCAGTTTATCTTAGAAATGATTCAGACATTTAATGAGTATTACTTTTTTTTTTTTTTTAAGATTTTATTTATTTGACAAAGAGACACAGAGAGAGGGAACACAAGCAGGGGGAGTGGGAGAGGGAGAAGCAGGCTTCCCGCTGAGCAAGGAGCCCGACGCAGGGCTTGATCCTAGGACCCTGGGATCATGACGTGAACCGAAGGGAGATGCTTAATGACTGAGCCACCCAGGCACCCCTGTGAGTATTACTTCTTAACTTAGCGTATTTCTAAGGTTGTAAGTTACCAAAAAGATTTTAGAAATGATTTTTAGAAGACCTATTATACCAGTAAACAAAGATAGCCATCATCTCAAGTTATCTCCCCCTTAACTATTTTTTCCACTTCATGCATGTTAGGGAAGTATCACAAAAGCAAAACAAAACACTGAGAAAAGCCAAATACTTGTTCTATTGCTGTGTTTGATAAAGTAATGGATATCAAGCAATTCATTTTTACTGCATCTTTACCTGTACATTTGGTTTTAGGTTGGATTTTTATTTTTTGTAATCTTGTACATCCAGTAAATATCACCTTGACTAGTAAATACATGTAGAATAAAAATATGCCCATATGATACTTACTGCTAATTCAGACATAGCTGTTTTTATTAAATCAATGATATTAAACTTAAATCATATGAACCTGAAAAGCATTTGGGTTAGCTTCTATATTTCTGGAAGTTTGGGGAATATTTAATTTATATAAGCACTCATTTAATTTATATAAGCACTCCTTTATCTCTAAGCTAATTTGAATAGAGCTCCTTTATAGGATTTTATAAACTAATTGGTATTACCATCCAGGGGTAATATACATCTTATACCTTTCCTTCTAAAATTTTAGCCATGAGTCAGGTAAACAAATATAGTAATAGAAAAACCTCACTGGTTTATCTCCGCTCTGTATTTTTATCCCAATTGTTTGACAGATGGAATAAGTTGTTACCTACTCAATGTGAGGGTTAAATATTTTTGCCCACATTTGTGGAGGAGATTAAAGTTTTCTTTTGCCCTGATAAGTCCTCTTATGGAGGCTCTGAACTACATTTTAGGTAAGAGACTGAGGGTACCCCAAGCAACTGTCTGGATGTCTCCAAAGTCTGAGTGGAGAAAATATCCAATCTGTTTCCAATTGCCTTTTCTTTTCAACCTCATGCAATTGCTTTTAGGGGTCCCTGAGTCCCTTGAGAGTCCTAATGGGGACAGGGAGCACAAAGTTCAAGTACCCGAGGAGCTGAGTAACAAGAGGAAAGGTCCAAGCAGAGTTGGAAAGAGGATGCAGGATGTAGGGGTTAAAGGGGAACAGATCAAAGGATTCAAAGAAGCTGAAGGAAATGAAGGTGGTAAAAGGAACGGAAGCAATGGGAAGGGAAAGAACCAGCTTGGGGAGATCTTAAGTTTCTCAAAGAAGCCACTGAAGTGCCATACTATCCTTAGCAAACATGCCCACAAGAAAGAAATCAGAGTTAGCAGAACATATAGTCAGCAGGTTCAAGAAGGGAGCTTCAGTCAATTGAGAAACTCTCACAGGAGAAGCTGGACCAAAAAGAGCAAACAGAGCTCACAAAGATCCAAGGAAAAAAAAAAAAATGTCCGTAGGAGTCAAAACAAATTCTCACTTGAGAAAGAGCCAGGAAGAATGTTCTAACCCAGGAAGTCAGAAAGTAAGTTCCCACTCAAAACAAAGAGCCAGGAAGAATTCTCTGGCCCACGGAGTCAGAAAGTGAATTCCCATTCAAAACAAAGAACAAAGCCCAGGAGTCAGGGAGTGAATCTCTATTCAAAACAAAGGGTCAGTAAGAAAGATATCCCAGTAGGTACCCTGCAGACAAAGACTGGGCCTTTAACACAGCTTCCAAACTACACTCAGAATCTTAAGAATCACAATCTGTCAATGGCCTGTCATCCAGAGCACTGGCTCAGAAGCTTGACTCGCCAATGGACCCCTGATCAGACAGGAATAAAGACAAGGCTTCAAAGGTACACAGGTAGGGACGTGCATGAGAGGTCCTGGGGTCCAATGATGAATCCGATCTTATCCAAGTCACAGCACCATGATGGTCAACAACAACAACAACAACAAAAAAAAACAGTGCCCAACAGTTGTCAAAGCAGTAAAAACAGATCTTACTCAGAACTATTGGAATAGGGGAAAGAGATCTCAGTACAGAATAGGGCTCAGTTCCTAATACAGCATGGACAAAGTAGGGGGATTTATAACCAAAGAGCGGGGTGGGGGGTGGAAAATTCAGGAAACACCAGGGGGAGATTCTGGTTAGACTGACTTGATGAAGACATGCCAGGGCGATCAGATATAAAGGGTGGGGAATTCTTTTCTGATGGACTTGGTAGGATTCTTGCTAAAATTGGGTGATGCAGGTCTGACAAGGACAGACACTGAAGCCCAAAGTCAAAGCCTACTGGGGGAGGGTGGGGGACAGGACTAAAGTTTGGTTAAGGAGAATCTTTGTCACCCTGGACCGTGAGAGGAGTTCAGAAGGCAGGTGCACTCATCTCTAAACTTCTATGGGACCCACCTGGAGGAGGAAGGAGAAAGGAATAAGGACACCCAGAGGAACTGAGGACTACTAACATTCCCTTTTTTCACAGCTGGTCATTATCCCTGGGAAGCACAGGGAAGAGGATGGAAATAGGAGACATTGACCCATTGTTCCAAAAGACTATCCTCTAAAGAGATGACTTAGTTCAGACTAAGTTTTAAACTAAACCAAACATTTTGTCCTCATTACCTACTGATTCATAGCTCATGAAGAATACCAGAGAGTTACAGTAGGAGTAAAAAACTCAGTTCCACTACACAGATCGTCCTATTGGGGACTTACAGAAATGTGTGTTGACAAGGATTTTTTATAATAGTAAAGGCTGTTTTGTTTTTACATTCTCAGGGCTGGTCACAGAATTTTGCTATCACATCATTTCATTCATTCATGTATCTAATCAACTTGGATTTATTTCCTGTCTATGATGTAGCAGGTCCTATGCTAGGCATAGGAGATATGAAACTGAGCAGCACGGATGAAATACCTACCCCAACAGTTTTGTCACTGGAACGAATACATCCAAGTAAACAACAAACCAAATGGCTTCTGAATTTTGGCTTCTCTCCAACTTCCAACTGATGCTGTACCTTTCCTCCCAAGCACTCTAGCTGGAGAAGAGATTAACCTTTTTCTGGTGGCTCAGTCAGCTGAGCATCTGACTCGATTTCAGCTAAGGTCATGATCTCAGGGTCATGGGATTCAGCCCCACATTGGGCTCCATGCTCGGCAAGGAGCCTACTTGAGATGCTCTCGCTCTCTGCGCCCCTCCCCTACTCACACGCACTCTCACTAAATAAAATCTTAAAAAAAAAAGTGTTAATTCCCATTGGGAATGTCTATAAGTGACAACATATTTTTTCTTAGCAAACCTAGTGGTGTTAACTGAAATGAAACATCTGGTAATCTTCCCTGGGAGCATTTTATAACTGTCATACACTGGCACAGCAGAAGCAAAGGAAGAAAATCCTAACTGGAGAAAACACTGTGCCATTACAAATCCACCAGAAAGATGGGAGGATCTGGATAGCACAAAGGCCCAGAAACATGACTGGAGTTAATGATCATAATTTCTCACTCTTCTGGTTGTCCTAGGGCCAGTAAAGACCTAGAGAACAACAGATAGACTCATGTCATATGATAAATGTCCAGTGAGCAGAGCTGCAATCACTAACATTAAAGTTTTTTGGGGGGGCAGGGGGTCATCTGCTGCATTTGCAGAGGGATCTACTTCCTATATAAGGGCCAACTCGGCTCCAGAAAAAATCTCCTCCTGTGCAACCTGCTAAGGAATTTTCCAGGATAAAAACACATGCAATACTACTCTGCCCCCTACCACTCTATCCACAATTTACTTAGGTATATTCAGTACAAATCCCTGAGCTTGAAGTAGTTTACTTCAGCCTACAGTAAAATTTAGTTTCAGATTGAACTGGGATGAAAAAAAGGGAAAGATGTGGCCTGGAAGTGCTAATTGTTAGTTCCTTTGGAATGTCAGCCTGAACACTTCACATGGCCCAAAGGGATACCCAATGCTGTCTTCGAAAGAGAAAACAGACCTGGATCACTTTTAACCATTAACTTGGTAAAGATAATGGCTCACTGGGTTATAAATTGTCTTCATTTGAGCTTCAGAGTATTCTAATAACCTCCAAGGCTGTGCATCCTAAGTGGCACCACATGAACTTCCTGTTAGTCATTAAAATGTTCAAATATCAACAACTTCATGTGGTTCTACCTAATAGATGCCCAGAGAAACAACGTCACAGCTGGAGTGATACAGTATTTATATATGGAAAAATATGACTGTAGCATTAGGATTGACTGAGATTGCATAAAGCCTGTGGGCTACAAAATGCCCATCCAGCGTTACATAATGGTAAAGGGGTCAAACAAGATGACATAACATTTGTAAATATATATGCATCTAACAGGAGCACCAAAATACATAAAGTATTAACAGACCTAAAGAGGGAAATTGACAGCAATACAGTGATAGTAGGGATTTTAATACCCCCCTTTACATCAATGGATAGATCATCCAGACATCAAATCAATAGGGAAACGTCAGCCTCAAATAGCATGTTAGACCAGATGGACTTAATAGATGTATATAGAATGTTCCATCCAAAAGTGGAATACACATTCAAGTGTACATGGAATATTCTCCGGGAAAGATTGCCTGTTAGGCCACAAAACAAGTCTCAGTAAATTTAAGATTGAAATCCTATCAAACATCTTTTCCAACCACTTTGGCATAAAACCAGCAATCAATTAAAAGAAAACTGTAAAAATCACAAATATGTAGAAATTAAACATGCTATTGAACAACTATTGGGTCAACAAATCAGAGAAATTTAAAAACCTTAAGTAAAAAAGGATATACAAAATTCCAAAAATCTATGGGATGCAGGAAAGTGGTTCTAATAGGGAAGTTCATAGTGATCTAGGCCTACCTCAAGAAACTTTATACTGGGGCGCCTGGGTGGCTCAGTTGGTTAGACAGCTGCCTTCGACTTGGGTCGTGATCCCAGGGTCCTGGGATAGGGCCCCATGTAGGGCTCCCTGCTCGGTGGGGGGCCTGTTTCTCCCACTCCCCCTGCCTGTGCTCTCTTACTCTGTCAAATAAATAAATATTAAAAAAAAAAAACTTTATACCTAGAGAAACTATGAAAAGAAGAACAAAGCCTTTAAGGACATGATTTTATCTACAGAAAACCCTAAAGACTCTGCCAAAACACCATTAGAATAAACAAATCCAATCAAGTTGCAGAGTATAAAATCAATATACAAAAATTGCTTTTTTCTATACATTGACAAACTAAGAAAATTTTTGAAATGCCATTTATAACTATCAAAAAGAAAAAATAACATACTTAATAAATTTAACCAAGGAGTTAAAAGACCTATACACTGAAAACTCTAAGACACTAATAAAACAAAGTGAGGACACAAATGAAAAGATAGTCCATGTTCATGGATTACAAGAATATTGTTAGAATATCCCTATTACCAAATCAATATATAAATTCAGTGAAATCCCTATCAAAATTCTAATGGCATTTTTCATGGCAATAGGACAGACATCCTAAAATTGGTATGGAAACACAAAAGACCCCAAATGGCAAAAGCCATCTAAAGAACAAATCTGCAGTCATCATGCTCCTGGATTTCAAACTGTTACAAAGCTATAGTAATCAAAACAATTTGGTACTGGCATAACAGAATAAAAAGCCCCAAAACAAACCAAGCATAGTCAATTTATGACAAAGGAGGCAAAAATATACAAGTAGAAAGGATTGGTCTCTTCAACAAATGGTGCTGGGAAAACTGGACAGCCACATGCCAAAGAATGCAACTAGACCGCTATCTTACACCATACACAGATTAACTCAAAATAGATTAAAGACATGAGTACCTGAAGCCATAAAACTGCTAGAAAACAGATGGTGAGCCACATGACATGGGTCCAACTCCAAAATCAAAAGCAACAGAAACAAAAACAAGTGGTACTGTTAACATTAAACTAAAAAGTTCCTGCACAGCAAAGGTAACCACCAAAAACATGAAAAGGCAACCTTCCAAAAGGGAGAAAATACTTGCAAGTCACATAATCAATAAGGATTTAATATTCAAGATATATGAAGAACTCCCATTACTCAATAGCACAGAAACAATCTGCCAAAAAAAAAAAAAAAAAAAATGGGTGGAGGAGTTGGATAGACATTTCTCCAAAGACGACCTACAAACTGCCAACAGGTACATGAAAAGATGCTCAACATCACTCATCAGGGAAATGCAAATCAAAACCACAATGAGACATTGCCTTACACCTGCCAGACTGATTTATCAGGTAAGAAATAACAAGTTTTGTCAAGGATGTGAAGAAAAGGAGACCATCGTGCAATGCCAGGCATACACACATGTTGATACAGCCACCATAGAAAACAGTACATTGGGTCCTCAAATTAAAAACTGAACTACCATGTGAACAAATAAGATGTGTTATATACATAAAATGAATGAAATTAAACCTTAAGAAATGAAATTCTTACACTTGAAACTAATGTAACTTGTGTGTCAACTACACTTCAGTTAAAAATTTTAAGATGAAATTCTGATACACACTACAACATAGATGAACCTTGAAAACACAACCCTACATGAAAGGGGCTAAGTGTGAAAGCCCAATGTTGTGATTCCATATATATAAAGTAGCTAGAATAGGCATATTCACAAAGAAATTACAATGGAGATGTCCAGGGGCTGAGAAGAGAGTAGAGTGAAAGAGCTCATGTTTAATGGGGACAGAGTTTGTTTGGGATGATGAAAAAGTCCTGGAAAGGGACAGTGGTCATGGTTGCACAACACTAAATGCACTTAATGTCACTGACTTGTACACATAAAAAAGGTTAAAATAGTAAGCTTATGTGTATTTACAATTTACAAAAACCACTTTAAAAAAAACTACCACCATAGGATGCAGCAATTGTAAGTGTTTATCTCAGAAGAAAATGAAAACACTCATCTGAAACGATATATGCATCCCTAAGTTTGCTGCATTATTCACCATAGCGAAGATATGGCAACAACTGAAATGTCCATCAATGGATGAATGGATAAAGATGTGGCCTGTATACACCATGGAATATTCCTCAGCCATAAAGAATGAGATCCTGCCATTTGCAACAACATGAATAGACCTTGAGGGAATTACTCTAAGTGAAATAAGTCAGCCAAAAAAAAAAAAAAAAAAAGAAAGAAAGAAAGAAAAGCCACTCTATGGTTCCACTTACATGTGGAATTAAAAAACAAACCAACAAAACTCACAGACGCAGTCAATAGAATGGTGGTTGTAGGGGCACAAAGCAGGTGATGGGGGGCAGGAGATACAAACTTCCAGTTATAAATCATGCAGATGTGATCTATAGCATGCAGACTACGCTAACACTGTAGTGTATGCCTGAAAATGGTTTAGACTAAATCCTGAAAGTTAACTCTCCATAAGAATAGAGGGAACTGGATTTATTATAGTGAGCACTTTCTAATAGGCTCAAATATTGAATCATTATGTTGTATACCTGAAATCAATGTTATAGGATATACTTCAAAATTTTCATGTTAAAAAATTTAATGAAAAAGGAGACCCAAAAAAGGCCCATTCAGCTACATCTGCACTAGACTAATGCCCTCCGATATACTGCAGCAAGGTCTCCTGTCAGTAGGACCTCTTGGGTACTGTCTCCCTCATCCCACAAAGCTTGGACAGAAGGGATTCCTAAAGAAAGAGGAAAAGAGGAGGGAGGGGAAGAACACGGGAGGGAGGAGAAGGAAGTCCTACAACTTTAGAGCACTTCTAGCTGCCGGGATCCAAGCTCCTTCTGGACTAACAATGGCTTAAGCTAACAGACCTTATATCTGTCTCTCATACCAAAAAGTTCAGAGTAGATGGTCCAGCAAGAAGCAGGTTTAATGATTCCTCCCAAACACGTTGGCTGTAACTTCACAGGTCAACAATGGCTTCTGCAGGTCTAACCATCATGTTCACGCTCAAGGTAGGGAGAAAGGGAAACAGCACCAGAAAGCTCTATCCCATTTTTCAGAAACACGAGTTTCCCTAGAAGCCCCCCACACCACCCCAGCCAGGCAGAAGTCCACTACATCTCATGGGTCCTAACTGTGCTAGGTGGACGCCTACTTGAAAACGATGCTGGAATAGCATGTGTTTCGTGGCGAGCCAAGTTGTGGCAACGCCGAGTGTCCCAAAGCAGCACTCTGGTCTCTAGTGACCAGCTTCCTGGGTTTCAAGAGGTGGCAGTGGTAGCCGTGGCGGGGAGAAACCGGTGCCCCCATGTCTGGTCACTAGCTACGCTGCCACTCAAGAGCCTTGGCCCCAGCAGCATCATGGCTTCCAAGTCCTCGCCATTCTCAGAGTGGCCTCCTGATCCCTCAGCCTTCCTCCTGCCGAGACAGAGGCAGGCTAGTTCAACATCTTGTTCTGGGACTTGTTCCTAGAAGCACAGTCCAGAGCCTGCTCCTGAAGTACCCACCACTTCATCAACAATTACCTCTTGTAAGTAGATTTTTGGTTTCTGCTTCCTGCAACAGGGCCCTAAGTGACACACGAGCCTACTACTCTTGCCACAGGCAGTGAGGTGGCATGTCAGCTCTGTGGGGCCTCAGCCTGGGCCCCAGCCTAGCCAGAGGACCCATAAGAACCCACTCCTCTCAGCTACCCCAAGCTTCTCCAAGAACACATGGATTCTGTAGGCCCAGCTTTCATCACAAACATGTGAGTCTTTCTAAGTGTCCATGTGGTGGTTGTTTCCCACCCTCATCCCCCAGACAAATGATACTTTGTTCGCATCCTTTGGTTTTGGGTTGCTCTATTTTTGTCTTTTATGAAATGACTTCAGGACTAACACTCTGAAGCATGGATCCAACACAGAGTATTCAGCCTCTAATTTATAATAATTTTTGGAAGCTCCTTCTCCATAAAAGACAATTTACTGGGACTTAACAGATTTCTTCTCTCAGTTAACTTTGAATAGAAACTGCAGAGAAAGATGCATAAAATTCTTTGTTGCAAGTGTGTGTTGACTCAGACCAGGACACAAAGACCGACCTGAACTCAAAGCCGCCAGATCATAAGCTCCCTGAGGTAAGAGAGCCTGTGTTTACTACTCTGTTTGGCACCTAGAACAGAGTTGCAAATACAGGGCACTCAATGAATGCTGAATTACTGAATGTGTCCTGACAGCTCAGGAGGCACTCCCCATCCAGCCTCCGACGTCCGTCACCAGGGCAAAGTCACTGGAATTGCCATCCTCACTGTGTCTCCACACTACACTTCCTCCGCTTACATGGTGTACCTGCTTTGCTCTGGATACAGATTATCAGTGTGTAAAGAAAGCAAAGGGTATGGCTTATCCCAGGACCCACAGGGGCCTCTTGCATCTACTGCTTCCCAGAGTCCCTCTCTAACCTCAGTGAACAAAGCCCCGAACCTCACTGCTAAGAACTGCATGGGATTGCTTTCCTACCCTGAGAGGCAGATCAACGCACAGATTACCTAGGCCATTTTCCAGAAGGCCAGCTCTAAATGGCACTTCTAGAGCACTAACGTGTGATGAAGTGGGCAGAACTATACTACTTAAGAAATCAGCTATGAAGAAATAGTCTGGAAGTCAGCTGAGGAGTCTGCGTGCGCCTGCCTGTGTGTGCGTGCTGTGTGGGAGGGCAAGGCTGCCAAGGAATATGCTTAAGTAATAATAGATGTTCTCTAAATAGCTGTGTTAGTTACCAGGTTCACACACAAACATTTATTATCTCACACAGTTTCTGAAGTCAAGAATCCAAGAGCAGCTTAGCTGGGTGGTTCTGGTCCAGGGTCTCTCATGGAGGTTTCCAACGAGAGGTCACCCAGAACTGCAGCACCTGGAGGTCTGGTTGGCACGGGTGGATCTGCTTCCAAGATGGCTCCCTCACACAGCTATTAGCAGGCACCTACATTCCTTGCTGGCTCTTGGCAGAAGGCTTCGGTTCCTCAGCAGCTCCTCGGTGTCCTCACAACGTCAGAGATTCACGAGCAGGGGAGAACAAGCAGGAAGCTACAGTGCTTCTATGACCCCCATCCCTGAAGTCACATCCTCAAACTTCTGCTTTTCCTATTCATTTGAAGCTAGTCTTGTCCACACTCAAAGGGGAGTAAGCCCCACCCCCTGAAGGGAGGCATTTAACAAAGAATTTGTGGACATTTTTGAACAACTGCCGTGTAAGGCAGGCAGATCTGGTTAGCTACAGGGTGTCTCCTAAATTCAGCATGCAATTTTAGGGCCAAGGGTGAAATGCTCAGAGGACTGGAAGGAGTTTGCCCTCCTCTTCCCTTTGCAAACGTGCCTCAACTTTCCCCTACACGAAAATATGACAACTCCTTGTAGAATGCTCCCCAGCTTGTGAAAGAAAGCATTCAAAAATGAGAAGGGAAGGCAACTGCACAACTCTACCCCCTCTAGTGATCCTGCCTCACATAAGCAGAGAGAAGAGAGACAAATTTTTCTCAAGGTCACAGCCCACAAAATGGAACAGAAGTTTAATCATACGATTATAAAACTGTCCTCTCCAAAATGTTACCACCACATCAGAGATCCCGCATAGCCATGGATTGCAAGTAAGAGAGCTGCAAGCCATGCCTGTTTAGGAAGGAGTTGCTAGAGAAATCCAAAGAAAACAGGGACAAAAACAAGGACACTAGAGGAAATGGGCAGCTACAGCTACCACAGTCAACACAGCCTAATGTTAGCCAGATAAACACATCTGGAACCACACACCGAAGGCCTATTTATTTCAGTTTCTATTACCTAATACATCATGTCCAGTTTACAAGAAAAAAAAAAAGTACAAGGTGTGATAAAAGGGGACTAAGTCTGAAGATACATTGTAAACCTCAGAACCAGACTGATATAGCAGAGATTTCGCAATTATCAGGTGGGGAATCTGAAATAACTAATATGCTATTGGTCCTAATGAAAAAATGGACAACACGCAAGAACAGGCAGGTAATATACGCCAAGAGATGGAAATGAATAAAAAACCAAAGGGAAATGTTAAAAATGAAAGCACTTTAACAGAAATGAAGACTGCCTTTGATAGACTCACCAGTAGACTGGACATGGTCAAGGAATGAATTGGTGAGCTTGAAGAGCCATCACAGAAACTTCCAAAACTGAAATTAAAAAAAGTAAAAGAATGTCCAAGAACTGTAAGATAATTACAAAGGGCATAACACACATATAAAGGAGATACCAGAAGGAAACAAGTAAAAGGAGAAATATTTGAACAAGGACAGTTTTCTAAAATTTATGACAGATACCAAACCCAACCCACAAGATGCAGGAGAACATTGAATAAATACCAAAAATTCTACACCTAGGCATAACATATTAGACTGCAGAATATCAAGGGCCAATAGGAAAATTTTCAAAGAAGCCAAAGGGGAGAAAAATTCCCTTCCTATAGAGAAACAAGGATAAGACTTACATTAGACTAGACTTCAGAAACCATTGCAAGAGCCTAAAGTAATAGATTTAAAGTGTTGGGTCAGGGGGAACATCACCAACCTAGAATTCTTTACCCAGTGAAATTATCCTACAAAAGTGAAGAGGAAAAGACTTTGTCAAGAAGATAAAAACTGAATTTGTCATCAGACCTATCTTGCAAAAAATGTCAAATTTCTTCAGAAAAGAAAATGATAGAGGTCAGAAACTCCTATCTACATGAATAGAGGAGAAAGAATAAATGAAGATAGAATAAAATATTTTTCTGGCTTTTTAACATAACTTTCTTCAATATAATAATAACCATGCATTGGGTGACCACAGCTTATGGATGGGAGAAATGAATGGCAGCAATGTTACAAGGGACTTGAGGAAGGAACCGAGAATACAGTTATAAAAGTACCTGCACTGTCCATGTAGTAGTATAGCATTATTTGAAAGTGGACTTAAGGGCCTGGGTGGCTCAGTTGGTTAAGCATCTGATTTTGGCTTGGGTCATGATCTCCTGGGGTTGGTCCTGGGATTGAGCCCCACATTGGGCTCCCTGCTCAGCAGGGAATCTGCTTCTCCCTCTTCCCCTGTCCCTCCCCCTGCTCATGCTTTGTCTCTCAAATAAAAATCTTAAAAAGGAAGTGGACTTAGATTATTTGTAAACAGATAGTACACACTGTAGGATAACCACTAAAAAAAAGAACACACAAAAACAAAAACCTTTTTATAAGTACAACTAATATGCTAAGAGAACAGAAATGTCATCATATAAAATGCTCAATCAAAACCAATAAGGGATGGTTACCAGAGAGAAGGTGTAGAGAGATGGGTGAACTAAGTGAAGGAGATTAAGAGTACACTTATGATGAACACCAGGTGTTGTATGGAAGTGCTGAATCACCAAATTGTATACATGAAACTAATATCACACTGTATGTTAACTAGAATTTAAATAAAAACTTCAAACAAAAAAAATTGAGAAAAAGAGGAAAATTTAAAAAGAATGCAATGAACAAAAAATGGCTACCAGATGGTAGACGTTAATCCAGCTAGATCAATAACCATTTTAAACGTGAATAGTCTATATATACCAACTAAAGAGACACTCAGGGTGAATTAAAAAAATAAGATCAACCATAAGTTGTCTACCAGAAACCAACTATACATAGGTTAAAAGTAAAGGGATAGAGAAAGATATACCAGGTTAACAATAATCAAAAGCAAGCTAGAATAGCTTCATTAACTTGAGATATGCAGACTCCAAAGCAAAGAAAATTAACTAGGATGAAGAGAGGCATTACATAATGATAAAGGGGCAGATTCTCCAAGAAGATATAACAACCCTTAATGTGTATATGCCTAAACAGAGCATCAAAATAACTGAGGCAAAACCTGTTACAACTGAAGGGGTAAAAAGACAAATACAGTATTAAGCCCCCTCCATTAGTAATCCATAGATCAAGCAGGCAAAAAATCAGTAAGGACATAGTTGAACTGAATAGCACCATCAATCAATTAGATCTAATGGACATTTATAGACTACTTCATCCAAGAGCAGAATATACAGTCTTTTCAAACTCACACGAAACATCCACCAAGACAGAATACATAGTTGGCCATAAAAAGCAAATTTAAAATACAAGTCATACATAATATGCTCTCAGACCACAACAGAATTAAACTAGAAATCAGTAAGATAGCTGAAAAATCCACAAATATGCACTTGTAAAAAAAAAAAAAAAAAAAGTCAAAGAACTCTCAAAGAGAATTTTTTAAATGATGAAAATTCAACTTACCAAATTTGTAGGACAGAGTAAAAGCAGTACTTCAAGGGAAATTTGTAGCATTGAATGCATAGATTAGAAAAGATGATCCAGAATCTGTAATCCAAGCTTCCACCTTAGGAAACTAGAGTAAGAAGAGCAATATAAACCTAGAGCAAATAGAATAAAAGTTACAGCAGAGATCAATAAAATTGCGAACAGTGAAATAGAGAAAGTCTGTGAAACCCAAAACTGGTTCTTTGAAAAGATTAAATTGATAAACTTCTATCCAGGCTAACAAAAAAGTCAAAAATTACTGATAGAAATCAAAGAGGTAATGTCACTACTGATTTCATGAACACGAAGAGGATAAAAAGAAAAATCATAAACAACTCTGTACTACCAATAGTCACTTCAAAGAAATAGACAAATTCCTTGAAAAACACCATCTTCCAAAACTGACACAAGAAGAAATAGATTTAAATAGGCCTATACCTTTTTTGGTTCCAGTTCAAGATGGCAGGGTAGGAGGACTCTGAACTCACAATCCACAGAATACACCAAATTGTACCTATTAACAAAACAACTCCTCCTGAAGATCTGAGGGCTGACTGAACAGCTACTGAAGACAGAAGGATAAGGGAAGAACAAGAGAGGAAGACAATGGTAGCAAGGTGAACCTCCACCCCCACAATGTGAACGGTAGTGGGAAGGACAGTACTAGAGGGCCCAGGGGAAAAGCCATGGTTTAAAAGAACAGCTAGCATATAAGAGAGACAACTCTAGAACTCTGCCAAGCAGTGAAGGAGCTGCGGGAACGTTCTCCAGGTCTGAGGGACTGGAGAACAACATGGCTTATGTTCCCACTCCACCTTGGAAACCCAGACCAGAGCAGGGTCTGGACACCTAATGGGTGAGTCCAGTTTGCACTTCAGTGGCCCCAGGATCCACGGGCCCACACTAGGCCTAGATGCACTAGAACACAGGGGGAAAAGCCACTGTTTAAAAGGGGTGAGGAACTATAGGAACATGCTGTTCCCCCCTCCACCTCAAAAGCCCAGACTGGAACAGAATCTGGCCACCATAACTAGCGGGTCAGACTTGCACAATGAGCTTGTGACCTCAGCATGCCCAGGGTCCACAAGTCCACACCAGCCACTCTGTAGTGCTGGAGGCATGAAAATAAGCCACTGTTTTGTGGGTTTTTACTTTTTACGTTTTTGGTTTTTTTTTTTTTTTTTAAGATTTTTTTTTTCCTTTTCTTTATTCTCTCTGTAAAAAGTCAAAGTTTAAAAGAATAGCATATAGGACGCCTGGGTGGCTCAGATGGTTGAGCGTCTGCCTTCGGCTCAGGTCATGATCCCAGAGTCCTGGGATCAAGTCCCGCATCGGGCTCTCTGCTCCTTGGGAGCCTGCTTCTCCCTCTGCCTCTGTTTCTCATGAATAAATAAATAAATAAAAATCTTTAAAAAAAATAAAAGAGTAGCATATACAGCCCCAGCTCTAGCCACCAAGCACACAGTCTGCAGAGGGGTCACCATGCACAAGACCACTCCCTTCAACTTAAGAAGTAGCCATTTTCCCTAATCCATAGAAACAAACACAGAAAGTCAAAATGGGAGACAGAGAAACAGGCTTCAAAGGGTAAGGAAAAAAAACCTCAGTGAAAGAATTAAATGAAACAGAAATATACCTGATAAAGAATTTAAAGTGATGATTATAAAGATACTCACTGGGCTAAAGAGAAGAGTGGGAGAACTCCGTGAGAGCTTCAATAAAGAGAAAATATTAAAAAGAACCAATCAGAGCTGAAGAATAATAACAAAAAACACACGAGAGGGAACCAACAGTAGCTGAGAGAATGCAGAAGGATGTATCAGTGATCTGGAAGACAGGGTAACAGAAAACACAAGCTGAACAGCAAAAAGAAAGGAATTTTTAAAACTGATCAATTAAGAGATCTCCTGGACAACATCAAGCAAACATACATTTGCACTATAGGGGTCCCAGAAGAAGAGAAAGGTATAGAAAACTTATTTGAAGAAATAACTGAAAACTTCCCTAAGGAGGTAAATACACATCCAAGTCCAAGAAACAGAGTTCTAAACAAGATAAACCCAAGGAGGTCCACACCATGGCACATAATTAAAATGTGAAAGGTTTAAGATAAAGAGAATCCTAAAATTGGCAAGAGAAACAAAAAGTTACCCCCAAGGAAGAACCCAAAAGACCATCTGCTGATTTTTCAGAATAAACTTCGCAGACCAGAAGAGAGTGGCATGATACATTCAAAGTGCTGAAAGGAAAAAAAAACAAACCTGCAGCCAGAATACTCAACCCAGCAACATTATTCAGATTTGAAGGAGAAATAGAGTTTCCCAAACAAAGATGTTTATCACCACTACACCAGCCTTAAAAGAAACATTAAAGGGACTTCTTTAAGTGGAAAGAAATGGCCATTAGACATAAGAATAAAAATAAAAATGTACAATATGACAATGTATATATAAAATGTGGAGAAGGGAGTAAAAAAGGGAAAAGGGGAAAGATTTTTTTTCTTTAGAATGTGTTTGAAATTAAATGACAAATCAGATTAATATGGACTTCTATTTACCTAGGATGTTAAATATGAACCTCATGATAACCACAAACCCAAAACCTAAGATACACAAAAGATAAAGAGAACTCCAAACAAAACATTATAGATACTTATCACAAAGAGACAACAAAAGAAGGAATTACTAAAACAACCAGAAAACAAATTTTTGAAGTGGCAATAAGTACATACCTATCAATTACTTTAAATGTAAATAGCCGAAATGCCCCAAAAGACAGAGTGGCAGAATGGATGAAAAAACAACACCCATCTATACGCTGCCTACAAGAGACTCCTCTCAGACCCAAAGAATATGTACATAGACTGAAAGTGAAGGGATAGAAAAACATTCACCATGCAAATGGAAGTAGAAAAAAGCTAGGGTAGCAATGCTTTTATCAAACAAAATGGACTTTAAAACAGACTGGAACAAGAGACAAAGAAGGCATTACATAATGATAAAGGAATCAATCCAACAAGAGGATATTACAAGTATACATATCTACACACCCAACACTGGAGCAACTAAACACGTAAAGCAAAGAAAGAAATTGATGGCAATGCAGTAATAGTAGGGCACTTTAACACTCCACTTACATCAGTGGATTGATCATCCAGACAGAAAACCACTAAGGAAACAATGTCCTTAAATGACATATTGACCAGATAGACCTAATAGAGGACATCCCACCCAAAAACAGAATACACATTCTTTACATGTGCATGGAACATTCTCCAGAATAGATCACATATTACACCATAGAATAAGCCTCAATAAATTTAAGACTGAAACCATACTGTGCATCTATTCTGACTACAACAGTATGAAGCTAGATATAAATCACAAGAAAAAAAATGGAAAAAACAACACATGGAGACTAAACAGGATACTAACCAATAGGTCAATGAAGCAATTGAATAAAAATACAGAGACAAATGAAAATGAAAACAGTCCAAAATCGCTGGTACACAATAAAAGCAGTTCTAAGAGGTATATAGCAAGGTAGATAGGTATATAGACCTATTTCAAGAAACAAACTCAAACAAGAACCTAACCTTACAGCTAAAAGGAACTAGAAAAAACACCCAAAGTGAGAAGGAAATGGAGACCCCCCAAAAAAGGAGAGAAAAAAGGACCAATGAAGCCAAGAGCTGCTTCTTTGAAAAGAAAAATAACAAACTCCAAGCCAGACTCATCAAGAAAAAGAAATGACCCAAATAAATCAGAAATGAGAGAAGTAACACCCGATACCACAGAAATACAAAGGATTATAATACTACGAAAAATTATATGCCAACAAACTGGACAACCTAGAAGGATAAACTCCTAGAAACATACAATCTTCCAAAACTGAACCAGGAAGAAATAGAAAATCTGAATAGACCAATTACAAGTAATTAAACTGAATCAGTAATCAAACTACCAAAAAATAGAAGTTCAGAACCAATGTATTCACAAATTAATTTTACCAGACCTTTGAAGAATACCTATTTTCCTGAACTATTCCAAAAAAAAAAAAAAAAAAATAGAAAAGGAAGGTTCCAAATACATTCTAAGAAGCCTCGACAAAATATTAGCAAACCACGTGTAACAATACATTAAAAAGATCCTACACCACAATCTGGTGGGATTTATACCTGTGATGCAAGGATGGTTCAATATTTGCAAATCACTGTCATACATCCTATCAATAAAAGATAAAAATCATCAACAGATGCAGAAAAGGCATTTGACAAGATTCAACATCCATTCATAAAAAAAAACAAACCTCTTCGCAAAATGGGGTTAGAGGAAACATACCTCAACATAAAGGCTGTATATGAAAAACCCACAGCTATCATCATCCTCAATGGTGAAAAACAGCTTTCCCTCTAAGATCAGGATCAAGACAAGGATGTGTACTCTCACCCCTTTCATTCAACCTAGTACTAGAAGTTCCAGCCACAGCAGTCAAATAATAAGAGGCATCCATAGTGCTTAAAAAAAAAAAGTTAAACTGTCACTATTTGCAGATGATACAATACTACACATAGAAAACCCTAATGATTTCCACCAAAAAAAAAATTACAAGAATAAATGAATTCAGTAAAGTGGCAGGATACAAAATTAACATGCAGAATACTATTTCTATAACCTAAAAACAAAGTTAAAAAGAAATTAAACATTTACACTTGCACCAAAAAGAGTAAACTACCTAGGAATAAATTTAAACAAAGAGGTAAAAGACGTGTATCCTGAGAGCTATAAAAAACTGATTAAAGAAACTGAACATAACACAATTGGAAAGATATTCCATGCTCATGGATTGGAAGAATATTGTCAAAATGTCCCTATTACCCAAAGCAATCTAGAAATTCAATGTAATCCCTATCAAAACACCAATAGCATTTTTTGCAAAACTAGAATTTGTATGGAGCCACAGAACACCCCAAATAGCAAAAGAACTCTTGAAAAACAACAAAGCTGGAGGTATCACAATTTCAGATTTCAAGATATACTACAAAGCTGTGGTGCAGGAAACAGCATGGTACTGACACAAAAATAGACATGTAGATCAACTGAACAGGATCGAGACTCCAGAAATAAACATGCATTTATAAAGTCAATTAATCTGGGACATAGGAAGCAAGAATATACAGTGGAGAAAAAACTTTTTTAAAAAGATGCTGGGAAATTGCACTACTGGGTATTTACCCCAAAGATCCAAATGCAGGGATCTGAAGGGGCACGTACACCTCAGTGTTTATAGCAGCAATGTCCACAATAGCCAAACTATGGAAAGAGCCTAGATATCCATCAACAGATGAATGGATAGAGATGTGGTGTGTGTGTGTGTGTGTGTGTGTGTGTGTGTATGCAGCCATCAAAAAATGAAATCTTGCCATTTGCAATGACATGGTTGGAACTAGAGGGTATTATGCTAAGGGAAATAAGTCAATCAGAGAAAGACAAGTATCATATGATCTCACTGATATGAGGAATTTGAGAAACAAGACAGAGGATCATAGGGGAAGGGAGGGAAAAATGAAACAAGATGAAACCAGAGAGGGAGACAAACCATAAGAGACTCAATCTCAGGAAACAAACTGAAGGTTACTGAAGGTTGCTGGAGTGGTGGGGGGGGAGGGATGGGGTGGCTGGGTGATGGACATTGGGGAGGGTATATACTATGGTAAGCACTGTGAATTGTGTAAGACTGATGAATCACAGACCTGTACCCCGAAACAAGTAATACATTTTATGTTAATAAAAGTAAAATAAAAAAAAGATGCTGGGAAAACTGGACAATTACACATAAAAGAATAAAACTCAACTATTTCTAACACCATATACAAAAATAAATTCAAGATGGATTAAAGATGGGCGACCGGGTGGCTCAGTTGGTTAAGCAACTGCCTTCGGCTCAGGTCATGATCCTGGAGTCCCTGGATTGAGTCCCACATTGGGCTCCCTGCTCGGCAGGGAGTCTGCTTCTCCCTCTGACCCTCTCCCCTCTCATGTGCTTGCTCTCTCTCATTCTCTCTCTCTCTCAAATAAATAAAATCTTAAAAAAAAAAAAAAGATGGATTAAAGATGTAAATGTGAGAGTGGAAACCACAAAAAAATCCTAGATGAGAACACAGGGAGTAATTTCTCTGACATCAGGCATAACAACATTTTTCTAGATATGTCTCCTAAGGCAAGGGAAACAAAAGCAAAGATAAACTACTGGAACTACATCAAAATAAAGAGGTTTTTGACAGCAAAGGAAAACAGACAACCTAGTGAACAGAAGAACAGATTTGCAAATGATATACACCCAATAAGGGGTTAATATCCGAAATATATGAAGAACCGACACCACCAAAAAATCTGATTAAAAAAGTGTGCAGAGGACCTGAATAGTTTTCCAAAGACCTACGGATGGCCAACACATTAAAAGATGTTCAACATCACTCACCCAGGAAATGCAAATCCAAACCACAATGAGTTATCACCTCATGCCTGTTAGAATGGCTACTGTCAAGATAAGAGACAGCAAGTATTGGGGAGGATGTGGAGGAAAGGGAACTCCCATGCATTGTTAGTAGGAATGTGAATTGGAGCAGTCACTGGGGAAAACAGTACAGAGGCTCCTCAAAAAATTAAAAATAGAAATACTATATGATCCAATAATCCCCCTATTGGGTATGTACCCAGGGAAAACAAAAACAGTAACTCCTAAGTGTCCATTAACATGGATGGATAGGGAAAATGTGACATATATTCTATCTATTCCATAAATATGGAATATGACACAGCCATAAAAAGGATGAGATCATGCCATCTGAGACAACATGGATGGACTTAGAGGGTATTATGCTAAGTGAAATAAGTCACACTAAGATGAATGCCATATGATTCCACTCATAAAGGGAATCTAAAAAATGAACAAAAAGACTCAAAATTATAAATACAGAGAACTGACAGTTGCTAGAGGGGAGGGGGCAGAGGGTTGGGCAAAATGGGTGAAGAGGAGAGGGAGACACGGGCCAGGGTTACAGAATAAATCACAGGAAGAAGTACAACAGAAGGAATATAGTCAATGATGCTGTAACAGCCATGTAATGGGAAACATGGGAGCTATACTTGTGAACACAGCATACTGTATGAACTTGTCACATCACTTAGTTGTACACCTGAAACTAACACTGTGTCAACTCTACTCAAAAAAAGTGTGCAATGTGAGGATTTGAAAAGTTAAAAGGAGGACTACCTAAACCTTTTAAATTAATAACTAACAGCCTTCCAGGAAAGAAAGCACCAGGCCTGGAAGGTTTCACTAGTGAGTTAATACTGATTATCTAACAAGCTCTTCCAGAGAACAGAAAAAATAACACTCCCTAACTCCTTCTTTGGGGATGGGATTATCCTAATACCAAAATCATATCAGGATATTACAAGAAGGGGCGCCTGGGTGGCTCAGTCGGTTAAGCCTCTGCCTTCGTCTCAAGTCATGATCCCAGGGTCCTGGGACTGAGGCCCACATCAGGCTCTCTGCTCAGCGGGGAGCCTGCTTCTTCATCTCTATCTACTGCTCTACCTACTTGTGTTCTGTCAAATACATAAAACAAAAAAAAAAAAAAAAAAGATATTACAAGAAAGGAAAACTCCAGAACACTATCAAACATGGATTCAAAAATCCTCAAAATATTAGCAAAACAAATCAACAGTGCATTAAAAGAATTACACACCAGATAACTAGGTAAGCTAAATTTACTTCATATGGTGGAAGCTACATTTAATGAAACTTCCCTAAACATTAATCCTAATAAATTCTTGAAAGTACAGAAAACTCAGTATCGCTCTAAAGATCATAGGGCCCTATGGCAGAAACTGCTGTCTGGACGCCCACCAATGATTGGTTCCCCTTTTCCTGAGTGTGGCATGGTTGCTGGGAAGCAGCTGCCCAGCTCACAACTCTGTTTTCCAGCCTCCTTGCTTCTACATGTGCCCACGAGAAGGATTCCTGCCAATGGAAAGGGACAGGTACCACTTCTAAACTGTCGGAGTTAAGAAGCAGGTGAGGTTTTGTCATTGCCTTTCTTCCGTGTTACCTGAAGGCAGACAATGAAGCACAGGACTCCAAAACCCAGTGGATGATGGAGCAATACCATGGAAGGTCCTCAAACTGAGACTTGAAGGACAGGCTCTTGCCAAGCAAGACCATGCACTTGTATTTTACATGGGCCAAAAACCAATTTCCACTTTAGTATGCCGTGAGATTCTGTAGCTAAGCCTGTTATGGGACAGTGTGATCCTTAATACTGGTGCATCCCATTCAAGTTTTTAGATCTTCTTTGATTCTTGAAAAGCAAAACTCAAACGATGGCTAGAACAGAGGGTCTTCCTTGCACAAGGGAGGTGATCAAGAAGTGGGCTAAACAAATGTTTCCTGGAGTTCAGAAACCTATTGCTTCTTTAGCAACTTTTTAGATTTAAAGATACATTCAGTGGGCACCTACGGAACCACATGACAAACATAGGGGACTGCTCTGAGAAAAAATGGTGTAAACGTTGGTAAACATTGCTCTTCTTCCCCCCTTCATCACACCACCCCATCTCTCGCTGCTCTTCTGCTGTTCCCATGAGACTCTGTCATTTGGGAAAGTCATGGTGGTAGGATCCCAAGGAAACTTCTAAAATTGCCTGAAATCTCTCGCTTACAGATTTCTAGGAGTAAAACATCTCAATTTAAATGCCACTGCCTCAGAGAGATTGCTTCTTACCACCCATTGGCTACTTGGTTGGCCAAAACATTAACCTGAAACCACCCTCCCAGTCTCTCACCCAGATTTTTACAGAGAAAATGGAATGTACAAAGCAAAAAGTGGGGAGGAGTCCTGGCATGCTCGAGAAATAAGCAGCACTTGAGCAACGACTGCAGGAGATAGTTTGTTGAGGAAGGAAGCCCGTGAGTTGTGACACAGCCTCCTAGTTTGTGTCCTTGATTGGTCTTCGCCAGCCAGTTCTGACATGCACCTCTCCTTTCCCTCCTCTAAAACCTATCAAAAACATTCCTACACCAACAAGAATAAAATCCAAAGTGCTGGGAGGTGCAGGTAGAAGATGCATGGTGTTGAAGGGTACAACCTTGCCATGAGTAGTAAATAAGCCACAGAGATCAAATGCACAGCGTATTGAATATAAGCTATACTGTACTGTAATTATGTCATGTAATATTGCTACATCGGCAGTCACAGCACAGTATATAAGCCTATCAGTAACACACCCCACACCTTACATTTACATGGCCTTCTAGGTCAAACGTAGTCACTAAATTTTTTTTTAATCCCAAGTGCTTCCCGGGGCTTAAAATATTCTGTAATTTCTACATCATCTGCATGTTCCTGAACACAGTAACCAACTTCCTGTATCCTCCAACTGTCTACAGTACCTTCTTTTCCTGGTCAAAAAGCAGACTTTTATTCATCTTTCCTGACCCAATTCAAATGCTGCCTCCTATACAAAGCTCACTTCCAGTGACGGTTAGGTCCCTTCACTCACTGTCCTTGCAGTACCCCGTAATGCACCCTTCACTGCCCCTCTTAGACTATCACATAAGGGAGAGCAATTAGATGGTCCTTCCCAAGGACTGGTGGTGACTTACATCTGCATCCCTCATGCCAAAACCAGTGTCTGACACTTAGAGCGAATAATCTGTATTTAGTGAAATTATAAAAATAAGCAAAACTCAAAGTGTAAGCACACAGACTCAGGGAATGCCAACCTAAGCAGCTCAGCAAAACCATGCACATGAATGTGTGCCTATTCAACTGGTCAAAATTATCCAAGAATCATTGTAAGCCCTTTGGTCAATCTTCAGAGACTTAACACCAACCGAAGCATTTATTGACCAGAATCTATGGAAACTTGACCGGAACAAACTTGGTAAAAACAGTGAGAGACTGCTGTTTGTATCTGCACCATCTCCACCTGGCCAGCCAAAGAGCTGTAGCAGGTGCATGTGGCAGCTGGAGGACACGACAGAGTCCATCCCTTCAAGAGAGCTTTCTGGAGGAGGGCAGCACCCACTCCCCCATCCCCAATGCCCACTCAGTGGGAACTTCTGGTGGGTCAGCCAGTGAAGAGCCAGCCAGGCCCACTCCCACCCCATTCCACAGAAGTTCTGCCAGGAAGGAAGCACAAATTCAGACCTAGCAGTGCCTCAGCACTGAGCTATGCCGATCCAAAGGGAACCACTAAAAATCCAGCCTTAAAAAAAAAAAAAAAAAAATGGAAGAAATCGGAGCAGACACACTAGAGGCTCTACACTCCAGGGAAGGGACAGGGGTGATTTCACAGTATTAGTCCAGCCAAGTCACTAAACAAATAAGCCAACAAGTAAGAACAACAAGTTCTGAAAGGAGGGAATCAGTACTCCGAGTTGCTACAATAGGTTTTCTAAAATATTTCAACAGAAAGTTGTGAGGCATGTAAAGAAATGTGGGACACACACACACACACAAAATGCAGAGACTACTACTAAGGTTCCCAGATGTTGGACTTAGCAGACAGACTTCACAGCAGCTGTTAATATACTACAAGAACCAAAGAAACCATGTTTCAAGAATTACAATGTGTAACCATGGCTCCGCAGATTAAAAATGGCAACAAGCTGTGGTTTCTAGAGTTGAACAGTTCGATGACCAAATGACCGTTACTGCAGGGGTTCAATGAGAGATCCGAGCCAACAAAACAGGATGTAAACTACAATACAGAGCAACAGAAATTACGCAATCTTCATTTCTATTCATTTTGGTATTTTTTTCAAGGGCCTCTGAGAAATGTGACACACCATTAAGTGGACCAACATACGCATAACAGTATCAGAGGAAGACACCTGAATATTTCCCAAATTTGAGGGAAAAAAACAATCTGCAGTCAAGAAGCTCAGAAGACTCCCAGATAAACACAAGGATATTCATATGCTTAGATACATCACTGCCCAAATGTCAAAGCCTTGAAAGCAGCAAGAGAAAAGGGACTCACAGACGAGAGAATCCCAATGAGACTAACTAGCTCCCTAAAGGTAATTAGATAGGGACCTATGAAAGTATAATTGCATATTCTCTTTCTTCTCTATATTAATAGAGAAATTGCACAGAACCAAGTGAAGACTTCCACTTCCAAGATGATGAAGTACAAGTACCTTCTGTAGTCTCCACATACAGTGAAAAAGCCTGGATGTTGTATATGAAACAGACTGAAAGGCAGAGGGAAGATGAAAGACCAGCCAGAGACCACAGGACCTGAGGAATGGCATGGGCGTGAGTCCGCTCAGTGTTCTTTCTGCCTCCTATATCCCAGACTGGACACTGGAAAAGTCGATGGGTGCAGACAAGAAGTCCCCATGAGAAGTTTGTTCCCTCTAGACAGGAGACCAGGAAAGGGGGATCCTAACAAGACAGAACACTCTGGGATAACAACTACTCTATTCCTACAAAATACCACAGGAAAAAACTGCCTCCTCCGATGCACCCCTGCTGGCCAAGGCCAAGCAGAGAGCATGGGTTTTCACTCCCACCAGTAATGAGACACCCAACACCCACTGGAATGGTGTCAAAGATGACATTCCTGCTTCTGCACTCCATCATGTCTGCTAGGCAGTAATAACTCCCCTGCCAGTGGCCTCAGGGGCGACCAGGTATGGAGCTGGCTCTTCTACCTCATGTGATGCTGATAAGGTGTTTCATCCCTCCCTACAGGGGTGGTATCCAAGGATGCCGAACAGAAGGTCCACATTCCTACCACACTCAGCAGCAGGAACAAGGCCACCCCCTATGGGATCAGTGGAGGCCCCCCCTGCAGAGAGCAGTAAAGAGGTGTCCCTACCTCTCCCCACAAAGTGATAGCAGTTCAGGTCTACTCTAGAGACTGAGATCTCACCTCCAGCACTAACAAGAACCCCATCAACCCACAGTCAACAGTGGCTGCACAGAGGACCTGGACTCCCACCCCTGCCCGTCAGTGAACAGGTACAGACTCCCTTCCTTCAGAGAAGTCTCAGAGGAGACCCACTGAAATGTGTTTTCAATAAGATCCAGTGTCTTTCAATGTAATACTCAAAATACCCAAGTTTCAGTCAAAAATTCATCATATAAAGACACAGGAAGACTTGAAGCTGAATGGAAAAAAAAAAAAATCAAAAGATGCTAACCCAACATGACTGACACATTAGAATTATCAGACAGAGATTTTAAACAAGTCTCAGCAACAAAGTCTCAGGGAAAGGAAAAGAAAAAAAAAGACCCAAACAAATTTAGGATTCAATACCTGAAAGAAACTCAAAGGATAAGCTCAATAGAAGAATGGAAAGAGCCGTAGAGGAAGAATCAATGAATTTGAACACAAAGTCTCTGATCTGAACTGAGAGAAAAACAACTGAAGAACAATGGGTAGAGTCTGAGGAACAAGACTACAGTGAAGATCTACTGCTCGTCTCAGAGTGCCAGGGAAGGAGGAGAGATCAGGACTAAAGATTACTGCAAGACACAGGAACAAAGTTTCCCAAGTTTGTCAGAAGACCTAAACCTACAGACTCAATAATCTGAGCAAACCCCAAACAGAATAAACCAGAAAATATCTGCACTGAGACCCATCACAGACTTTTTGAAAACAAAAGGAAAAGAAAAATATTTGAAAGCAGCCAGAGCAAAACAGCAAAAACGATCGGACAGTGGGGTTCTCAGCAGACACTGTAGAGAACAGGAGGGAGGGGCATGGGATTTTCCAGGTGCTGAAAGAAATGAGCTGTCAAGCCAGACTTCTGTATCTAGTGAAAGGAGTCTTCAGGAAGGAAAGAGACCTCAAGACATATTCAGAGAAAGAACTAAGAATTTGTCGCCAGCAGACCCGTCCTAAAAAGAATGGCTTAAAGAAGTCTTCTAGGGGCACCTGGGTGGCTCAGTCGGTTAAGTGTCTGCCTTGGGCTCAGGTCATGATCCCAGGGTCCTGGATCGAGCCCCCGCATCAGGCTCCCTGCTCAGCTGAGAGTCTGCTTCTCCCTGTCTCTCTGAACTTCCTCACTGCTTGTGCTCTCTTTCTGTCTCAAATTTTTTAAAAAATTCCTCTAAATTGAAAGGAAATAAGAGTCTTTATAACATTAGCAAGGAAGGAAGACCACAGTTGGCAATATAGTATTATGCATGTAATAGACTTCCCTTCTCAAGTTTTCCAAATTATGTTAGACAGCTGAAGCAAAAATTATAATCCTAATAGGATTCTTCCTGTATACAGAGGAGAAATTTAAGGCATATATTATGAACGGGAGGATAGTGAGATCACCCCTACAGATACATGAATCGTCTACAAATGATAAGACGACAGAACCACACACACCCAGTACCTGTATCAAGTTCCTGATCTTGATACCACACTATAATTACAGAAGATGTAACCATCGGGGAAAACTGGATGAAAGGTACACAAGACTTCCTGCACTATCTGCAACACTTGCCTGTCTTTACCAGGACACAAAATCAAAGACTTCTCTTTCTCACACACAGCAAAAAGAACCACCCTCAGACCAATCTCTCGTGAACACAGATGCAAAACCCACAAAATACTAGCACATGAATTCCAGCCAATATAAAAAGGATTATACACTACACCCAAGTGGGAATTAGCCCAAGAATAAAAGGGTGATTTAACCAAAAATCAATTATTGTGGTATATTCACACAACAGATTATCCAGCCATTAAAAGGAATGGAAGTATTTCTTTGGTGTTGGTTGTGATCTCTCCTCTTTCATTCATGATTTATTTGGGTCATTTTTCTTTTTGTAAGTCTGGCCAGGGTTTATCAATCTTATTTTTTCAAAGAAACAGCTCCTTGTTTCATTGATCTGTTCTGTTCTATTTCATTGATTTCTGCTCTGATCTTTATTATTTCTCTTCTCCTGCTGGGTTTAGGCTTTATTTGCTGTTCTTTCTCCAGCTCCTTTAGGTATAGGGTTAGGTTGTGTATTTAAGACCTTTGTTTCTTGAGAAAGGCCTGTATTGCCATATACTTTCCTTTCAGGACTGCCTTTGCTGCATTCCAAAGATTTTGAACAGTTGTATTTTCATTTTCATTTGTTTCTACGAATTTTTTTAATTCTTTAATTTCCTGGCTGACCCATTCATTCTTTAGTAGGATGCTCTTTAGCCTCCATGTATTTGAGTTCTTTCCGACTTTCCTCTTGTGATTGAGTTCTAGTTTCAAAGCATTGTGGTCTGAAAATAGGCAAGGAATGATCCCAATCTTCTGGTACCAGTTTAGACCTGATTTGTGACCTAGGATGTGATCTATTCTGGAGAATGTTCCATGGGCACTAGAAAAGAATGTATATTCTGTTGCTTTGGGATGGAATGTTCTGAATAGATCTGTGAAGTCCATTTGGTCCAGTGTGTCATTTAAAGTCTTTATTTCCTTGTTGATCTTCTGTTTAGATGGATCTGTCCATTTCAGTGAAGGGGGTGTTAAAGTCCCCCCCCCCCAATTATTGTATTGTTGTCAATGTGTTTTGTTGCTTTTGTTATTAATTGGCTTATATAATTGGCTGCTCCCATGTTAGGGGCATAGATATTTACAATTGTTAGATCTTCTTGTTGGATAGACCCTTTAAGTAGGATATAGTGTCCTTCCTCATCTTTTATTACAGTCTTTGGTTTAAAATCTAATCTGTCTGATATAAGTTTTGCCACCCCAGCTTTCTTTTGGTGTCCATTAGCATGGTAAATGGTTTTCCACCCCCTCACTTTCAATCTGGAGGTGTCTTTGGGTCTAAAAGGAGTCTCTTGCAGACAGCATATCGATGGGTCTTGTTTTTTAATCCAATCTGATAGCCTGTGTCTTTTGATTGGGGCATTTAGCTCGTTTACATTCAGGGTAACTATTGAAAGATATGAATTTAGTGCCATTGTATCGCCTGTAAGCTGTTACTGTATATTGTCTGTGTTCCTTTCTGGTCTGTGTTACTTTTAGGCTCTTTGCTTAGAGGACCCCTTTCAATATTTCTTGTAGGGCTGGTTTCCTGTTTGCAAATTCCTTTAGTTTTTGTTTGTCCTGGAAGCTTTTTATCTCTCCTTCTATTTTCAATGACAGCCTAGCTGGATAGAGTATTCTTGGCTGCATATTTTTCTCGTTTAGTGCTCTGAATAGATCCTGCCAGTCCTTTCTGGCCTGCCAGGTCTCTGTGGACAGGTCTGTTGCCAATCTAATGTTTCTACCATTGTAGGTTACAGATCTCTTATCCCGAGCTGCTTTCAGGATTTTCTGTCTCTGAGACTCGTAAGTTTTACTATTAGATGTCAAGATGTTGACCTATTTTTATTGATTTTGAGGAGGGGGTTCTCTGTGCCTCCTGGATTTTGATGCCTGTTTCCTTCCCCAAGTTAGGGAAGTTCTCTGCTATAATTTGCTCCAATATACCTTCTGCCCCTCTCTTTCTTCTTCTTCTGGGATCCCAATTATTCTAATGTTGGTTCATCTTATGGTATCACTTATCTCTTGAATTCTGCCTTCATGATCCAGTAGTTGTTTATCTCTTTTTCTCAGCTTCTTTATTTTCCATCATTTGGTCTTCTGTATCACTAATTCTCTCTTCCGCCTTATTCTAGCTGTTAGAGCCTCCATTTTTTATTATAGCAGCAATGTCCACAATAGCCAAACTATGGAAAGAGCCAAGATGTCCATTGACAGATGGATAAAGATATGGTGTATATACATATATATATATATATATACACAATGGAATATTATGCAGCCATCAAAAGGACTGGAATCTTGCCATTTGCAAAGACGTGGATGGAACTGGAGGGTATTATGCTGAGCAAAATAAGTCAATCAGAGAAAGACATGTATCATATGATCTAACTGATATGAGGAATTCTTTATCTCAGGAAACAAAGAGGGTTGCTGGAGTGGTGGGGGGTGGGAGGGATGGGGTGCCTGGGTGATAGACATTGGGGAGGGTATGTGCTATGGTGAGTGCTGTGAATTGTGTAAGACCATTGAATCACAGACCTGTACCTCTGAAACAAATAATACGTTATATGTTTAAAAAAAAAAAAAAGAAGAAGAAGATAGCAGGAGGGGAAGAATGAAGGGGGGAATTGGAGGGGGAGATGAACCATGAGACACGATGGACTCTGAAAAACAAACTGAGGGTTCTAGAGGGGAGGGGGGTGGGAGGATGGGTTAGCCTGGTGATGGGTATTAAAGAGGGCACGTTCTGCATGGAGCACTGGGTGTTATATGCAAATAATGAATCATGGAACACTACATCAAAAACTAATGATGTAACGTATGGGGATTAACATAATAAAAAAAACTAATGATGTAATTATGGTGATTAACATAATAAAATTTTTCTTAAAATTTTAAAAAAAGGAATAGAAGATACCTGTGTATCTAACTATACCGTAGATACCTGCTACAGCACCGCATGAGCTTTGAAAATGTTAAGTGAGAGAAGCCACACAAAAGACCACCCACTGGATGATTCTGCTGGAATGTAAAAACATCCAGAAGGGGCAACTCCAGAGGCACACGTCCACAGAAGACTGGTTGCCCGGGGCTGGGGTTGCAGGGAATGAGGAAGGACTGCTACTATGCACAGATTTTGTTTTCAGGGCAGGGATGGCAGTACAATACTGATGTACTTAGACCATAAATGTTATGAGAAATTATATCCCAAAGTTCTTTAAAAAAATCACAAAAATGTTCCGCAATCTGCTGATAATGTAATACAGAGGCAACACCTCCCATGCATCTCAAATTCCTGAGCTCAGGACACCGTCCACATTAGAGGAAGCATGTATCCTTTAACAATGGCAAACAGGAGGAGATCTTCGAGAAATCTCTAAATAATGTTTGAGTGGAGGTATGTTTGGGCCCAAAAGGATATGCTCAGTTAACTGAAAATGTGTACATATTGTTCCTCACCCTGCAAGGACAGAAAATGGGGGGGGGGGGGGGGGGGGAGTCTGGATGTGAGGCCTATAGTCCTATGGGTCTGAGCCCTGTCCTGTCACATCCTGTACGAGTGGAGGGGAGCCCCTCAGTCTGTTCTCAGGAGAGTGGGCTCGAGAGTCAGAACGCCTGAGTTCCAGTCCCAGGACTCCCTCCCTGCTGTGGGATCCGGGGTAAGTTACCCAAGCGCTCTGTGCCTGAAATGCTGAGTGGGTCGCCATGAGGATTAACACACTGGCTGATAAGTTAGCTCTACCACCAGCGACAACAGAAGTGGGGGCAACAGCAGCAACTTCACTGGGATACATAGCGCCCACAGTAGTATCACAGCTCAAACTGGACAAAACGAGCATGTGTTTTGTGAAGTACTATGTAACTTTTAGAAACTAAATGATGGATTTCCGACTCTAGTGTTGGTCACATTCTCAACCTTGAAATACTAGTTCTCTTCCCCCAACCAGATGCACACAAAAGCAGTAACCAACTGAGTGGGTGTCGGGTACCTTCTAGATCTGGTTTTCTAAGAACGGGTCTGTGTGCCAGGCTCATCCTCTGGCCTTTCATTGACACTCCTCTCTTCAGCCACCTTCTCCTCTTTTCCTCCAAAGGCTCCATACCCTTCACCAAGACTGTATTGAACTTGTCACCAGGCTTGCTGGGGAGGAGAACATTGCGGTTGGGGGAGGAGGTTTAAACTACAGAGGGACATGATGAAAAAGAAAGAAGCCCCTGGAAGTCTGTTGTTCTAGCAGTTTCTTTCTCTTCACCCTAGGATAGAGAGAGACCATAAGAGGCCAGAGGACAGGTGGCCAGATGCCTCTATCAGCTACAGAACCCCAGAAAGGACTCTCCCAGGCCTTGCTCTCTGGAAGTGCTCACCACCTCATCCATGCAGACACCGCAGGGGGGCAGGCCCCACATCAGGTACCAGCAGCACCGATGCGTGCAGGTCTACATTCTAGCAGCCAGGCCTCCCCAAGTCAGAGCCAGCCATACTTTCTCACCCTGCCCAAATTCAGTTCACCTCCTCGAATACCCTCTCCTCTTCCATTCTGGCTTCGTCCTCTCTCGGGAACCCCTCCCCAAGTAGAACAGGGTGCTCATTCCTTGGGACCAAAGTGCCCTGACCGCCCCTCCCACCGGCACCACTCTCCGTGTGCACCTGTCCAGCACCTGCTTATTTTTTTTCCACATTAGTCTCTCGAGATCCTGAGCTCCTTAAGGATACAGGCTCTGCCTGGCTTAGAACAGTGATAGTACGTTATAAATACTCAGAACATAGATTTTGAAAGCATGACAATTTTCTATTAGAAGATAGACTTTAAAAAAAAAGGAAATATGCCATGATTAGTACTAAAATATGAAAAGCATTTTCAGAGAAGTGTAGAAGCCAAGATAAAGGAGCAACTAATGTTGCCTAGGTGAGAACGAGAAGACAGGAGCAGCCGTCCATGGGGGAGGACCACAATGAGGGAAGCAGCCCCTGCAACAGATCCTCTCTCTCTGTTCTCGCCCCTCCTCTCTGCCACATAGGCCTGGTCCTTTCTCAAACATCCTGTGATTTTCTTCGGACTTAAGCCTTTGTATTGTTTCAGAGTAATTTTGATCAATATACATATATGTGCATGTGCTGCCTATGCGTGCGTACAGCACGGCAATAGAAAACTGACTTCTTACTGTGGGTTTCTGTCAAAATAGTTTTACAAAATCCTAGTCTAGATCAACAGATTTTTGTCTCTGGCAGATTTTTATCTTTTTTATCTTTGAAACTTTGATTTAAAAATGCACACGTGCCCACACTCACAAAATTATGCACCCAACATCAGAGAGTCTGCAAACCCACTGAAACCCACTCAAGAACCCCTTTGGGATCCGTGGGCCTCGCTTCAGAATTGCCCGATGGTCCAGCAGGTGCTGACCCTCCCAGACACACAGGCATCACCTCCTGACTCACACACTCTCCTATGTGAGACAAGAGATTCCAGGAGAAGGCACCCAATATTCCTGGACCCTTGACCTTCAGTGGTCTGAAGGGAGAGAGCATCATAGGTGACTAAGATGTGCCCCTCCATCCTAGTTTTGTGGTTAAAAACATGACAAGAGTATACAATAGAAAATGGAAAAAATAACTTCAGCCCTGAAACAACGAGTCACGTATTTCTGAAATATAGGAGTGTGTAAAGTAGGTGTTACTATACCAAGGCTTCCCCGATGTATTTGCTAGCTTGAATGGGAGATACATAAGAATTTCTTCATTAAACATAACTATCCAACCAAGAAAAAGAGGGCTAAGAGATAAACAGAGTAGAGCTCTTCAGAAGAATGGTGACGGGAAAAGACATGGGAGAAAAATACTCCTTCAGCCCCCACCCACCCACCTGGGAAAACTGCGGTTCACACTTTAAGAGCAAGCAAAGCCATTTTGCCCAGAATTAGCCACTACCGTGGAATTAATTCTCAAAGGCTTTTGAGAAACAAGATACGTTTCCCCAAAGAGGAGTCCTACGTGAAGGCACCATTCCTCCCAAAGAGACACCCATCTGTTCTCCCTGTGCTCAGTTTCCGGGGCTGCAACAATATTGTAGTTTAAAAAGACCTTTGCTGGGGGCACCTGGGTGGCTCAGTCAGTTAAGCATCTGCCTTCAGCTCAGGTCATGATCTCGGGGTCCTGGGATCAAGCCCCGAATCGGGCTCCCTGCTCAGCAGGGAGCCTGCTTCTCCCTCTCCCTCTGCCTGCAGCTCCCCCTGCTTGTGCTCTCTGTCAAAGTCTTTAAAAAGACTTGTTTTCTGGGGCACCTGGGTGGCTCAGTCGTTAAGCGTCTGCCTTCAGCTAGGGGGTCATGATCCCAGGGTCCTGGGATTGAGCCCCGCATTGGGCTCCCTGCTCTGCGGGAGGCCTGCTTCTCTCTCCCCCACTCCCCCTGCTGTGTTCCCTCTCTCGTTGTGTGTCTGTCAAAAAAAATCTTGGGCGCCTGGGTGGCTCAGTTGGTTAAGCGACTACCTTCGGCTCAGGTCATGATCCTGGAGTCCCGGGATCAAGTCCTGCGTCGGGCTCCCTGCTCAGCGGGGAGTCTGCCTCTCTCTCTGACCCTCCCCCCTCTCATGCTCTCTCATTCTCTCTCAAATAAATAAAATCTTAAAAAAATAAAATAAAATCTTAAAAAAAAAAGACCTTTGTTTTCTCCTATAAAAGTAAAAGGTACTCTGTTGAGTACACCCTAAGTGGCCAATGGGGATGAATTCATGGAAAGAAGGGTCTCTTTGCAGCAACTATTTATTTTCAATCAACAAATGGTAAGGCAAGTCTTTTCTGAAATGCCCATATTAAGGATCCTATAACTGAAATCACAGAAGTGGGGAAAGTCTCAGGTGGTCCCTGGGATTCTTTAAGTGAAATCACGCTGTCCTTATCACTAGGTCTGCTCCATCCTCCATCAAAAGCCAAGCACCAAATAGCCAAGGGACGTGGGAGACAGGATGTCAATGCAAACACTTGTGCATGAGAACAGGCCATCGAAGAGTTCTGGAAGGCTGCCCGTCCTGCAGTAACACATGTCCTCAGCTGAAATCATATCTCCTGACTTCTTTCTAGAGCATAAGAGCAGGATTTTGCTTGAAGCAGGTCACAGCCTAGCTTTCTATTTTGTCTACTGGTAAGATGTGAATTATTTGTAAGCAGGAAAATCAACTAGCCGGGACTAAAGGTCTCCTGATGAAATGAGTCAATCTGATAAGAAATGCTTCTGTCCACAGCTCTGCATGTGGTACCCTTGACCTCCATGAACTTGTTTACAGTCTGAGGTTCATGGCAGAGTGATGATGGTGTTTGGTCTCAGAGAGATGGTGCATTTTGAGTTCATCAGCTTGGGCTTGAGGTAGGCAAGAGGCATACCTTACTAGACCATGACCCCACGAAGTGACAAGCACAGGTGACAAGGCCTACAAAGGTGACCATCCCAAATGCGGTGGAGATGATGAGCGTGTTGGTGCAGGAAATGCAAACCAAGCCCATACATACCTTATGTGTGGGGAATAAAAAGTTGCTTCATGGATAGTGGTGTCCATGCAGGAGCTTTTCATGGCAGAAAGGATGGCACCAAAGAAATGGGCCACCATAGGGTCACCCAAGTACAAATGGGACATGGATGACATCTGGCCCAGTGCTGTGACTGGGTCAATGCCGAAGGCTGCACACAACAGCTGGGCATGCACCTCCCTGTCCATCGAGACTGGATGTCCCTGGGTCCCATGCCGAGCTGAGGGAGTGGCCTGGGCTCGAGAGAGACCATGCTAGCCACCTGGGCTGACTGGGGAGAAGATGATCCGTACCCCACCCTATAAGTATGGACCAGGCTTAGACCCTGGGTCCCCTCCAGCTCAGAGCGCCTCAGATTGGAGGCAGACAGGCTGTGCACCTCTGACCCCCATCAGCATCAAGAGAATAAAGCAAACTGCCATTTTTTGGGGGGGGGGGGGCTGTACCTAGAGATTTGCAAATGACCACCTAACAGCTTGTGTGGGGTCAAGAAGACAAGGAACAAGATGACTGGCTGGTTCTAAGCCGGATCAGAGGGCACCGTGGAATGATGACCAGTGTCTACAGTCTCGGAACTGGCCAGCACACTCAGGAAGCAGCACATGGCCAACGCAGGGGGGTAGCCAACATGGCATTTCCTGCAGAAGAGAGACAGGCAGTCACAAAGTGAAAGATACCCCGCAAGATGAGCCATCAGCTTCCCTGAGGCTTTTTCCCTGTATTCTGTAGTTTTAGGGGTAGGAATTAAATAAGTCAAAATGAGAAAATTCCTGTTCTGCCATGGACTCTAGGTCATGGGCAGAAACCACATAGGGGAAGACAAGATGATGACAGTAAAATACGGCAGCTCCCGCCAAGGGCTCCTCCAGCCACACAAGTGAGGAGCCTGCCCCTGCTTCACAGATGGACACACTCCAGTCCAGAAAAGGGGGCTTCTCTCTCAACACACTCAACACCATTACCCCGCATCCCTACCACTATTTTCTCTTCCTTTTGCATCTCCTCCCCCAGATGCTGTTCTCCCAAAGGGATGGAGGGGCAAGGACATGGTAAGTAATTACTAGGACATTCTAGAGAGGACTTTCCATTGAACTCTGAATTCAGAAGTGAGATCTCATGGAGATAGCATGGTCCAGATATAGGACTGAACCCAAAAGATGACAAAGTTGTCAAGGATTTTCTTTTATAAATGAACCCCAAAACCAATAACAGAAGTGAGATCAAGGACAGATTCCTATGTGTCCACAGGACCTAGAAGAGGCCCACTTGGGACTCTGCCAGAATTGGAAAGGGGACTAGGAGACTGCCAGCAGGCTGGAGTCTGGTCTTTAGAGTCTGAAATAAGTATTTGGTAGAAAGGTCAGTCACAATCTCAGGTGGACACTGGTTTTTCTCTGTCGTTGGGTGAAATGTTACAGGGTGAGAGGCACAGACACAATAGCCTCTGTCAAGAATAGAATCTAAACTTTGTATGGAAAAAACATACTGGATCTGGAGTCCCTCCAGAAATCCTGCTTCTTTCCTTCTGTTATTTGTCAGAATTACTGAACATCAGGAAGCCGACTTCCTGTTTCTCCCTCCATCATCCCCTGCAACTTGGCTCCTGCCATCCTCACTTTAAGAAAATTGATCTTCCCAGGGTCACCGATGAAGTTTTTATTGCTAAAGCCAGCATCCTTTTCACTGAGATCTCACTGATACACTTAATGCCACTGGACACTGCCTGCCGGTCTCTCCTGGAAACACGCTAACTTGGTTTCCATGACACTGTACGCATTACCCTTTCCCTCTGCCAAACATCGCCGTCTCCCTCTTTCCTCGCCTCCAACCCCATGAATGCAGATACTCCCTCAAGTCAGTGCTTGGCCCCCTGACATTTTGTCTTCTCTTTTCCACTGAAGAAGATAATCCATTTGTTTCCATTTTTTATATGCTGATTCCTCCGCAACTTGTATTTTAATCCCAAGTGGCACACATTACAAATTCTCCACTGGCCTTTTCTAGGTGTAAATCATACTACCATTTCAAATTCAGCATCTGAGTAACCTGACTTCCCTCCACCTCCTCCAAAGGAGCTTCTTCCTCTCAGCACTGCACCACTAGCACCATATTTTTCCAAAACATATGCAATCATAAATTTAGACAAAACCCTGATTCCATATTCCATATACTGTTAGAAATCTCATCTCTGGGATGCCTGGCTGGCTCGCTCAGTGGAGCGTATGGCTAGATCTTGCGGTTGTGACTTTGAGCCCCATGTTGGGTGTAGAGATTCCTTAAAAATGAAATCTTAAGACCCTGCCATCAGTCAAAGATTTTGTGCCTTTGATTTTACATAACCAAATATGAGGGCAATGCTCAGTTACTCTTGATGTCTCTGTGGTCTTTCCATTGCTTACAAATAAATGCTTTTAGGTTTCCTCACAGCTAACAGAACACATGGCAAATAACCCTTTATTAGTACCAAAATGCTGGTCTAGCTCATGTTCTCCTTCTGGCTCTCCCTGTCCAGTCTTTCCCGATGATTACTGTGACTTTATGTGTTCTGTAAACACTCAAGGCCTTGGAAGGGGTCAAATATTCTTTAGGCCCTCAGGTAATGTTCTGTCCTCATACCTCTGACTTTCTCCAGCTCTGAGGTTCATTCTACACCCTTTTCTGGCTCTGCCCTCTTCCCCCCATACTTCCTGAAGGCAAACTTTATTGCCTGCCAACTGATGGAACCGGGACAGGTCTACTCAAGGCACACTGGTGGCCCTGCTCCTACTCCACACCCTCAACCCTTCAAGAACCACCCAGACAGGAACCACCACCTCTCCCTTGAACTTCCACTGGCAGGGAGGCACCCAGGAGCCTCTCAGCCACCACAGGTATCATTCACTCGGAGAACTCCACCCGGTTCTGAAGACTCCAGATTCATTTTCCTGACATCAGCGCCTTCCTTTCTGCAACAGGAAGGATCCGGTTTCCAAATTGAGGACTCCTAAAGCTCAGGCTGTTCTCTGCCAAGAGCTAAGAAACCTATTCCAGAGAAGGAAACTAAAAAGGAGAAGCCCCCCACCCCCACTGCTTTTTCCCATTTACTATGAGATGTACTTCCCAGCTGGTCTTGCCACTCAATGTCTAAACACAGTTTTCAAGTCCAGCTGTAACCCTGGAATGTGTCCCTAACAGCAGCATCAACTTGTACCTCTGACCTCCAGGACCGCCTCCCCTCCGGCAGGCCAGACACAACCTCATCTTCCATTAGAGAAGATTAACAGAATAATTTATGATGGAAACCAGAAGCAGCTGGTGAGCCCTATATTCTCTTAACTTTCATAGCACCCTTTAATTACCATCTGGGAAAGGAAAGCACACAGAACCTGGGTTTCTGGGGGGAGGTTATCCCCCCACTCCTACTTCTGGCATGACCTGCTCCTATCACTCTCCTGGATTCTACTTTTTATTGCTGTTTTATGTAAAAAGCGCTCACCCTGTTTGAATCCTTTGATTCCACAAATATACCCTACGCTCTTCTCATATGTAAGAACAATTAAACAAAATGGGTCACCTTAAAATGAAGAAACTCTAATGCTCAGCTTCAATCAAGAAAGGATAAGAGATAAATACACTAGTTATCTGTAATAGGAGACAGACAATGGTAATGTCCATAAAAGAATTCGAAGTAATACCCCAGACACCGTGCTGTGCACTTTGTGCACATTATAGCAGCTCATTTAGCCTCACAAAAACAGAGCCGGAGAGTGGTTTCTTGGTTTTTCAGAAAAGGAAACCAAGGTTCACAGAGGTTTAGTGATTCACAATAGTCAACCGTTACTGTATTCTACTCAAGTCTTTGATCTTAACCTTACGGAGAGTTAAAGGTGAAAATCAGGTCTAGTTGAGACATCAGGACAGTCTTTTGAGATTGTGAAGAGTTGTAGGAAACAAATGGATAAGACAGAATGGAGACAACAACTAGAAGTAATGAAATCAGGAGAGCCAAGCACGTGTGAGGAATAGCAAGGAGAGAAGCAACCGGAGTAAAGGGTAGGATTTGGTTGCAAGGTTGCAGCAGAGTGTCAATGGCACTGGCTCCCAAGCTGAAGGACCTCTAATTCAGATGACAGAGGGGCAGAGGGAGAAGCAGACTCGCTCTGAGCAGGGATCCTGATGTGGGGCTCGATGCCAGGACCCTGGGATCATGACCTGAGTCAAAGGCAGATCCTGAACATACTGAGCCACCCAGGCGCCCCTGCATTTTTAGTAATAGAGGGAACAGAAACAGAGGTCACTGTGGTGGTGCCAGGGTAGGTCACCAATGAATCCCCAGCACCCAGGGTCATGCTTGGAAATTAATGAATGAATGCAAGTCATGTATGAATCAGGCTAGCACCAAAAATTAACATAAATATACTCTCAATGCTAGGAACTCGAAGAAAACAGAGTGCTAGGTGAACATATCTGCAGACGGTAGATAGGTTACCAGGAAAATAAGTCCTAATGAGAAATGGGAAAATCCAGCATAAGGAAACCCCACAATACTCAGAAGAGCTGTGTAATAGCTGCAAATATAAGCTTCAGGGAGACAAAGTGCACCCTAATTCTCTTGTCCCTTACCAATGGCATAGACCTACTGCTCAATACTGTATTAATCAAAGGTAAAGAGATTGTCCAGGATCTGCAGAAAGCAGAATCCCAGGATGTCCTACACACAGAAGTCTGGTCCATGGAGCAGCGGAGGCCTTGCACGCACAACCCACAGAAGCCCCTACGTCAAGAGGGTGAGGGCCCCACCTCCACAGGCCAACCAGACCCCTCCCCACCAGCTCCACCTCCACTCTCCCAGCCCAGAACCAGGTCACAGGGATGACACCCTAGCAGTCCCTTGTAGCTAATAAATAACCCCCAGTGGTTTCCCGGCCAGGCACCACCCTCCTTCCATCAGCAGCTCTGACCCTTGGCACATCCCTGGTGCTCTCCATCCCCCATCCTCTCCCACAGCTGCATATAAACCCCGGGGAGCCTGAGGTCTAAGAGTGTGAGTCTCAGAAGCTGGGGGACAAGCACAGTACTCTCTGTACCCTCACCCTGGTCACTCCGCTGCTAGCACAGCCCCAGGCTAAGAGCATGGACAAGCTGCTGCTTTGGGTCTTCGCCCTTGCCACTCTCCCAGAAGCCTTTGCTCAGACAGGTAGGGTGGTCACGGGATGGTCAGGGAGCATGAGATGAGAAAAGGGGTTGGGTAAGTTATTTTTCTCCCTGCATGAGTGAGTGAGAGGTCTTATTTCTCTACCCCACAGACCTCAGCGGGAAGGTGTTTGTGTTCCCTCAAGAATCTTCTACTGACCACGTGACCTTGACTCCAAAGCTGGAGAAGCCTCTACAGAGCTTTACCTTGTGCTTCCGAGCCTACAGCGACCTGACGCGTGCCCACAGCCTCTTCTCCTACAATGCCCAGGGCAAGGACAATGAGATCCTGGTCTATAAGCAAAGAGTTGGGGAGTACTCGCTGTACATTGGAGGAACCAAAGTCACCTCCAAAGTTGCCGAGGAGTTGCCCAGCCCCACGCACATCTGTGTCACCTGGGAGTCTTCTACCGGCATTGCCGAGTTTTGGATCAATGGGAAGCCACTGGTGAAGAAGGGCCTGAAGAAGGGCTACTCAGTGGCAACCCAGCCCAAGATCATCCTGGGGCAGGAGCAGGATTCCTATGGAGGGGGGTTTGACAAGAACCAGTCCTTTGTAGGGGAGATTGGGGACTTGTACATGTGGGACTCTGTGCTGTCTGCACAACAGATCGTGTCTGTGCAGCAAGGCTCCTACCTCCTTGATCCCAACATCCTGGACTGGAGTGCTCTGGACTATGAGATGCAAGGCTATGTCGTCATCAAGCCCCTGGTCTGGGCCTGAGGTCTTGAATCAACAGGATCCCTCAAAAATGAAATGACCAATGAGTAAGGAATCTGCTCAAGACAATGCCATGTGAGATCCCATATCCGGAGCGCTTTCTTCTTTGAATTTCCTGTCTACATGTTGCCGAGTAAAAAAGTATGTTGTATCATGCCACCTGCATTTGTTTAGTACTTGTTATGGTCTAAGCATTTTTGCTTTGATCCACTTATTTGGAAAAATCAGCGTTTGTTTTTTATCATCCAGAACAATCAGGTTGCAAAGTGGGAGGGCAGGGGACCCCATAACTAGGAAGATACATCACAAAGCCAGAGCACTCCCTGAGTAGGGCAGTGGCAATACTGACAAGCTACTAATCATTTATACTAATTCCAAAAGTGTGCAAAATTTCAAAAGGATCCTACTTGGTTTTCCAGCTAAAAATCAAAAAGAGGTCTAAGGTTACAGCAGCAGAGAAACAACTATAATGAGAAAAGTAAAAATAATGTAGAAACTGACATCAAGTAATGAGGAAAACTAGCAGCAGGAGTGGAAACTAAAAATGTGTAGAAGTCTGGAGTCCTCATGCAAGATGGCAAACATGCCTTTTTTCTAAAAATTCCCAGTGGTATCATATGATGCTTGATTTTCAGGATCCTGTCCTGAAGTCATCAGGAATACTGCTCATGACTCCCAGTTCAAAATCCTATGGATCCCCATCTCAGAGAATGTAATTTAAACCCTTAATGTGACACTGTCCTCCATAACCTGACCCCCACTTACCTCCTTCAGGTAGAACTCTTCGCACCCAGTATCCTCATTATAGTACTACAAAATATTTGTCTGATTTTATCAGTAGTTACTTTCATCACAAAAGCCACAAGCCACAGCTCCTCGCCCATCCCCAACAGAAAGAGAGTGCCTTCTTAGAGAAGGACCCCCCAAAGAGAATTTGGCAGCATATGGAAAATAAAGCAGGCTTTGCCCAGATAATGGGGCGTGAAGCCAAGGGAAATCAGAAAGACCACATCCAGGAGAGCTTCGAAATGATAACAGAAGGGATTACTTCAAACTCCCGCATTCATTCACCAGGGATCGACCAAGAGGCAGACACCAGCTACAAGGAAGTAGGCTAGAACCCCGGAACTCCATTACCAGAGCAACAGGGTCAGGCAGGGAGGAGCAGGGAGAATCCGAGATTTGCCAGCGTGCTTAAATGGATTCACAAGGACTTCCTAAGAACATTTCCATCTCTCTGGTGAGGCGCAAACCATTCAGATCATCAAGTTGGCTAGCCAGGGACTTTAAAAATGCAGAAAATTCGTTTCCATTCACCAGCTCAGGACTCAAAGTGGCTTGCTTTATAGTTTAACATCAACCACCTTTTCTGTACTCTGAGCACCGTACTTGTACTGTGCGTGCCAGGAAAGACCAGCTCTTCCCATGGAGAACAGGTTTTGCCCAGGAGCACGTAGACCTGTTTGCCCGGACCCTGTGCTGGGGCTCAACTGAGGTTCACTGCTTTAGCTGAACAGCCCCCTCGGTCAAGGAACCTAAAACAAGTTTTAAGAAATGCAGCCAATGTATACTCAAATAGCATCATCCATTTTTTTTTACTGAACACCTACTCTGTGCCAGACACTATACCAGATGAAAATACAGCACTGAGGGGATCATGGTACTGGTTTTGGAGTTTATATTCTACTCGGCCTGCGTTAGAACCCACACCTCACCATCTTTAGGCTTTCCTCGATCTCAGGGTGATATTCTACTCCCTGCCTCAACTCAGTTAGATGGATTATTTACCCTCAGTGATCATTTGCCACTTCCTCCATGTGTCTTAGAATCTAATATCTGTCTGGTTTCTTGCCTTTAGGGACCCTCTACCTCCTGAGATGGCTCTTATAGACAGAACACAGTATAACTATATGCCAGTCCTTCCTTCTAGGGGACCCACACTTCATCCAAAAGAAACACTCCTGCGTCCCTTGTCCCCATAAACTCTAGGGGTCCAGGCTGAATGTAACGTGGAGGACGCTTTTCTGCTTCTACGACGGATTTAGCTTTCCACTCAGCAACCACCCTGTCGAGGCACCAGGAACAGGACCCGCAACTCTCTCAAAGCAATAGCGCTAGAGCCGCAAGTCTCCCCAGAGCAGTTCCTCCCTATCCCCCCATTCACCCCCTCTGCACCCCTAGTTCTGGCCAAAGGATGAGAGTCCTTGAACTTGTCCACCATTTCCTCTGAAAACTGCTATAAGTGGATCTGTGTCATGTTTTTTATTAACTAATACCTATCACATCGATGGCTCCTTCCAAACTAAAAGAAGAGTTCCATTTTAACCTTATTTAAAATAGAGACAGGATTTCTAGCTCCTTGCTTTAGGCATTTTTCTCAGGTATAATGGTTGTCACAACAAGGAAAATAGCAGAACTCACAGAAAACCACTTCAGTCCTTGAGACTCCAGAAGGGAAATGGAAGGACCTGCAAGGCAGGGTGACCCAGGAACTTGACTGGAGAGTGATTCCATGTCAAAAACCGTGGTAGTGGCCCTTTTCTCCACACTGACCACGAAGGCTGGGAGATCGTGGGACGGAGCAGTGCACAGGTGTGCAAGGAGTGAACCCTGCAGACCGCGCTCATGAGAAAAGCAATTTTTGAGCCTTTATCTTGTACAAGGATGAATCTAGTTCTTATTTGTGAAGCTACAGAAAAAACCAGGTCAGAGCACTTAGCCTCATGGCTCCAGGACTGGCTTTTACCAGAGAAGTCTATAAAGGATTTTTCCTTGATAAGAGGGCTTGCAGTTTTGTTTTATAGGGGGAAACTCTGGAGGGGTCAGAGGTTAAAGCAAACAGGTCTCCTTGAGTTTGGGATATGCCTTTATGCAGACTTGAGTTGGGGTGAGGATGAAAAAGAATTTCTCTAGCGCTGATCTAGAACCTACTAAGGCTGAACTCTGAAAGACACCAAGACTGTTACTTGCTTTAGCAAAAAAAAAAACCCAGCAATTTGTTTACTTGGCATTGCAGTGATCTTCTGCAAATAAATGATTGCCTGGTATGCTCCGAACCGTGAACACAAGCAGATCCCACAAACTCAAGTTGGGTGGACTCTCAGGAGAAGACTTCCCTCCCAAAGAAAAGTCACCAGTCTTATTTAATTCAAATAGTTCCATGTAATCCTCAGTTTCTTAACTCCTCCCTTGCTGGCTCCCTAGATCTATTTGGTTTAAAATGAAAGGAAAAGTAAAGGACAGGGCAAAAATTCAAGGGGGTTGGGGGAGAGACAAGAAAACCAACACACACACACACACACACAAAACATGTTTTTTTTTTTTTAACTCAATTCCTTCACACACAAAATGTCATTACAGGGGCTCAGCCTACCTGGCATTTTTTAGGTTTTTTTTTTTTTTTTTTTTTTTTAAACAGGTTCTGTTTCTAGGCACATATTTTGGTTATAAAGATTTAGGCATTTATAAATACCTATGGCTTTTGTTATAATTTCTTCCCTTTGCAAATGGTGTTTTCTTTACACCCTCCGTGTTTTCCCCTCTATTTGTCTTTTTCTTCTAGTAGAAATATTGGCTTCGTGACTAAAATTTTGATGCATGAGCACATTTCCGTATTTTTCTTTCCCCCACATGGTTTCTATCCTTCTGGAATGTACAAATCTTGAAAGCTCTCTGTGCTATACCCTGCTTTCAAGATTATCTACCGGTGTGTCCCTCACACAGAAACACCCTTAGGGTGTGGCCACAGGAGGGCTCAGATTTGGGTGGGGAAAGGGCTGCTTCTACATGCCCAGCTGCTGTCACTTCTGGCCGGGTAGGCTCAAAAAGTCAACCCCCCGCCCATGTCAAAATCCTCCTGAAGTTCACAGACCCACGTTGTAACTGTTGAGCATTCATCCCAGGCAATCTGCAGTGGCCGACTGAGGAGGATGAAGAGTGTGATTTACTTCCATATCCCCAACTTCCCATCTTGTCCTCTGGGGCCACCCTCACCTCCAGAGATAGCAACAGCCCTGCAATTTGTCATCTGAGCCATGTGGTCCTCTCAGGAATCCTTCTGGAATGCTTCTGCACTTCAAAGAGAGGTGGAGAAAGGAGCTAAGTAGGTGATTGCCCTTAATCTGCATACAATGCTCAAACATCACTGGAAACATAACAAGATGCACTGAAATAGAACTTGTAAAATGGGAGGTGTTTGGAAAGAAGGCTAGGAAAAGTCAGGGTGAGATGACACCTACTGCTGGAAGTATAGCTGGCCAGTGGGGAGGACAGGATGTGTGGAGGGCGAATCCCACTGAGCACAGCGCCCCCGCCACCCACCAAGCAACTGGAGCAGAGGCGGTAGCTCCTCCTAGTGGCAGTGCTTCACCCCTCCCCCCCACAGCCTGCACACCTTTCCCTTAAGCAGATACGAACATGGAAAGAACACTGCTTTGAGCACTTCATTGTTCCGCGCTCCCACAGGTCTTCATCTGCATGGGAACATGTGCATTCATTTCCAAGTTTTAGGAAGGTCTTAGGATGGACTTTCATGGTCTGTTCAGTTCAATCCAGGTGTGCACCATAGGCAATAAAGTTACTTTTCCCCAGGAGTCAGCCATCCTGTCTCTACCTTTATAATCTCCTCAAAGAAAGTAAATTCATATTTACCTGAGGCATACTTAACAAATCTGGCCAGTTTGGGGTGAAAGCAACACTACTTTTCAGACCATAATTTAAGGATACCAGGGATTTTCTTCTTCCTCCTCCTGACAATTCAGTTGAGTACCTTCTCGTCCCTACAACAAAATGCATGCTGCTTCCCTGACTCAGTATCTCCTTCACCACTTCCTGTCACTCATTGCAACAGGCTCATCGAGAAACCAAAAAGGCAGATGCGATCTGTGATTCTCATCCATGGGTTACCGAAGTTCTTTGTTCACCCCCTGTAACCAGGCTTCCAGCCCCAGATGCTACTGAAACTGACCAGTCATCAACCACCTCCTTGCTCAATCAAATGTCTCTTCTCAGTTCTCCTCCTTGACTTCTCAACTCTTTAGGAGCCATACTTTTATGCTCTGCAGCAGCATGCTGGCTAGTTCAGTTCAATCCTCACTGTAAGTACATGTAAAAAAGTCGGTCAAGTTTCCTATAACCTCACTCCCTCCATTCCCACGTAACAGTGAACACATCAGAATGTCAGGTAGATCTTTGACTTTTTCTTGCATATATAATGTATGTGCATTCACACATATGCACACACACATTTTAATCTTACCATTCCTTATATGGTCTTGTCTAATGTATTCCACACATCCATCCATGGTGACACGGCAGCACCATTCAACAGCCCCTTCACCAAGGGAGGAAGGTTTGAGGTCAGCTGCCCAACCTAGTTGCCTCTAGTCACATGTCACTTTTTGGCCCTGAAACGCAGCCAGGGAGACTGAGGAATCGAATGTTTACTTTTATCCTCAAATTACCACTCTACCTCATCCTTCCTACAAAGCTGCCTAGAGTCGCACGGTCACTCTGGAATCTTTACCTTTCCAGTTGGTTGGTCTTTTAAATTACTTCGTGGCCCACCCATTTCTACCTTAAACATTTGCCTCCTTATTTTCCAGGCTGGAGTACTTTCCAGAAAATCTGCAACACTTTCTAGATGGTGTTTCCTAGATTCCTAGTGGAGGTTTCCTTGATGTCCACAGCTCTGCAGCCTGCTGTCACCTTGTTCTTTAAGATGGCTCAAACCACCATCTGATAGATGGCGTCTATCTCCCAGAGTCCCTCACCAAACTTCTAGGAAAGATGGCGTGTGCTCGAAAGGGGAGAGGTAGGACCAGAGAGGCCCTAGGATTTCTTCCCGTCATTGTCTTGCCTCCTGCAGGCTCCCTGTCAGCACGGTGCCATCACCCAGTGCTCTCTACTCCCGATACCATGAACACAAGACCGCACATTGGGAGGGACTTTACATAACATAGAATATTTGATTTTGAGTTGTTAAACTTCCTTATTCTTAAAACTCCCTCTGCCAAAAAAAAAAAGTTATTTCTTTTATTCAGTTACTTCTTTTATCCTGTTACTGGTCCTCTTCTCCCATCACTTCCCCCCCCCTTATTTGCCCCTAAACCCTCAAGTCCCTCTTAGCATGATTACAACAAAGCAATTTGCCAACGGTTTGACAAAACATCTCGGCTGAGCCCAGGATACCTCATCCACACACCCATTAAAACGTTCCTTAAGATTCTGTCCCTGAGATTAATTCTACCAACTATACACTGTTCCATGTTTTTCTTAAGTGACAGCTACCCACAAGCAACTATCTCCGGTAAAAGCCTGACTCCCTGCCCCCCATTCCCTTGTTCCGGCTGCTCATACTTTCCCTGGTAGAGACAAGCAAAGCTGGAGCAGCAGGGACTCAGGCCCCTGTGGGCTGTTCTTAAAGGCAAAAGCCTCCCATCCACACCCTACAAAAACAGCATTCGTGAGGAGACTTTGAAAAGGTACACGTGGTGGTCTCATCTGATGGGGACTCCTGGGCCAGGGGCTTAAGAAAGGATCAAGCAGAGAGCAAGAACTGGAAAAGGGGAGAGAGGATAAGCTAGCCATTAGACCTACATGAGCACCCTGACTATAGAGCAGAACAGACTGTGTGCATGTGTGCGTGTTCTCTGTAGCCCTTTCTCTACCCCTGCTCGAGCCCATATCAAGATGCAAACTACTCCATGCTGACTCCCTGCATTGTTTTCAGACACGGAAATTGAAGAATGCAGAGAAAGAACCTCACAGAGGTGAGGGAGTTTGTTTTCCTGGGCTTCTCCAGGTTTCGTGACTATCAGATCGCCCTGTTTGTGGTTCTTCTCGCCCTGTACACATTAACCCTGGCGGGCAATGCTATCATCACAATCATCATCTGCATTGACCGTCACCTGCACACACCCACGTGCTTCTTCCTGAGCATGCTGGCTAGTTCAGAGACCGCGTACACGCTCGTCACCACTCCACGGATGCTGTCTGGTCTCCTGGCCCAGAATCAGCCCATCTCCGCAGCAGGCTGTACCGCCCTGATGTTCTTTGTTGCCTTAGCCAGCAACAACTGCTTCCTGCTCACAGCAATGGGCTATGACTGCTACGTGGTACACAGACCTCATGAGCAAGAGGGTGTGTGTCCAGCTGATGTGTGGCGCCTCTGGCATTGGCCTGGCCATGGCAGTCGTCCAGGTGACATCCGTATTTACCTTACCCTTCTGTCAGAGTGCTTGGACATTTCTTCCATGACATCCTCCCTGTCCTAAAACTCTCCTGTATTGATACCGCTATCAATGAGATCATCAACTTTGTCGTCAGTTCATGTGTGATCCTAGTCTTCATCTCCTACGTCCTCATCATCTCCACCATCCTCAAGATCCCCTCTGCCCAAGGCCGGAAGAAGGCCTTCGCCACCTGCACCTCCCACCTCACGGTGGTTATCATCCATTATGGCTGTGCCTCCATTGCCTACCTCAAGCCCAAGTCCGAGGATTCTGCAGAACAAGACCTTCTCCTCTCAGTGAGTGACATATACCATCATCCCTCCCTTGGACCCTGTTGTCTAGTCTGAGGAACAAGGAGGTCAAGGATGCCCTACGCAGAGCTGTGGGCAGAAACATTTAATACACTGACCCTGTCTGTACGAGACATCTATCCCTGAGCAACATGCATCTTCACTGCCTCCAACCTTACCAGCGTGTCCTGAGCAGTCCCTTCTGCGATGGGATGTACCCATCTTGCTTCAACACCCCTACCATAAAATCTTAATGTTTGTTTCCATATATTCCAAAGTTTTGTCCAGGCATTTTCATCTGGGTATCTGAAAGGTCAGGGAGGATGGCATGATTTTTAAGGAAATATATCTGCATTTCTAGAGTGGGGGAGGGAACTTCTCAAAAGCACATTAAATGTGGTTTTAGGTTTGAAAATAAAAATTAACTTTCATAATATAACCTGCAGAAAATTAAACTAGACACAAAATCTTCCCGGCAAGGTAAGAACAGTCAATAGCAAAATTATACCAGAAACTTTGGGAAAGATGAGATGTGTATTTAAAGAAAAAAGTTCAGAAATTTGGAAGATACTGGTTTAGTCCTTGAAAGTTTAGCTTGTATTATTTGATTTATACTAAAGCCTTTGCTTCCATTCAGTATGGTCCCCAGAGTGCTGGTCACGGCTGTACGTTACACAGCCCTTGCGTCCAATCTGACCGTGCTCATCAGAATCTCTCTGGCTGCTGGTTCTCTCCATGGAGCCAGCTTCTCGGTCATCATTATGAAGAAAAATAAGTTGGTCAAAAAGAGCTGTGCTCTGTTTGGAGTACCATGAAAGTCTTCTTCATTTGCACACCCCATGGCACTTCTTCGGTAATACCAAAAAAATAGGGGGAAAAAAAACAACACCAGCATTCAGGAGTAGTTGCTCAATTCACCCCCGACCCAAGAAAAAAGGGGGGGGGGTGCTTAAAAAAAAAAAAAAAAAAAAAAAAAGGTCTCCATTTCCTACTAGGTCTCCTAAAGAAATTGTCCTTTCCCCCAGAGCTTCTGGGAGTTACTCTGGTTTCCTGCCTGCACATACCTCTTACTACCTCAGGTGATGGTAAGGAGGGTTGGACACCTCAGTCTCATGCCACTTTCTCCTCAGTAATGTGCCCATTCCTTAATGCTATTTGTCTCTTTAAGGGAGTGATTTCCTTTTCCTTCACCTAAGAAAGGAATGGTGACATTCAAGGAGCTCATCCAGTGTAAAGTCTGGCTGTACAGACATCTGAGATTCTAGGTGGGAAAACCCTAGTTCTCTCAAGGTCTGGTCATCTCTTTGTAGTTTGTCCTGTGTCTGAGATTTCGGCATCCAGGAGGCAAGCCTTCCCTCAGAAGCTTTTGAGAGGTCCAAAGCCAGGTCCAAAAGTCCTAGATCTGCTAGAAAGTCTTACCTGACAGTGCTCTCGTGTTCAGCCCCCCATGAATCCCTCTCCCACATCCAAAGATGACACCTCCTGTGGGGGGGGGGGCATGCCTTCCTCCAGAAGGAAAGGGTCTCTCCGACTACATGACAGGACCCCTGCCCCCGCCACCAAGACCACCCATAGTGCCAACTCTTATCCATCCTCTTCTATTCCTATGGGACCAGGAATTTTTCCTGTCCTCAGATCTGTCCTTTTGTGTGTAGAAGGGAGGCGGTGGGACAGGGAGGGCTGTTCTGAGCAGGAAAGCAGGGTGGGGACCAAACCTGCTCTAACCCGGCCCAGCGGCAGCATCACCTCCCCCAGCCCCTGCTCCCTCCCTTTCCACTTCTCCCCACAGCCACTCTTCTTCAGTCCAAGGATCAAAGCAGAAGTTTTCCCCAGGATTCTCTCTCCATCCAGATGCCCCCAACAGCAGACACACCACAATCCACCTGTGCACTCAGAAGTTAATCAGAGCTGGGCCCAAGAAGAGCTTCCAGAATCGTCCTAAACCCCTAACGGAGAAACCCCTCTCCCAGACCTGTTGCCTCCAGTCATTCAACTAGGTGTCCGGGTTTTTAACTTGAGGAGTTCCTAACTTTTTAGAGAAGCTGTGGCATCATAGGGTGGAAAGGAGAAAGACCTGAAATCAGAAGCCTGGATTCAGGTCCTTGCTCTGTAGCCAACAGCACCCTTTGTGAATAGAATGTTTAATTCTACCTCGCTGGCCATGAAAAATTTTTATGATTTTGTTAACGTACAGTGTAAAATTAGCTTCAGGTGTACAGTATAGTGATTCTACACTTCCATACATCACCCAGTGCTCATCACAAGTGCACTCCATCCCCATCACCTGTTTCCCCCCTCCCCACTGGTAACCATCAGTCTATAGGTAAGAGTATTTCTTGGTTGGCCTCTCCTGGGGAAAGAGGTTTTTTTAATCCCCTTACCTATTTATTCTGTGCAGTCTTATCCAACCCAGACAACTGTTTTTGTTGTTGTTTTTTAAAGAGTTAGAGAGAGAGAGAGAGAGAGAGAAAATGAGAGAGAACACACGAGAGGGGATAGGGTCAGAGGGCAAAGCAGACTCCCTGCCGAGCAGGGAGCCCCATGCGGGACTCGATCCAGGGACTCCAGGATCATGACCTGAGCCGAAGGCAGTCGCTTAACCAACTGAGCCACCTAGGCGCCCGACAACTGTTCTTATGTGTCCCTACAGTTGTGTGTGTGAAATTCTGTTAATGTAGCATTTTTCTCATTGTGTTCTCACTGTCTGACCATGGCTGGGTTTCTCTCGCTGGGTCATGAACAAGCACGTTGGGACCAGGAAGGATTCTTCTCGTGTTAGGAACCATCCTGCAACAGCGCTCTGCAGGATGAGTGTTCGATAAATCCTCAGTACTTGAGCACCCACTACACACACAGTGCTATACCTGGACTTCCTGGCATGTTTTCAGCAGGTGGACACATGCTCAGCTGTCTGACCTTTGCAGCTGGCGCTCACCTGAAAAACGGTAATAAGCTGGCCCACAGTGGCAGGGTCACATGGGTCCCTACTCCCCTCCTTCCCCGGATTTCCTGCAAGCCAACTTCCCAATGCTTCAGGACCCCTAATTTAGTCACTGCACTAATTAATCCCTTAGCGTCACAGAACCAGAAGCAGTTGACTTTTTCATTAAAAAAAAATCCCTACCCATACCAGGATAGGATCTTTAAAAACTTAAGTTTTGAACCAAGTGATGGGCCATATAAAATTAAAGGTTAGGACACTTAGCATAGTGGCCTAAGTGAGAAAAAAAGTCAGATAAATACTGTATGATCTCACCTACATGTGGGATCTAAAAAAACAAACTCAGATCAGACTTATGGTTGGCAGAGGTGAGGAGTTAGGGGTCAGGGAACTGCGTGAAGAGGGTCAAAAGGTACAAACCTTCAGTGAGAAGAGAACTAGGTTCTGGAGAAGTACAACAGGATGACTTTAAGTAACAATACTACACTGTATTATTTGAAAGTTGCTGAGAGACTAGATCCTAAAAGTTTTCATCACAAGGAAAAGAATTTGTAACTACGTGTGGTGACGGATGTTAACTTATTGTGATTTCATGATATATACATATATCAGAGTATGCCATATACCTTAAACTTACATGTTATATGTCAATCCTATCAACACAACTGGGCAAAAATAATCATGACATATCCCAATACTTTTGGCAAATCCATCACAGGCAAAAAAAAAAAAAAAAAAAAGTCCCTCTAGAATTTTAGATTTTTAATCACACTGGAACAAAAGCTCAGGCCCCTTTGTTACTGGGACCAGAGTCCTCAGATTTCTCACCACCTAATCTCCCAGCCCCTATTTCTCCTGCCTTAAAAGGTATTAACTGGGAAGAAAGCTAACTTGGAAACACCAGCCATCAGCAACCCAAGGCTTGGTTGTGGGAAGCAACTAGCTCGGGAAACTAAGAGCAGAGGGCAGTAAGGGCTAAGTGGTGTGTGCCCTGAGGGTCTATCTTTTTAGAGACTCCTCTCTGAGGGGAAGGAGAATTCCAGAACAGTAAGGCAAGGTGTCTAAAGCAGAAGGCAGCTACCGTTTGTGGAGGATTTACTACACAGCCGCTGCTGTGCAAAGTGCTGGTCCTCACTATTTCATCAAAGACCGTCCTTCAAATCTTCATACCACTCTGCATCTCCTAACAGTCTTCAAAGACCTTCTTTGATTCTGACAATAACCTTCTGATGTTTTGTGTTCACGTTTTAGGGGAGTGGTAGGAACGTTCACTGGCTTCGAGTCACACAGCCGGGTCATGGACAGAGCTAGAACAGATACCAAGATCAGCTAGCTAAGGTCAGACTATGTCCTTTTCACTCTACCACCACTCTTGCTTATCTTGACTCTTTCTGAAAGACCTTATATTCTCCTTTCTGAAAGAGATTCTATTCTTTAAGTCCCTCTGGTCTCATCCTGGACATCACTTCCACCAGGACGTCTCCCCAAAACAGCTTTGTGAGATGTTCCCCCGTGACCTCCCAACACCACTCTATGCGGTCTCTTCATTGGCCATGTACCGAAACAGCCCATCTCCTAGTCTGCCTCCCTCACCACACAGCAACTTCTAGACAGAACAACTGCTTCAGGATCCACACTGCCTAGCACGGTTCTTGGCACAAATATCTCAACTCTATCAGATCCAAAATTGGAATGTATAATGAACACATTTGAAACGGTGTCTATTGGCTAAATGTACGGACCATGGGCATCCACTGCTCTCCTGCACTATGAAGTGTCCAGGTTCTCAGGATGGCCATTTTGCCTCTGTTCTATTCTCCCTGGTTCAGAAATGTGTCCCCCTTTTGTGATCTGTTTGGGATGTGAGGGGTCACATTTCTGAGCCATCAGTGTGCTAGACAATGGCAGCAATCCTTTCTCATGCACGGTTTCCAAACTGGGGTGGATTAGAAAGAGCAGGTGGAACCATAGAATCACCTGCAAAGAGCATCTTTGAGAGCGCACATTGCATCGGGGTGGAGAACAAGGATCTGGGGTCAGACTGGGTTCTAATTTTACCTCTGCCACTTGCTGGATGTTCTAACCTGCATCTCTTCCCGGGTTTGTAAAATGGAGGATGGACTGTATCTAGAGGAAGAGCTATTATTCCCATATTTCCAGCTGGATTTTAGCAAGGTTAAGTCAACTTTATCAAAGATCTCCTGCATGCCAGACACTCTGCAATAGTGGTGATTAAGGCATCAGGCCCCTCGCCTTCATAATGTTAAGACAAAAGCAGGGGGTCCAAAAATTAAGCAGCTACAAGAAGTAGGAGAAATCTGATGGGAGAAATATGGGATATTAGGAACATAGTGGGGGGTTCTAACCAAATGCAGGGGTCTGAGAAAAGCTACCAAGGGAGTTTAAGCCTGGTAAGAGTCAGCAGGATGAAAGGTCAGGGAAGAGTCTGGAAAAGGAAGACCAGAGGTACGTTCCAGGCAAAGGAAGCTGCATTTGCAAAGGTATGAAAGAGAAAATTTGAGAAATGCTAAGTTTTATAGAGGTAGGGTGTACATTCACAGAGCATGACAGGCGATCAAAGTCAATAGTAGAGGCAGTCACAGGACCTTATCAGCAGAACTAAGGAGGATGCGTCCTAGAGACAATGGAGGACACTTAGAGGTCTTTAAAGCAAGGATGGGAGTTATCTGTAATGCAGGAAGTTCACTGCTGGCAGAAGGAGAAACAGATTAAAGGCCAAGACTGGCAGAACGTGGACGAAAAGCCCCTGTGGGGCTACGACAGAGGGGACAGTAGCCTGAGCCGGCGGGGAAGCAGTGTCGAAGGAGAAAGATGGACAGACCTGCGATCATGGGAAGCAGGACTGACACTTCCTGGTTCTAGGTTAAATTTGGGGGTGATCGAGTCAGAAAGGACACAGGGAGTCCTGGCTTAGGCAGCTGGGCAGACTGTGGTGCCCTCGATCAATACAGGGAGCCCTGGGAGAGAAGTTGGAGGGGAAGCAGAGTTCAATTTTAGGTTTTTAAGGTTGAGGTGTCTGTGAGGTATTCAAGTGGAAAAACCCAGGAAGCAGCTGGATCCATGGATCTGGGGCTTAGGAGTGTGTGGAGTCAGATCTAGCTGGAGGATCCTAAGCATATCGATGGGAACTTTCACAGGGAAAGAACGGGCTCACCCAGGGAGAACACCGGGCTAGGGTTGAGAGACAAGGAGCAGAGGAGTTGGGTGACCGGTGGGGGGTGGGAGGGTGGTAGTGACAGTAAGAGGGAGCCATCAGGAAAGCAACCAGTGGGGAGGAGAGGGATTCTCTGCTCCAGGCGACAGAGAAGCTCTAATGTCCCTCATGGGAGGAGAGGGAGCAGGGGGTAGTCGGGAGCCTCAGATTTCACTGAAGTCAGCCCTGGGATCCAGCAGCTGTTGTGCAGAAGAGGAAAACGTTCCCTCCTTCCTCCGACCATCTCTCTCCTTCCTTCACGCCACACAGAAGCCCGGAGGATGACTGGGGCCTCTACCCACCGCACAGACCGATAGCTCAGTGCAGAGATGGGAGTCCTCGCTCCCCCACCCACTGCCATTCTCAGAGCATGCTCCCTCCGAAGTCGGGGGTGGACCTGAAAGGGAGGGAACAACAGCGGGGGCTCCAGGTGAAGCTGCATCCAGGAAGCAAGACTCGGGCAGGCAGCTGACGCCATTCTTTCTATGCTTCTGCGGCCACTGTCACAGGCCGGTACTGCCATCCTGGGTGTCTCAGTACAGAAACAAGCAGAGCTTCTAAACTATCCCACCCCCGGGGAGACACAGAGTATGAAGAGTACAAAAGAAGGGGTAATACTCCCCTAACCCTCAAGGTGACACGGGAAGCCTCTCCCCAACCTGGGCCCAGCTGCCTTTGGAGGAGTCTTACCAGACGGCCGCCAACCCTTCAAGGAACAGGTGTACGAGAGTGTCTTGCTATCCCAGACTTAAAACCCTATCTGAAGGGAAAACACATTTTAAAGACGGTCACCAATATCTGGGGCTCATCCAAGGACCCCAGATGCAGCCTTGCTCCCCCCACCAATCAGAACCACAGCCTTATCTTCTCCTCCAGTCCTCTCCCCGAGTCTAACAAAAAACCACACCAGGGGCTGTGGGGATCCCCCCCATCCTTTCATTCTGAGTCACAGAACCCCACACGTAAATGCTTCATGAAGGGCTTCCTGACCTCTCGCTCCCTCGTTGGAGGTCCTCTTACACAGGAAAGTCAATGATCTGTCCAACCCAGAAGGTGAGCATAAAGGGAATCAGATGGCAGGGTACATTCTAAGGCCTGAAATTCCACATGCTGCCCCACACGTCTTGGAGCCTTTCAGAACCCGTAAAGCCTAGCCATGAATTCCTACCATCTCATGAGAAAGGCTCCTTGCCCAGCTAGTTTCTCTATTAGCTGGACCAGCTATATCCCCTCTGGTCCTCAACCTACCTGCCAACTTGCAAAATTTTTCAAACAAGCCAATTATTTTCCCATGGAAACCAAGGATCACTTCACCGGGTCACTGCAAAGTGAGCCTGCCTGCTATAGCCCTTCTGATTCACCCTCTTCTCTAGTCCCTGCATGGCCGGTGGCATCCTCCCCCCGGGCTGGGTGGGGCTGGTCAACCACTGCCAGTCTCCACTAATGTCAGGTGTCCTGGGTTTGGCCACTTCATGCCATCTCTAGTGGGGGATCCCACTTTCACCAACAGGGTAAATAGGTGATCAGACACAGAGCAGATGGCAGGACAAAAACAAAAAAACAAAAAACCTAGGAGATTCTTATGATCAAATGAACCCCACTGAGTGGGCTAGGCTGGGGGTAACTTGTAGGTCCCCACCTGAGGGCAGCCTGCCAAGGGGCTCCCATAGCAGGAGTGCCCCTGTCTTCTGGAAGAGGGTCTCAGAGGGAGGGGACTCTGCATCCCCATGTTTAGGTGGTTTTATGGGGCCTTCCAAAGAACTCATGCATATGTTAGAGCTGACATTTAGAGGTCTACTACACCCCAAAATCCATCAGTAGCAGCTCAAGAAGCCATAAGAACATTCACGGGGGGACTCCCAACAAGGCTGTCAGTCGAGTTGATAGCCACTGGTCTTTCTCCCCTTCCCCACCTCAGTGCCTTGAAGAGCAAAGCCTTGAAGTAGTGGAGAAATTCCAGAGCCAGACTGGCAACTCCTCCAACCATAATTTCCAAGGCTGCTGGAGTGGAGGAGAAAGATCGTGAAACACACCCTACCTTTCTAGCGCTCTGTCCCCAACACAAACAGCTGGAGGAAGAAGCCAATCAGAAGAACCAACTACAGACCCTGTTGATCCTTGGATCTTCCAAACCACAAGTCCGCCCACAGACAGGGCCGGCAGAGTTAGGAGAGGGCAACTCAACTTCTCATAATTGAAAGAGGAGGAAACATTATAGACTCTGTCCAAAATAGCATGAAAAGACAGGAAATAGGAATTCTACAGAACCTGGTTGGAAATAGAAGTTGGAGGGGAAAAAAAAAAAAAACTGTTTATCCCCATCCCACTGTGTTCAAAGTGATCAATAAACTGATTACACATAAATAGGATTTTGCAGAATTGTTTGGCTCTCAATGGAATCCACCTAGTAACAGGATTTTGTTCAACCGTCAGAAGTGAGAACTTTGGACATATTTTCAAAATTGTATTATTCAGGTATGCAGGGGACTGTGCCTGCCATTTTACAGGAGCCTTAACAAGCCTTTGTTGAACGAGAACAAATGTGTGGATGAGGTTGGCCTTGGCCGCAAAGAACAGGGGCAAGCTCTGAATGAGGCTAGGCTCTCAACTAGCTGCAGACAAAGCTTTGCCCCCAGAGGGGAGAATTCCTCGCTCTCACTCAGGCAAGGAGAGACATCCGTGACTAGGTTTGTAAGGAAAAGGAGGCAGAGAAGAGATACTAAATTTCTGATTCTTTAGAGGTGGTCCTGCTCAGGCACCTGTGTGATCAGGAGTACGAACCACTGAAACCAGGCTTTCCATTCCCTTCACAGCACCTCTCCCCCACCCCCAACCTAATACTATCTCCCTCAAGACACCTTGAAACACCTGAGAACATTCTCTCCAACCCATCTTTATCTGCAAGAAACATTTGCAAGCTCAGAGCCAAGAGCCAAGAGCCAAGGGCCAAGGGCCAAGGGGTGAAGAACGAAGCCTCCACTGAGGTAGGCCAGATGTCATCACCAGACCTGCCCACCCCAAGTCAAAGTCTGTTTCCCCCAGCCCCTCCCGGGCACATGACTTCCTGCCCTCAGGCTGCTCCCTCACGGGCTCTATAAAGACTTAACAAGCGTGTAGTTTGAGAGCCTCCCATATGGTTAATTAACATTTGTAACAGGAAACAAACTTGACTTCTCAATTTAATCTGTAGGCATCACAGGACAGTCTGAAGCAGTAAGTTTTGGACAGGAGGCCTCAGACCAGGGACAGTATGGACTTCCACTCATTCCAAACGCCCTAGTGACAAGCCTTCATCCGGAGAGCTGTGCTGTCACTGGTTGATGGGCAGGTTTACCCCCCTTGATCCTGGGTCTAGAATCCTACCGTCCCAAGCCTTCTTCCCACAGGGAAGAGAAAAAGTATGGAGAAGGAAAAAAACAAGATGAACAAATACGACAGTATGAAATTTGACTGTATACACACATTTGAACATTAATCCTTTATGTTCTGTAATAGGACTGACCTATAAAGAATGAAAACATTTCTTTTTTTAATGACTTGGGCTCTATTCTAACAGGCTATCAGAGTTCTTCCCAATGGAATAAAAAGCTGGAAGTGGGGGAGGCGGGAAAAGAACGGGGAAACGTGGAACAGTCCAAAGACTGGGATCCAGAATAAGAGGGACTCAAGGCAGAGCCACTTTGCAGGAAGAGATGGCCATGCTGGCCTAGAGAAGGAGCACAGAGGGGGCGGGGCACTGCTGGAGCACCAAGCTGCCCCCAGACACCCAAGAGTCACCTGTCTCGCCACCACAAGAATGAAAAGAGCACATGGTCCACACACAGTTCGTGTCAAGTGATCTTCCAGTCTTCATTCACATAAACTTCGATGCACCTGCACCTGCTGACCAGGGACAAAAGCCATGGTTTTTAACTGTGGCAGAGTATTCTATAGTCATTCAGTCTGTCCCCTGGTAATGGACATTTAGTTTGGCGTTAATCTTTATTACTAACAGTGCTGTAGTGAATAAACAATGTGCTAGCCCCATACTTGTGTCAGGAAAGAGCAACATGGATAAATCTAAACATACAGCTTGGTGGAAAGCTATTTAATAATTCCATAAACCCGAAAATTATGTATAGAGAGCCAACAAAAGGTCTAAGAGTACATGCAAAAAGATCTACATTAAAGACATTAGCATGATTGTGGGAAGGTATAAGATTTAAATTATCTCCACTATAACAGGAAGTTAATAGATTTCTTAAATTTGATAAATCAAACAGTATAGAGATAGAAAAGTAAATACCAGAAGACATTACTAAATGAATTGCTTCTGGGAATTAGGACTTAGGAGGAAGGCAGGAAACTTCATTATAAGCTTTTTAGTACTGCTTGATTTTTAAACTATGGGCGTGTAGTACCTTAAGAATAAAATTTGAAAATTAAAGTCAAAACCAGAAAAAGCGCCTTAAGGGTAAAGATATGGAAGATAATGTATTAAGATTTTGAATTTCAAGATGAAGGGAACTTTTTAAAGGTTTAAATGTACATAAAATTATATTTCCCTCTAGGAAAATTACATTACCACAGTAACAAATGAGACTGCTCTTTTCCCCATATCCTCACTAATATTAGCAATTAACTTTTTAAAACATCCTCACGGTAGGTTTTTGAAGCAAGTCAGGGAGTGCTTGTTTCTTCAAAATGCATATGTAGACATTACCCTCAAACACATACGACCAGCTCAGCCATATAATCAAGACTGGTACAAAATGAAAATGCAGGGTCCCTTGTTCAAAAGCTACCAGAATTCCAAGGCAACACCAGAACCCCTTTAAACCAAGCTCAGGGAGCTTCCACACCCAGGCCCGTGTAACTGCCCAGGGCACACGCCCATGAAGCCAGCCCTGCACGTATGTTTATGTTCTGTTACTGAACTCTGAACATGAACCTGGGAATGCTCACTTGTAAGAAGCTCAGGTGTCCTTGATGAGAAGCTATACTTAGGAAACTGCCCATGACCCACCCATAAGGACCAGGTTAGCAGTGAGGGCACCTGCCGATGACGAAACCGAGTTTAGCTGACTTGAGGGGGAGGGGCTAACATTAGCTGTAGAGCACTTTTTTATCTTAATTCATTACTGACATGAGATGAAGGAACCAGATTATATCCTAAGAGACAAGAACATGCGTAATTCCACAGGCAGGCGACCTTGACCGAAGTTTAGTACACAAGCTTTGGTGTAAAAAGGGATACTAGTTGGCAAGGGCAAGACGGGGCCCTAGTTTAAATGCCTGGAACAGACAAATCAGGTCACTGGAACAGAAAGGGGGTGGTCAGAGAAAAGGAATTTGTTAGTGAACAGATCAATCATTTCCAGAGATTTCTGGATACAAAGCCCCGCTCCAAGGAGCTCACAATCCAGTGGGTCCCACAAACAAATGCACGGGTATTAGGAAATGTTCCAATAGAGTCCCGTCTAGGAGATCAAAGGAATGGAGTAAAAGCCTACCTAACAGGAAGATAGGGTGGGGAGAGAAGACAGGGTCTCCTAAAGGAAGAAGACAGAGGGGAGGGAGTGGGGGGGAGGGCGTACAATACAGCGTGAAAGAGGGTGCTGTATTAGTGGAGCAAAGGGAAAGCTCAGGACAGTGGATGGTGTTTCAGGTGGGGTAAGGAGGACAAAAACCCCGTCATCAAATCACAGGCTCCATGAAAAACCTTACCAAATTAGGGGTCTCATACAGGCAGCGAGCCTGGTGGAAGTTGAATGAGGAGGAAGACAGGCAAACAAATCCTGCTTAGCTTCTCACCTAGAGGTCTCCGGTTTCCTGGGAACACATCCCTCAGGCCAACACTCTAGGTGGAAAACAGTAAGACTTGAACCGTGCAATGAATCTTAACAAGGAGGGAGGGCTGAGCACTAACCCGGAGACGGACATCCCCCCAGGAGCGTGCCCCCCACCCCCACCCCCCCCGGGCAGGCCAAGCTGGGCCATACGCTCAACCCCAGGCTGTATCAGAAGCCGAAGGTCCGGTACCTGGAACAGCACAGACGTCCCTCACCACATAAAACACACTCTTGCCTATCCTTCCCCTGAAAACTCTGGGTGCTGTGCAGGCAAGCTGGGGGACTTAGCTTTCCAATTGCACACTTTTTTGTTTATGTCCAATTATCATAAATTACTTAAGAGATTACTTAATCCATTACTGGCACCCTAGAATTTACTTGTTTCCAAAGACCTCAGGAGAAATAGCCACAGTTTAGTTCTACTGCAGTCATTTACACAAAAACCTTATTTACAGAGGATTATCTTAGGTCACCTATTCGAATTTGTTTCTTTACAATACAAGATGCCCTCCAGGCACTGAGCTTGTGTATAAATATCTCCGATCGTCAGCTCCCCACCTCCCCCCACCCTGTTCTGTAAACGTGCTCATCATGCACACAACACTTGCTGTCCTAATTCTGACAAATATTTCCATGGTCTTTCATTCCTATTGAGTTTTCTGCTTTGTGGTATTTTAAGTTTGTACTGCCACACTGTTTTTGATTTCTGAGGCTCTCACATGTAGAAAGTTCCCTGATGGCACCCTTGCACAGAATTACCTCTAGACCTCAGAGAAAGAAGAGTCCAACGTTCAGAGTGTGGCTCCCGACAACGGCGCAGGTTAGGAGGATGACAGGACTGGGTTAACTGAGGCCATAAGCCTGAGAACCCTAAACAAAGTCTCCTCCCAGCTCTCCCCACCCCAGACTACAGGGATGATGATGAGAGCAGCTTTTTAACCCTCCCCCACAACATGTGAGACTTTGATAGGATTGGCTATTTTTCTTCTGAAGGCTGGGCCCCATTTTGGAGGGTGCTCCGTGATGGGAGTTCTCATGGATTAGAAACACGTGCACATAGCACCTTGCCCCAGGAAACAAGGGGACGCATGGAAGACAGCAAAGGATGAAGCTGAAGACCAGTTCCAACGGTTGAGAGAAGCACCCTGGTCACCCCACGCGGCCCATGTCCCCCCCTCTTCGAGAGCCTTAGCGAGACCCAGAGGGAAGGAGCCTCCCTCGCCCACACACCTGGCAGACAGGGAGCTAGGACAATACGAAGCAGCCTCACAGGCAGAGCTGAGCTAGGAGACGCATGAAGAAGAGTGACAGGAGCAGAGGGGTGTCCCCAGAAGGTCACCACTTCAAAGGATCTTTCAGATGCAGCAACCCGATCCTCATTTTATTCTCTATAGAAGGAGACTGGCCCAGAAAGGTCGGAGTCCAGAAGCTTGCTGTTAGTATCAGGCTCCATCCGGGCTCCTGATGCTCAGACCAGCCTGTCCTCCGGCTGACCAGGCTCCTTAGCAGCAGGCGAAAGAACTGAAAGCAGCCAGGGAGGCCCCAGCAGGGATGGAGAGTCCAGGGTAAAGACGGTGTATCTGAATCAGAATAGATACAATGCAAAGGAACAATCCCAAGCAAGGATAATGAATGATAAGGGTAAAAAGGAACTACACATTTTCCAAACTCAGGGAACTTCTGTCACAGCTACTTAAACATGGTGCAAATTTCTGGGTCAAGATGTTGAACACAGAATCAGTGACCCATCTCTTTGGGGGTTTTCTCTATGGAAACTTGGTAACAAATCTTGCCTATAGTTCAGAGTTAAGATGAAGTAACTCCAACAAACGTTTCCTGGTCATTGACTAGGAATTAAATAATGGGTTAGCTGCTGGGGATCTGCAGTCAAGACACTAAGCCTGTCCTCAGGGTATCTGTAGCTTAGCATTATGTTTTTAAAAGTATTTTCACAGCTGTAAGGCACCATACAAGTCAGAATAATTACTGCAGTTATGACTAAGAAAAGTGAAATGATACTCTCAAGAAAATGTTAGAAAAAAAAAAGCTTCTCTTGGGGGACAGGAGAGTCGTTGGTAGAAAGAGAATTTTTTTTCTGAAATACTAAGCTGCAAGAGACAAGGAGGTCCACAGATGCTAATACAGAATAGACACTCAGCAAGTATTCTTAGGTGAATGAATAAAACTATCAAAGTGTTAAGGGAAATACCTTTGATGAATCAGTATAGAAAACAAGTATAGATTCTGAAGTTGCAATGAAAATATTTATGTAATACTTTTTACTTATCAGGATTGTCCTAAATGAATTAACTCATTTAAACCTAACAAATGTTTGCCTTGTTCTCACCTCACACGTGAGGAACCTGAATCAGGGAGAGGATAAGATAGTGCCACCATCACTCAACAGTCAGGACTTGAAGCCTGGCAGGTGGTCTCCAAAGTTCAACAAACTACCTACCATGCAATGCTCGGCTTTCCCGTTCTTATAACAAATGACAGATGTCTAAGATCAGATGGCTTTACAGTGAGAATGAAGAAAAATGGTCAGGAGCCCATGCAGACTCATGACTATGAGGTGGGAATAGGGCCAGAAATTGGAGAAGCTACAAAGGGAGATAGCAGAAGGGTAGAGACCAGAATGGTTTACCAGTCAGACTAACTAGGAAAGCAGAGTCCACTCTACATAGGGAAGATCTAAGGAATGAAAATGCAGGAATTCCAACAGGATACAATGCAACAAACCAGGGATTAATAACATCAGAAATCTGGCATACCCCTACACTGGAATGACTGAGAGAAAGCAGTGTCTTCGCTTGGATTCACTGCCTCCCACAGAAACTCAGAGCCTGAGACTAGAGCTTATGGGCAAATACAGCAGATTCAAACAATGAAAGGTTTAGGGGCACGACACCCACCCCATGCAGTCAAAAATCCAAGTATAACTTCCAGAACCCTAAAACTTTAATTACTAATAGCCTACTGTTGACCAAAAGCCTTACCAATAAGTTGCTTAACACATACTTTGTATGTTCTGTGTGTTATATACTGTGCTTCCAATAGAGCTAGCTAAAGAGAATGTTCGTGAGAAAGCTCCATTTACAGTATTTTTAAAAATTCATGTATAAATGGACCCATGCATTTGAAACCCACATTGTTCAAGTGTTCACTATAATTTAGGATGCGATTCCAAGAAGCTAGAGGTGTTAGAATAAGGGGAGGGGGGGGCAGCATAAGGTGCACTGTTGAGGTCACTGCTGTGGGCAATGAAAGCCCAATCCCACCCCAGGATCTTCTGAGAAGCATGTAGGACATGCAGATTTTTCCACCTACGGATTGACTGGGAGAAGTATTTGTTCATCAGTTGCCATCTCATTTACCCAGCTAGGGTCATCTTCCTACATTTCCTAGCTGTACATGCTTGCTTGCCAAGCAAGCTTTTTGAAATCTCTACAAGTGTGATAGAAACCCCAGGACAGAAGGTGAAAGATGTAGTAGTGCTTGAGGGGAGTTGAAGCTATCCAGAGCTGTCCAGCCCGGCTGTGCTGGTGGGACTCAAAGGATGGCAGTTAGGGCACCAGTGGGGCCTAATACTGCAAGAGCTCTCAGAACCCAGGCGTTGGCACCAACCAGTAAAAGACGGAATTAGAGTGGGGACCCATGGAGGTGATGCAGCGGCTGCTGGAGAAGTTACTCACAACTGGGGTTGGGGTTGGGGTGGGGGGGGGGGGAGAGGAAGGAGAGCGCTATCCTTACTTCTCTCCCTTCCTTCTGCCCTCCAACCTCCCATTGGCCAAAGCCACCGACATAGTCCAGCACCCCCCCCCCCCACCAAATAGGTTCTCCCCCTCTGCAAGGGCTGCCTTCTCACTCCAACAGTATCTTTTGATATAAAGACATTATGTTAATGTAGTCTGATTGATCAGGCTTCCCCTTAATGGTTAGTGCTTCAGGTATCCTGCCTAAGGAACCCTTACCTTCCCAAGGTCATAAAGATGTTCTTACACTAGCTTTTAGAAGCTTTAATCATCTTATCTTACATGTTTACACCTATAATCTGCCTCCATTTTATCTTGGAGTAAGGTGTGAGGCCAGGATCAGGTTTTAATTTTTTCCATTTGGATATTCAGTTAATCTAGGATTATTAGGGGAAAATAAATCTTTTCCACTTTTTCAAATGCCATATAGTCATAAATCAAGTGTCCAAGTGTGAGTCTGTTTCTGACCTACCATTTCATCAGTCTGTGGGCCAATACCACAAGGTCTTAACCACTTTCACAAAGTATTTTGAAATCAAGTAACCCTCCAACTTTCTTCTTTAAAATGTTCTTAGCTATTCCTGGTTTTTTGCATTTGCATTTGCATAAATTTTAGAGTTTTTAATTGACACAAAATAAACTATGGGAAAATTTATTGGTATTTCACTGGACCTTTTAATTTGGGAAGAGGTGATAAAAGATTTATATCCAAAATATGTAAAGAACTCATTTAAGAGGGGCACCTGGGTGGCTCAGTTGGTTAAGCGACTGCCTTCGGCTCGGGTCGTGATCCTGGAGTCCCAGGATCGAGTCTTGCATCGGGCTCCCTGCTCGGCGGGGAGTCTGCTTCTCCCTCTGACCCTCCCCCCTCTCATGCTCTCATTCTCTCTCTCTCAAATAAATAAATAAAATCTTTAATAAAAAAAAAAAAAGAACTCATTTAAGAAAATGCCAAAGAGGGGCACCTAAGTAACTCACTTGGTTGGGCATCTGCCTTTGGCTCAGGTCAGATCCCAGGCTCCTAGGATGGAGCCCCGCATCAGGTTCCCTGCTCAGTGGGGAGCCTGATTCTCCTTCTCACTCTTCCCTTCCCCCTCCGCCCCCCATGCTCTCTCAAATTTTAAAAAAAAGTCAAAGAATCCAAAAGAAAAATGGGCAGGAGGCTTGAGTGGACACTTCACAAAAACAGACTATCCAAATTGCAAATAAACAAGTGAAAATGTTTCAATCTTATTAGTGATCAGGGAAATCAGACTGAAAACCACAACATCATTTTCTGGGCTGCTTATAACAAAATACCACAGACTGGGTGGCTTCTAGGATTTCTCACAGTTCTAGAGACTGGACGTCCAAGACTGAGGTGCCAGCATGGTCAGGCAAGGGTCCCCTTCCAGATCACAGACTCACATGGTGGAAGGGGCTGAGGAGCTCTCTAGGGTCTCTTTTATAAGAACAGTAATCCCACTCATGAGGGCTCTGCCCCCATAACCTAAGCACCTCCCCAAGACCCCACTTCCCTACCATCACCTTAGAGGTTGAGTTCTTAACACATGAATTTTGGGGGTACACAGAAATTCAATCTATGGCACACAATATCACTAGACACTTGCCAAGAAGTTAATTTTAAAAAGCAGATGATGCCCAATGTTGGTAAGGTAGAACACCTAGAATACTCATGCACTGCCAAAAAAATGGTAAGATGGTAGATAACCACCAACACTAAATATATGCCCTAGGACCTAGCAATTTTATTTTTGGCATATGCCCAAAATACATACATGTTTTCACCAAAAGATACGTTCAAGAAAACAATACTCATAATAGCCAAGTAGTAGAAACTCTCCACGAGTCCATTAGTGGTACCAGGGTAAACGGTGCTGCACTCACACGTTTAAATGCTGCAACAAGAATACACACACTACTAGTATATGGAACAATGAGGAGGAATCCCACAAACAAGTTTGAGGAAAAGGAGCCAGACACAATGCAAACTGCTTGATTCCATTTCACATAAAGTTCAGAAACACGCATACCCAACCTCTGGTGTTAGAAATCAGGACGGTGAGGACTTTCAGAGAGAAGAGTGTAGTCACTAGGGGGATGCACAGGGAATGCTCCTGAGGTCCTAAGGAAGATTTGTTCTTGATCTAAGTGGCAATTACACAAGTGTGTTTAGGATAACGCATGTAGGGGCGCCTGGGTGGCTCAGTCATTAAGCGTCTGCCTTCGGCTCAGGTCATGGTCCCAGGGTCCTGGGATCGAGCCCCGCATCGGGCTCCCTGCTCGGCGGGGAGCCTGCTTCTCCCTCTCCCACTCCCCCTGCTTGTGTTCCCTCTCTCGCTATGCCTCTCTCTGTCAAATAAATAAATAAAATCTTTAAAAAAAAAAAAAGATAATGCCTGTACTTATCAGCTATGTATATAATATGTACATAATGCTTCCATTTTAAGACCTTAATGTACGTAAAGTACTAGATATAGTGATGGACGCATGTTAGGGACTTAATATCAGCCATAATGAATAAAATGATGAAGCTGGACAATAGGCATCTGTAATATTTCAGAGCATCTGTTAATTCCCTTATTAATACCCTGGAGCCAAGGCTGGAGTAGAGAAAACGTGTAGTGGGAGGGACCCAGGGTAAAGTCTGTTCTAGAAAGCATGCCATTTGGAACAGCATGGGAAGAACCCATTCCCACGGCCTGTGTCCCCGAGGCTACAGTGGCCCTTCTGTCACTTCCTCATCGGACGTAGAGGGGAAATCGTGCCTTGGATGGTTAATACGAAGTCCTCTGGGACACACATACCCTTAACAAGTAGACCTCTTTTCTCCCCCCACATCAATTAACATTCACCACCCTATGCATAATTAAGACCCGTTTAATTATAAACGGTAAAAGGAGTCCTGCTCCCACGAACAGGCCTTTTTTTTGACAAATAGGATTTCCACACACTCTAACCTGCTGTGCATTAAGCTTTGCCCCTCCTAGCTCTACCTAATTTTGGAATTCCTGAAATCACACCCTTGCCTGATCCGACCGGTCTCTGGGCAGTCAGCCTGCAGAACTCAGGGAGAACTTCCTGTTTCAGAGCTCTTCCCTTGCAGCTGGTCCACCATCCATAGATGGCATCCCCTTCCAGCTTCTTCTTGGGCAAGGAACCCAGGTTCGCCTCCCTGATTACACTTCCTCCCTGATGTGGGGAGACTTTACAGGCCAGCTGGTACATTTGCTTCACTTCACCCCACACATTCCTTCCTTGGAGGCATACTTGAGTCGCAACTCTCACTGGTCTGTCCCTTTCGGCCCTAAATGAAAGTCTCCTGCCAAACAGCAGGCTCCACGGTCCCCAGTTTAATATCCTCACCCCTCCCCCATTCCAAACAGCAAAGTTCTCCCTCATTCAGTGCTGCATCTCTAGCTCACCCTCAGAAAAAGGGTGCTATCCCAGCGCCCCGGTTCACCAGACCAGAGGTAAAACAGCCAAGTCAACCCTGGAGGGCGAGAGCAAGCCTGCGTCTACCTCACATAGGTCAAGACTAGTTACGCCCAAAGCAAGAATGAGGAGCACAGGTGCAGGGGGGAAGAGCCCCTAAGATTTAGCAAAGTATTTATCACATGAATTAGGGCTTTCATGGGAAGTAAAGAACTGAAAGCCCAGGGTACATGTCCTCGCAGGCAACATCAGACTACAGTTGTGGGGTGTGAACTCTACACCCCACCAAACAGGACAATCACCACACACCACCAGTGAAGAAGGATGAAGACTAAGCTACTGGGGAGAGTGGCAGAACACGATATCCTTTATGTCCTGAAATCTGGTCTCCTCTCCGACCATTGCCCTGAAATTGCAGTCACAAAATCTGGCTAAACACAAACCCAACAGCCATACAGAGCATCGCAATTAGCTCTCCTACAGCAATAAAAGAGCACCTCCTCCCCACACGCTTGCCAACACACAGCGTTTCCAAACCTTTTCATCTTTGTCCATCTGACTGATGAAAATTAGCATCTCCGTGAAGTTTTAATTTGCATTTTTCTAATTATAAAGGAGGGCACTCATCTTTTCATGAGCTTAGGAGCGGCTTGTAGGTCCTTTCCTTAGAGCTATTTATCTGTGCCTTTGCTGGGTTTTCTAGAGGGTTATTGGTCTGTTCCCAAACAATCTGTAAGGGCCACTTAGTGTCCTATCACAAAGGACTGAGTTCAGTACTACATACTTCTATGTAATAGGTCTTTTGACTTTGCTTTTGTCAAAGAACCTTTAATAGTTGAATTTTTATAACTGCTATATTTGTGGCAAGCTTAGCTAGGCCTTCTCCTAACCAGAATTTTTAAAGACTTCCTTCATCTTTCTAGTCATTTATGGCCTTTTGCACTGAAAACTTTAATCCATTTGATCTAGTATGTTAGGTATGCACAATATGATTTCTTCTGGGATGGTTCAATACCGTGGACTGAATACGTACAGATACTCTTCCTTTCGTGGTTCTGAAAGACCTTTACGAGAGCTTACATCCCCATATGCGTCTGGGTTCATATTTAGACCTTCTAATCAATGGCCTATTTATGTGCTAGTATAAAACTACTTTAACTTGTATAATTATGTGTTCAGGAGTAGAAGTTTTCTTAGCTATTCTTGTTTTAATCATTCTATATGAACTTTGGGATCAGCTTGCCTTATAAGAAAAAAGTCCTGTTGGGGACTTAAATGGACACTAAATTCACAGCTTAACTTGTAGAACCCTATCCAAGAGAACATTACATCCTCCCCCACTTGCTCAAGTCTCCCTCCATCCTTCAGGAGATGGTTTACTTCAACTAGATCTTGCAATTTCTTTAGATTCTTACAAGCTTACCCATTGTTGCTATGCTAGATTCTCTGCCATCATATCCTATCTGGTTATGGTCTATATATATGAAAGCTATTGTGCTCTTTACAGGTTTTATTATAGGCAGCCATGTTTCTTAGTTCTCTTATTTGAATAATTCTTTGGGATTTTCCAAAGGAACAGTTCATATTCTCTCACACATGATTTGACTAGAATTATGTTCAATAGTTCATGATGGTAGATATTCTCTAGGCATTCCTTTTCTACTAATATCTTAATATAAATCAAGTTTGTGCTTTCTGAACCACTTGTAAATGCCTGGAATAAACCCCACATGGTCTTCTTAGATTGGGATTTTAAAATGCTACTAATCTGTTGGCTAATTTAGGGTGTCTGCACCAGTTTTTGTAAATGAAATTGATCTATAGGTTTTATTATGCTCAGTCTATTATACTTATCAATTCTATGATTAGGTCATAGAAGAATTTTGGAAGTTTTCCTTCTTTTGTATGCCCTAGCATTACACTGTCCAACCCAGTAGCCAACAGCAACATGTGGCTACTTAATTGAATAGAATTAAAATCCAGTCCCAAGAACCAGCTGCACTCAGTGCTGTGGCCACACTGGGCAGCGCCATCAGACTGTTTCCATCACAGAAAGCGCTCATGGACGGCAGGGCTCCAGAAAAACTGAACAGGCAATCAAATCATTTGTTCTCTTGTGATAGGCTTTCAAGGAGTAATTCCTGAAGAAAGGTTTTGGGGAACAGGTGTTCAGATTTTCTACTTTTTCTCGAATTAGTTGTGATCATTTATAGATTCCTAGAAAGCTATGTAGTTCAATGAGGTATGGAAAAGTTTGAGGAAATAACTTAAGATTAAGAGAATTCTACCTATCACCTGAGGACAAGACACCTTCTAGTCTGGGCAGATTAGGGGATGGTCAACAATAGTCCCCCATTATTCAATCAAACACTACCCTGAAGGTATCTCCCAGGTGTGAATAACGTCCACCATCCGTGTGCTTTAAGGAAGACTTTCCTGCATAACCTGAGGGAGCAGGATTCAATCAGCTGAAAGGCCTCAGGAGCAGAAAAGAGGCTTCCTGGAAGAAATTATGCGCTCACTGCAGTTTGGGCTCATCCAGTGTCCCAGCCCACTCTTCCCAGGGGGTCCAGCCCCTGGACTCTAGACCTCCCCAGGCAGGCCTCACAATCATGGAAGCCACTAGGTCTCTCCACTAGAATCCTGGCTGGTTTTTCTGCTCCCCTGCCCCCAAAGGGACTGCTTCCTTTTAATTTTAGTCTTATCATTTTCCTGTCTCCCAAATCATTCCTGCATTTTTAAACTCCTCCACTTTGGCTCCCATAGAATTTTTTTTTTAACTGGAGATTAATACATCTATTCTTATTATAAATGAGGATTTATACTTCCCCGAGCTGCCTTGGTATTCCACAAATCATACTGAAGTTCTAAAATTGGTATTTTCTAAGTATTCTGCAATTTAGACTTAGATTTTGTTCTGAGTTGTCTAATGTAGTTGGAGTAGCTTTTAAGAGAAAAAATTTTGTGGGGAGAGATCCTATTTTCTTAGTTTTTTCCATTATCTTTTAATGACTCATTAGAAAATGTTCATTTTTTGGAATGTAATTGTGGATTAATGTATGGTCAGATTTGACGATCCCATGGAAACTTGAATGAAAAATGCGTTCTGTTTTGAGGCTACAAAGTATGGTATATGTGTTTTACTTTTGATCTTGAAGGCCTGTATGTACTTCCCTTTTGTCCACTTGATCATTAAAATATTTGAAGTCCAGTAGTATGTTTTCTATGATTTCTCATCTATGAATGACCATTATGATCCACATCCTGAGTATTAAGAAGGGTGCTTTTGTTCTTGTTCAATGCTTTTGGCTTTGGGTTCAACCATATTGGATATTCTGTTTGAATTTGCTTAATATAACTGTCCTTACTTGCATTTTCAAGCTTTCTCAGTTGAGTCGCTTTTAGAATGGAGTCTTGTCTTGTGATTTAATCGGACACTTCTTTTGAGTTTGACCTATTTATATTTGACATAATTTGAGTTTTTATTCTGCATTATAGATCAATAGGTGAAGAAAGCATTCTATATTAAAGTCCGTGGGTTTTCCTCTACATGTAATCGGGTTTGGTTTTGGATGTATTTCTTAGCATTTTAAATGCTGGCATTTTTTGTTCTAGTGGTTCCTTTTATAACTGTTCCTTTATATAGTACCCTTAACTATTAGATAATCTAAGAAAAGTTATGAAAAACGATATACAATCTTCTTCACCCCTTGAATTTCCCTCTCTTCCACTACCCGATTTTAGCTTATTGCATTTATTTTCTTGAATATACTTATACCTATCTTATTGGATATTTTATATTACATCTTTTAGTCTCCAGCTACAAAAAAATGAAATCAGTATAACCAGACTACCTCCCACATTCCTTGTCCTCCCTAGTGTAGCTTATGTATCTTTAGTCCTATCACTTTTCTATTGTTAGATCACATAACAATCTCCCAGTCCCTTGTCAGTTAAATTCTAAGTGTACAGTTAAATTATTCTTGCCCTTCTCTTTGCTATATATTTTGTCATCTTAGTTGGTTCAAGTTCACCCACCAGATTTTTGAAGGATTCGAGAAAACATGTTTAACCTGTAATGACTCAAAAAGCACAAGACAAAAATATTGTCGTCTTTGTAATAGTTTGTATGGAGGCAATTTTTTGGATCAGATTTTAAGCTTGGAAGACACTACTCTGCTCTTACTGTATGTGGCTCAGTAGAATAATTGATTGTTGGCCTCATTTGTCATAAGCAATTTATCTTTGCATGTATTCCAAGATCTAGGACTTTTTCTTTGGAGATCCCACTTACATGGATTTTGGATCGCCTTTTGAATTCCATATAAAACAATTAGAAAATATCCTTCTTGCTCTCCCTATTAATTTTCCTTATTTCTATATTTGGTACCCCTTTCTAAGTCTTCACCAGAACTCTATCCTCTCTGCTCTCCTTTAAATTTTACTGTTATTAATGGGATGATGGTACTGGTTTCCAGGTCTGGAAACAAACTGGGCTCAGTAAAACAAAAGCTTTAGAACAAAAGCTCATCCTACCAGTCTGTAGGCTCTATTTACCTCTATTGAAAAGGAAGAATTTTACCTCGATGTGCACGCTTTACTTTATGAGGTGTCCTCTGACAAGTTCCTCCCCCCCCCGCCCCGCCCGCTTCCCTCTGTGTATGCCCTGCTTGATTTGCTTGCTTTTAGAAACCATTCCACTTACTTTGTGATCTGATGTTTTTAATATTTCCTAACTTTCCAAATATATAATTTATATTTTGATTCTCCTTTCCTTCTCTGCTTTTACAGCATTTCCAAGAGAAAAGTCAACATTCCACTACCAATTTCAAACTGAAAAGCTTTTTAATGATTTCAAATGCACTGGTTCAGCACCCAATGAATTTCAGGGGAAACACACACACATGCTTCCAAGACACCAAAGTGCCCTAGGAAGAAAATCTTTAGTGTTAATATCTGTTTGGGAGCTATAAGATCATATGGATTGTGTACATTCAGGCAGATTACTAGTGTGCAGACCTAGGGTGTCTTTTTAGGGGTGCATTCTTCCCCACATGGAGTATTCTCCTTGTTATTTTCTTGTTTTGGTAATAAGTCTACCAAGGGTCCTAGCTTTATACATAAACCTTCAATCCTAACTTTTCACTTCCCAAAGTATTTTCCTACATAGATGTTAAAACCCTACCTAAGCTTTCACTACCTTAAAGGTCAAGAACCAGGCAAGGATTTCTGATCCTACATAGTACAATTAAATCAAAGGCAGCCAGATTAACCAACCAAAGAACCTCCCATAGAGCGGCTCAACGGTAATGATCTCCCCTAACCATGCACAGCTGGTAAGTGCTTCAGCATTCACCCCCACAAGGATGAAACCCTGAAATCTGCCCTCCAACTAAGTGAAAGATCAGCACAGAGAAGGCTTCTAGCTCAGGTCTTTGGATTAAGTAGAATGGTATAACTGTGGATCTCCACTATTAAAAAGTTGCCTAAAGTGCACAACCAGCTATACCCAGGAGTGAAAGATTTTCTACAGCAGTGTAAAGATGTCCTTATTTTGGTCAGTAGTGTGCATCGCCATGTGTCTTCTCCCTGCCCACATAGCCACCCCCCCTTCCCCCTGACCATAGTTAAGACCGCCCATTTGGGGGGGAGCACCTTAGGGAAAGACACTTTAGAGGGAATTCAAGGCAGAAAGTCCTGCCAGCCCCCACAGATGGTAAGGAAAAGTAGTTTGGCATAGAGTATTCCAGGTTTGAAACGATCAGATATAAGACTTTTGAGTGTGCAAACACATAGAACATTTACTGCTCAGGTACTTAAAAGAAAACCAACCTTATTCTAGATTTTTCAGCAAAACAAAGGGATTCAAGAAATGTATTTCCAGTTTCTACTAATGGCAAGGAAAATTCAGAAGACTAAAATGCTAGATAAAAAGATTTTCATCTAAAGAAAAATGGAAGCAGCAGCAAGATAAATACAAAGCCAAACTGAAAGTAAAATGAAAAACCAAGGAGATATGGGAGCATGGAATCTGCTTTGGCCCCAAGGGTGTTTGGCAATTCTAGCTAATTTGAATTTTTTTAGTGGTCTCCAAGGGCAAGAGAAACAGAATCAACACCAAGGGCCTGCACAGGATGGAGGATGGAACAGAAGCCTCTCTCCACAATGAAGACCCTAATGGCTCACACCCCTAGGGTAAGAGTGAGCCAGAAATAGACCAACACTCAGTCTTGCCCTGCAGGTTTGTTTCACTAGAACCCAGGGACTCTCAAGCCCTGAACTTGGATTAAGAGGACCCTAAAATCAGCAGTCTAATCCCCCGCCAGCACCTGGCAAACACACAAATCTTCTCTGGAGGAAGATATTCATTCTACATATGAACTCATTCCTAGGACATTTATGGCAAGAACATAGTCCAATAAGGCACATGGAGAAATGGAGTCCGTAAGAACAAGAAATCAGAAAGTTACCTCCACAGCCTCATACTGACACAGATAGATTATACAATTACTATGCTTGCTGATAAGAAATAAAACTTGAAAATGCTGAGAACAGGAAATTGAAATTCACATCTCTGAAATTTCAAATATTTGAAAGAACTGGAAATTCTAGAACTGAAATTAAAATATAATGGATGTCTAAGAAACAGACAAACCTATAAACCAAAGTAACCAGAATGCAAGAGTGATTAAAAACAGAAAACATGAGAAATACAGTGAGGCTATGTAACCTACATTTAATCAGATATGGAGAGAGGCAATAGAGTACAGACAATATATGGAAGGACAATGGCTAAGGACTTAGGATTTTTTTTTTTTAAAGTAATCTCTATACTGAACATGAGGCTCAAACTTACAACTCAGATCAGGAGTCACATGCTCTACCAACTGAACCAGCCAGACACCCCCAAGAACTTTCTAGAACCAGAAAGACCCCAATCAAGACGAAATCCCTCTAGAAGAAACCCACACTTAGATACGCTGTTGTGTAACTATAGAAAACATGACAAGGGGGGGGAATCTTAGGAACAGACCCCTTGCCCACAAAAAAAAACAACAAAAACCACCTTTCCAATACTTTTAAAGGAAGCGTTTAAAAGAACAATGGAATTGAGGGATGGTTTAATAACTGCCAACCTAAAGTTTGCTTTGTTTCGATAGAGAAAGAGCATATGCATGCACACACAAGCAGGAGGGAGGGGCAGAGGGAGCAGCAGACTCCCAGTTGAGCAGGGAGCCTGACTTGAGGCTGACCTGAGCCAAAGGCAGATGCTTAACCAACTGAGCCACCCAGGCGCCCCTGCCAACCTAAAGTTCTACAATCAGTGAAAACGCTCAAAAAGGAGGGTAAAAGTTAGTAAAAAGGAAAATGAAGTGCCACCATCCATCTGCCTAACTCTGATGATGCCAAGTGGTGAGCACTGATGTGGAACTTGAGGGCTCGGAAACCTTTTACCATTTACCAGTACAAATCGCCACCACCCTGTAAGGTCATTTACTAGCAAGTTTGAAGATATGCACTCATTACAACCCAGCAGTCCCATGCAGGTATTTGCCACCACAACTTTGCCTGCTGTATAAGAAATCTTGTCTCTGTCCTTACTTCTAGGCACAAAGTCTCAAAAAAATCCTTGAATTTCCTGAGTATTAAGAGGATCTCTGTTAGGCTAATGAGTGGACTCCTAGTGGGGCCCTAGGTAGCTTCTAGATGGTCACCAGAAAGACAGTAGAAAGTTGGAATTTTCAGCTTCTTGACCTCTAGGGTAGAGGTGAGCTGGAGATGGAGCTGGATGATTTAATCATACCTCGGTAGTGAAACCCCAAGAAAAACCCTGTAGATGGAGGCACAGTGGAGCTTTCTGGTTAGTGAACACACTGATGGGCTGGAAGGGTGACCCCGATCCCACAAGGCTTGGAAGTTCTGCATGCTGCACCCCCATACAGGTCTCCAGGCTGTTTCGTATCTGTATTCTTTATACTACAACTGATAAGTATGGTGTTTTTAGGGAGGTTCTGAGAGTCCTTCTAGCATGTGATCAAATCAGAGGGTTGTGGAAACTCCCAGATTTACAGCCAGTCAGAAATGCAAGCAGCCCCACGACTTACAACTGGCATTTGGAGTGGGGCCAGTTTTGTGAAGGACCAAGCCCCTTGTGGGATCAGAGGCTAACTCCAGGGGGTCAGCATCAGAGCTAAACTGCCGACTGCTTTAGTCACCATAGAAACAAAACATCTGACAGTTGTAGCCAGCTGGGCAAAAGGGAGAGTCGTCCCAAAGATGAGTAGCAGGCACCGGAAGTGGGGGGGGGGGGGTCTTATGAAGGACCTGCCTTTCACTGTGGGGTCCGCACTAGTGCTCCATATTGTCAAGATGAAGTTTAACTATAGGACATCTAGTTGGATTCAGAGAGCTGGCATCAGAACGTGACCGTGTACTAGGAAATCGGGGTAAGTGTTCACAGCACGGTTTAGAGGGTCCCCAACCCAGAAGTGACTCATCAACAGTCTGATAAGCTGTGGAATGTGTAGGAGTTAAAGCTATCTACCACACATGAAAAGGATGAATATTGAAGACAGGATGTTGAACAGAATAGGCCAGGTACAGAATACATGTTTTTCATAAAACTTCAAAAACAGGCAAAACTAAATTAACTATTGTTTGTGATGCGCACAGAGATAGTAAGACTACAGGAAAGCAATTACCCTACAAATCAGGAGTTTCTCTTCCTTACAGGGAAGGAATAGCAGTGTGATAGAGGACACAGTATTTCTACCACCCCAAAAAATCTGCCTATTCGTTGACCTGGGTAATGGTTTTCACTTGATTAAACCATAATTCAGGTTTTATGCATCTTTCTGAATGTATGCTATAGTTCATAATTTAAGAGCTTTAGAAAGTAGAATAATGATTATAAAAGAAAGCCAGGAAACCCCCAGGCAGGTTTATATAATGTAGCCGTGAACTATTAATTCAACAAAGGATTCCATTGAGAAGTAGAAATTTAAGATAAATGCAGAACTTACAGTAGTTAAAAAATGAAGCAGAAGTAAAGGGAGGTTTTAAAACCTGCTTAGATGCACAAGGGGACAAAAAACAGGTAGTTTCTTGGCAGGCATAAAATGTATGTTCAGAGGCTTTAAGATCCCTTGCAGCATATAACCACTTGGAGTACACATGGGCATGGGATTGGGCAGACGCAGGGTTCTTCCAAAATCCTTATAGTGTTTACTTTTTCTCCTCCATTAAGTTCTCAGAAGTCCGTCTGTAAGACTTTTTTTTTGCATAATCTAGAAAAGACTGAACTCTAGGACAAACAAGACAGACCCTAAGCAGTACATGGGAGTGTCAGGACATGGAGAGCCACAGCTCCTGAGACCCTGGCAGGAAGTGAAGTCCCCCAAAGGGACAAGGAAGGACCCATGCTTTTACAGAATGCCCCCCCCAAAAGCCAATGGATCCTACCCTGTCTGCTCTAATCGTCAAAAGCAAAGCTGCTTTCCAGATAAAGTTAAAGATTAGTATCGCCACTAAAATTTCAAATATCTACGTATGTTGATTCGTATTAATTTCTACTCAAATTGCTGGTAAGACTACTAAGTCCGATGGCTTTGAAAGAATGCTGGTAGAACTCTCAGAACTAACTAGAAATGGATTAAAGACAAATGCAAGATCTGAAACCATGAAACTCCTGGAAGTAAAGGGGAAAAGCTCTTTGACATTGGTCTTGGTGAGAATTTCTTTGGATAAGACAACAAAGACACAGTCAACAAAAGCAAAAACTAGGACTATATCAAACTAAACCTTCTGCACAAAGGAAACCATCGATAAAATCAAAGACAACATCTGGAATAGGAGAAAATAGGTACACACCATATATCTGATAAAGGGTTAACATCTAAAATAGAACTTAATAGCAAAAAAAAAATCAATAAAAAGGCAGCAAAGTGGGGTGCCTAGGTGACTCAGTTGGTTAAGCATCAGACTCTTGATTTTGGCTCAGATCATGATCTCAGGGTCCTAGAATCCAGCCCCACATAAGGCTCCCTGATCCATGGGAAGCCTGCTTGTCGCTCCCCCTCCACTCATGCTCGATCTCAAAAATCTTAAAAAAAAAAAAGGGGGGGGCGGGGGAGATGGGCAAAGAACTTGAATATTTTTCCACAGGAGATAGATGCACGGCCAACAAGTTCATGTTCAATATCACTGATCAGGGAAATGCAAGTCAACTGCAAGGAAATACCACCTCACGCCCGCTAGGATGGCTTTTATCGGAAAGTGTTGGCAAGGATATGAAGGGAATCCTTGTGCACGGAAATTGGTACAGCTACTCAAGACAGTATAGACATTCCTCAAGAGGTTAAAAATAGAACGGTCATATGATCCAGCAAACCCACTTCTGGATATGGGTCCAAAAGAAACAGATCAGAATCTCCAATCTGCATTCCCGTTTTCTTTGCAGCGTTATTCACAACAGCTAAGATACAGATGCAACCTAAGTGTCCATCAGTAGATGAATGAGGATGTGGAGTATTCCCACGATGGAATATCATTCAGCCATGAGAAACAAGGAAATCCAGCCATTTGTTACATGGATAAAACTGGAGAACTTTAGGCTACATTTAAGCCAGACAGAAAGACAAACACTACAGACTCACTGAAATGTGGAATTTTGAGGGGGAAAAAATGGTCAAACTCAGACACAGAATGGTAGTTACCAGGGCCTACAGGAGATGGGAAGATGTTGATCAAAGGGTATAAACCTTCAGTTATAAGTCCTGGGGATATAATGTACAGCATGGTTACTATGGCTAATAACTGCATACTTGAAATTTGCTAAGAGTCTTAGCATTCTCACAAATAAAGGTAACCATGTGAGGGGATGTTAATGGACCTGACTGTGGTAATCATTTTACAATGTGTACATCAAATCACATTATTGGCTTTAAATACATTCAATTTTGTTAATTATATCAAATAAAGTGGGGGGGAGAATGCTGGTGGAGTATTTTTCTTGAGTCACTAGGTGTGGCTGCTAATGTATATACCCAGATATTACAAATGGCCAGTGCATTTTTTCAGGTTTAATACCCAGAGAACACAAGCAATTTGTCATTTGTTCGTGCATGAAAGCTAGAGCTTTCCCCTTCATAATATCTACCATCTCATACCATCTGGTCTAGAGACTTAAGCATCTCCTTATCCCTCAGGACCTCACTAGCCCACTACATCTGCAAGGTCATGAGGATTGATCCCTGAAATAAGTAGCAAGTACCTTCTGCATTTTAGTAAAGCCAATATGGTAAATTTCACAAAAAGGATCATTTCAGAGGGGACCATTCAGAAAGAGCCTAGGAAATTATCCGTGCCACGTGTGTCATAGAAGCTCCTCCTGCAGAGGATTTTTTTTTTTTTAGAATTTATCAGAGAGAAAGAGCAGGGGGAGGGGCAGAGGGAGAAGTAGACTCCCCACTGAGCAGGGAGCCCAATGTGGGTATCGATCCCAGGATCATGACCTGAGCCAAAGGCAGATGCTTAACCAACTGAGCCACCCAGGCACCCCTGTAAAGGAGAGTCTTAGTCAAGAGAACTGTTGTCCATCACCCTCCTTCTCTGATCAGTTCAGCTCTTGCTGAAGGGACTAGTAAAGTATAAGCCCATAGTGACCAAGACAGGATAGGCACGGGCTCAAAAGCATGGACTTCACTCACCAAGTCTAATTTGGTAACTCAATGCCCAACACCCAACCCTCAAGTGGAAACGGTCATCGTCCTCTATCATGAATGGGGTAGCAATTGGCCTTCAAGAAACAGACACATTAGGAATTTAGACTGGTTTCCCTGATCATACAACTGCACACACCATCTTTGGTAGATACCCCTTATGCACTATTATGGCATCCTACTTAAGGCCTCTGACCAAGGGACACATTTCACAATGAAAGTGAGGCAATAATCCAATGCCCATGGAAGGAATAAGCCAAATCTAAGTTTTGATTTATGAAAGGCTCTCACAATGATATATAATCTCTTGTGGCTCTTGCAGGTATTTTTAAGATATTTTACACAAAAATGATGTTTTAATATATTATTACATTTAAGATCCATTTTTATATTATCCTGGATATGTAATATGAAAAGACCTTTTCATATTTAAGTGACATGCTATTTAATTTGCTTTAGGTACACACAGGACTACCTAACTTCATTATAAGTTTTACAATTTGATAGATCAGGTTTGATTTGGAACCCAAATGTAGCTTTCTATAAACATCACCTTGGATTTAATCATGACAAATTTCTCTTTTAATACAGAGAATGCTTAATATGCTACATAAGAGTTTTAATGAGCTAAATGCCACTTAAAGATTTGGTAAGATCATATGGAGGTGAATTTGAATTACCATCAGCTTATATTTCAACATCAAGCTTCATTATAATTCTTGTATTTTTTAGATAGCCTATTATGTTTATGAATTCATAGTTGCAGGTTATTTAAAACTATATAGTGGCCAGAACCATGAAAGCAAGGTTTCTGAGCACACTGACCTGATTGCCATTAGCTACAGATTACGCTCTACACACACACACCCACCCACCCACAAGGTGCCAAAACTTTTCTATTTCCAAAAGGAAAACTAGAAAGGGATATGTATTTTGATACTTAACCAAATCCCATTACTATCTTTAACACAAACCTCCTTGGATAGATCTGGGAGCCACCAGGTGGGAAATGCTGGTGTACTTGATCATGGGAGACTCAGCTGCCAAACCAGCTATGACGGGCTGAGCTGCTCTGACCAGTGACCAAGTGACCACTCACAGCTGCACACGATCATATCTGACAACCAAGGCATGGAGGTGGGAGTGGCATTTCTACTCGTGTACACTTACCTGGGCTAATTCCAAAAAGGGATTTAAAACCACTTGTGGGGGCAGGAGGGGGAATCCCTAGTAGCTCAAAAGTAAAAGACAAGGGCGCCCAGGTGGCTCAGTTGGTTAAGCAACTGCCTTCGGCTAAGGTCATGATCCTGGAGTCCCGGGATCGAGTCCTGCATCGGGCTCCCTGCTCAGTGAGGAGCCTGCTTCTCCCTCTGACCCTCCCCCCTCTCATGTACGCGCTCTCATTCTCGCTCTCAAATCTTTAAAAAAAAATAAGGGTAAATAATTGAGTATTCTGGAAATTTTAGTCCTGAAGAATGCTTATACTAGAAAAGTAAAGTCCATTATCTCAGTAAAGCTGGAGAGCAAAACAATTGACCTGATTCCATACAGAGATAGCCACTAGGTCACTTTGGAATCTTCAAGCCACTAAGAATCAAAGAAGGTAACGACTGGTGTGATCAACTCTGTAGGACATCGGAGCCGAATATTTTAGGGAGAGTTGAAGACTGAAGGTCCTGTGACCACGTTCCCCTCTTCACCTCCCCCAATCTATCCTGCTGAGGTTGAGGAACCAAGCTGGGCTCCATTAAACACTCAACCCCAAAGAACACATTCTGAATGACATTTGTCTTAAGCTGCCACACCACCAAGTACTGACAGAAAATTCCTTGTTCTACACCCATTGTTAAAGGTTGGGAGAAGACAACCCCAATCCTTAAAGAACACCAATGAGTCAGACACCCCAGGAAACAGAAGTCAATCCATCTGGGAGGAGGAGGGGGGAAAGAAATCACAGGTGAGGCCTTGAGACCAGGAGAACACGGAACTGCCAAAGTGAAGTCCACATTCAAGAAAGTCTGTGGTCAAAAACATGATTGTGGCTTCCTTCTACTTTCTCATGATTTGAATATAGTTATCCCCTTCCTGCTTTCTAAAAAGGGCTTTCCCTACTTCCATTCATTCACCATAGTATATAGAATATGGTAGGGTTTACATCATAGTTTTGTTCAGATCGCAGAACACGGATATAGGATCACAACAAAGAAACAATGGCACAACCCCAAAATCCAGGAAAACCGTGGCAGGTGACCATGCCCCAAGACACAGGAACTGCATAGGACTTTGGGTCTCCAACAAGCAGGCCCAGCGGTGAGACCTATACAACCCAGTTCCGCCACCAGATCACAGAGGATGAAGGGGCGGACAGGACCATCCTCCCCCAGTATCTGGAACTGGGAGTGGGCAGCACACAGTTCTGGGTCACGTCAGTGGCAGAGACCCACGGGACAGGTGCATGGACTCTGCCACTAAGAACACAAGAAAGTCCCTGCCACAACCTTCCTCCCCTTCAATCCTTTACTTTCCTGCGTTACTCTAGTTTCCTTTCCCGGAGTTCCTGTGTTAAGATTATTTATGCTTTAGAGGGGCTTAAGGAAGAGCTGTAGATTTTATCTCCTACAAATAAAGTTAACTAGTACAGTCAATAAATTCCAGTCAAATGTTCAATAGCTTGTTACACTTCCAAAAAAAAAAAATCCTAATTCTAAAATTCACCTGGAAAACTAAATGCATAAAAACCACAATAAAATGCGGGAAAGAGAAAGTTGGGAATTAGCCTGGTAAGTAACAAATTATGAGGCCACAGCAACTATATTATCGCTGTAAGTTTTCACCTATAGCTGGAAGTCCCAGAAACAGATCTACCTACAGGTCAATACTGTAGAAGTTTAACATATTAAAACAATTTTATATCCATGAAAGGAAAAAGGTTAAATCCCCTTTCACAACATACATAAAACTGAATCCAAAAGGAGTTAAGCTTTTAAAAAAATAGTAAAAATATAATCTGAGTCCTAAAACAAAGAACCTAAAGATTAAAAAAACTCAGATTCTTAGTGTATATTTAAATTCAATTAGCCAACATCCATCATTAGCCTCAGATGTAGAGTTCCATTATTCATCAATTGCATAGGTGAGTCTGTATTTTCTATAGTTAATAAAAAATGCCACAGCTTAAAAACTGATATACTTGGAAAAATACTTTGTACCAAAACAAAAATTGCTCTAATATACAGAAGGCTTGGGATGCCTGGGTGGCTCAGTCGGATGGGCGTCTGACTCTTGGTTTCAGCTCAGGACATGGTCTCAAGGTCCTGGGATCGGCCCCTTCTCAGGCTCTGACTTCCTGTGGAGCCTGTCCCCCTCCCTCTGCTCCTATCCCAAATAGGTGTATGTGTGTGTATGCAGTAATCTGGGCACCATCAAGTATGTAGGAAAAAATATAGACCTGAAAAAAATACATATACACACACACTTACATAAAAAATATATATACACATATGTGTGTGTATATAGAGCGTGCGAGAAATTGAGAAGTATGAAAGGAAAATGGGCAAAGAATTTGAAAACAGTAACCCTATTAGAAATACAAGTGACCAGTAAACCTAAGTTGGAAATTGGGGAGGTATGAAATAAAAATACCAGTTAGATAGGACATTTTACCCATCATATTGGCAAAACTTTTGAAGTCTGAAAATATCAGATGGGAAATACTAGAGATGGGAGAAAAGTACTTATATGCCCATTTGGCGGGAATGTCCACTTTTTACAGCTTTTATAGATAGCAATTAAGCAACATCTAGTAAAATGTTAAGTCCTGTAGCCCTTAATCTAGCAATTCTACTTCTAGGTGTTTGTGATAAATATGTGCTAGATGAAGATCTACGAACAGAGATGTTTAAGAATATTTGATATTGTAACAGCAAACAAACTGACACAGAATACATCTGTTGGATGAAGTTAAAGCCACCCGAATACCAAGACTGACAAGGCTCCGAGGTTGGGCAGGAGAGGGAGGGTTGTAAAGGGCTGCTTGGAGTCCCAGTGTCCATTCCAGCTAACGGACCCTGCGAGGTCTCGGATAGGGAACCCCAGGTCTGCAAGAGAAGCTGGTAGCAGCGGCTTATGGGAAAATGGCAGGCCTGAAAGCACGGTTCATATGAGCTAGCAGGAGCCTGGTAGCACAATGCTGACTATGGGAGCTGTAATCTGGGCACCATCAAGTATGAAGGAAAAAAAAAAATAGACCAGAAAAAGAAAACAAAGAACCTTAAAGTTCAGATGGAAGATCCATCACCTCCCCTTCCTCAAATAGTTAAGACTGTGAAAATGAAATGACTACTTCAGGTGGCAGATTGAGAATAGGGAGAAGGAAATGGGAGTTGCCCCAAAACCACACAAACGTGGAAAAAAGCTAGATGATGAATCTGACCTCCGCAGGAGTTGGCGAGGGCTGCCATAACAAGGACCTCAGGCTAGGCAACTTACCCACAGAAATGGGTTTCCGTGCAGGTCTGGAAGCTAGAAGTCCCAGGTCAAGGGGTCGGTCAAGTTGGTTCCTTCGGAAGCTTCTGTCCTTGGCTTCTAGAAGCCTGGCTTCTCCCTGTGTCTTCATGTGGTCTTCCCTGCACGCGTCTGAGCCTTCATCTCTTATTGGGACCCCAACTGGATTAGGCCCATCCATAGGATTACATTTTTCTTTCAAGGCCCCATCTCCAAATAGTCACATTCTGAGATAACAAGGTTAGGACTTCTATATATAAATTTTGAGAGGAACATAATTCAGCCCATAACCACCTCTTCACAGTTCCAGATCACCTGCCTGGAAGGAACCCCTGACCCCTTCCCAATACACTTTCCTTGCTAACTCAGTCATCCTACAGGACTCCTCTTAGATCCAATTTCCTCAGGGACAGCTTCCTCCAACCACATAATCCCAACCTAAATTGGGCGACATTACGTTCTCACAGCTCTTATAGTTTGCAACGTAGGTGTTCATATGACTAACCACAACTTATATGGCCATATGACTGGGGGAGTCCTGTTGTTCTCGCTCATACCGCCCCACTAGATGGACTATGGAATTTTAATTCACCACCACCCAACAGTAGCAGTTCCTGTTATAATGGTTTGGCATTGGAGAATTTACTATGTGCAACTTTGCAGAGCACTTCATTATATAAACTATTCCTCTAAAGATCTGGTTTAGATATTATCCTTATCCTACAGATGCTTTAAAAAAAATCAATGTGTTCACAATTACAGGAAATAGTGGGGCTGGAAGTTCAGTGGACATCTGTTGAACTGTAAATAAGTGAACTGAATTGCCTATAAATACAGGAGAAATAAAGTTATAATTTAATTATGGAATATAGAATCTTTGGGGAAAAAGATTTATATGTAGTGACATGGAAAGAAATGATGTATTAAATGGAAGTCGTCACAGGCTAGGATTTCCCGTGTGTGCGTGCATGCACACACATGCACACTTTGCTGAATGCAGAAATAAATGCACCCCAGGCTATTCAGGAGCACAGTAAAATTTAAAGAAAAACTACTTTTTGCTCTAAATACTTATGTTTTTCAGGGTATTTTACAACCGGTCTATTAAAATTTAAATTAAGAAATGTGTGATTAAACCATTTTGCTTGGGTTTCAGACTTTTAGAAATAGTACCAAAACAGTTTTCAGGATAGTTGACTTTATAGCCTTCCTCGCTCACCTTAGAGAGCAGTAACACAAGAGGAACCACTCAGATGTTCCAGAATGTTTTTAGATCACTGTTTAAGAACAGTCAAAAAGCAGAAAATTGCATGTAAAAGCAAACCACAGGCCAAAAGACCACTGTTACACAACACTGGAAAAACAAGTGTGTGCCAGGACCGGACGGAGGGGAGAGTGCTGAAGGCCAGAGGGCCATTCATCGGAGGACAGGAGTGATCAGCCAGACATACGCCCACACCCTCCCTGCGTGAGGGCAGAAAGCCCCCCAAAGGAGGGTCTAGAGCAGAGACTAGGCAAGTATCCCAGGTGTCTAACACCCTGGAAAGACCGGGATGCTCAGCCCCTAGAGTATCAACGGGATCCCAGCATTTAAAAGCAGTCTTCCGCTCTCCTTCCAGAGGGGCACCTGCCACCTCTTTGCATAAGCACAGAGCAAAATAAATATAGCAGACCAAAAAGGTATCTCAATTCAAAGATGAGCAAACAGCCAATAATCTTAAGATATTTGCAGAAGACAAGCAAATGAGAGACAAACACCAAACTCAATAGACAGCACTTAGACCCAAGGAAACAGAGCTAATTGTAAGAGCAGGGATTGAAACTAAAACTTGTAACTTCGAGGCTGCAAGATTATTACACCCATAAAAAAATGTTAACAGATCATGGAAATTTAAACTTTATTGAAATGTAATGTCCTCAAGTATATAGGCTGAATGTAGTGGACACAACCACGAAATTAGATAGTGAGCTGTAACATCAATGCTTAAAGTGTCCCTGGGGGGTAAAGAAAAAGAAAGCTGGGAAGTAGTAAAGGTAAGAGGTGGTGCGGAAGTTCCAACATCCACTCACAAGGCCCACACCAATGAGAAAATGGCACACCACCAAGATCCAGGGAAACCGTGGCAGGTGACAGTACCCCAAGACAGGAAATGCATAGAACTTTGGGTCTCAAACAAGCAGGCCCAGTGGTGAGACTTATACAATCAGATTCTGCCATCAGATCACAGATGATGAAGGGGGGAGATGAGACCCTAAGGGAGGGGGGAGCGGGAGGAGGAGGAGGAAGAGGCGAGACCCTGGGGGGGGGGGGGGGGGGGGGGGGGGGGGGGGGGGAGACGGGGGGGGGGGGGGGGGGGGGGGGGGAAGGAAACAAGACCATTGTCCCCAGGAATCTGGAACTGGGAGTGGGCAGCACAGACCCCGCTCTGAGTCACACCAGTGGCAAAGACCCACGGGACAGGTGCATGGACTCTGCTGCTAAGAACACAAGAAAGTCCACTAACCTTCCTTAAATCCTTTATTATTTCACTCTTCTGAGTTACTCCAGTTTCCTCTCCCTAAGCTCCTGCATTAAGATTTAGGCTTTAGAGGGGCTTGAGGAAGGGCTGTGGATTTTATTTCCTACAAATAAACTACTACAGTAAGATTCCAGTCAAATGTTCAACAGGATTTTAAGAAGTGTAACATGCTAATTCAAAAATTCACCTGGAAAAACTAAATCTACAAGAACACCAAAAACATGAGGGAGGGGAGAACTGGAATAATTGGCCTGTCAAACATCCAGATGCCCTGCGAAGCTGCAGTTATTGGCCTGTAATACACAACAGAAAGTCCAGAAATAAATGCCATTACAGGTGAATTTAAGTGTTCAAAAATTTTGAAAGCGAGAGTGCATGAGAAAGGAAGAGAGCACACACACGAGAGTGAGCATGGGGGCGGGGTTGGGGGTGGGAGGGTGGGGAGGCAGAAGGAGCAGCAGGCTCCCTGCTGAGCAGGGAGCCCGATGCGGGGCTCCATCCCAGGACCCTGGGATCATGACCTGAGCCGAAGGCAGACGCTCAACAGACTGAGCCACCCCGGCGCCCCTATAAGTGTGAGTATTTATCTAGGAAGGTCTAGCCCCTTCACATTTACTGCATGTAGAATTTGGGGTTGACGGTCTTAAGACCCCACACCTGTCCTTTTTCAAAAGGAGAGAAGTCCACTATTAATTATATTGTTCCCCTGTAGGTGATGAGCTACTTCAAGAGGCTCTTGACTTTGGCTCTCAACTATAGTGTCCTAGAGAGGACTATTCTTGTGTTTATCCTACGTGGCGTTTGTGTTTCTTGGATCTATAGGTTTTCAAAGTTGGGATGTTCAAAGCTAATGTTTAATGGTTTCTACCCATGTCCCCATTCCTTTCTCTCCTCTCCTGAGGCCCTCACCCTCACCCCGAGTACCATCAGTGTGCTTGAAGGCTCAGGGGGCTGAAGGGTGCAGGTTTCTTCAATCTTCGTTATTCAAATTAACTTCTACCTACCTTGGCATTTGCAGATTCCTTTTCTACCAATACACATCTAGAGAACCTGTAGTCAGTTCTTGCTTTCAATTCTCATACTCCAACTCCAGCATGGAAATTAAGATAAGTTTCTACCTGAGATGCTCTATTCATGGAGTCACCTTATCAGGTTTTCCTTCAATTCTATCAAGATGCTGGAGTTTTTATCCATGTTTATTAAAGCTGCTTTGACATCTTTGTTAAATCCAGCTTCTGGGGACACAGATACCATCTACTGTCCACTTTTCTAGAAGTCACTTGTGTTTCTTTGCAGGCTCCCTCATTTGTAAATGGTCGGACAATATATTCACACCTGATCTGACCTCGCCCCTGAGGGCTGCTAGTTAACTCATCTGGACGAAATCTGAAGTCTACCTGGCACGGTCCCAACTTTAGTATTTGTGGTTCTAGTTTTTGCTTTTGTGTTTTGCCCCCTGGTTTTGATTTTTAAGGCTGACTTCCTGAGGGTTACCCCTGTGGCTGAATGGCTTATTCAAAGATCACTTGGGGGTGATGTTCAAACACCTTGCACAACAGCACCTTGCAGAGGGGTCTCCATGCAGGCTGGGCGCACACACAAGCGGACGGCTCCACTTCCCAAGGCTCTCCGGCACCCCTGCACCAGCCCGCAGCCCCGCTGGGCAGACCGGCCTCCCCCTGCCTCCCCTGCATGCTCACACAGCCTCCCAGCTGACTGCGGGCTATGGAGACCTTATCAAACCCGCTGTGGCAGGCTCCCGATCTGGATTCTTGTTTAAATTCCTGGCTAGACTGCTGGTTGCTCCAGGCAGGAGCCCAGCTTCAGGCTGGTGGAGACCCTGCCCCACCCCACCCATCCCCAAGGGAGACCGCACCGGACTGGGCTGCTGACCAAAGCCGGCTCCTCCAGGGGGGACAGCAAGGCTCAGTGCTCAGCCTACCAGGCGACCCGGGGGGCGGGGGAGACAGGGATCCCCAGACACGAGCACCACAGACTCCTGTTCTCAGACTAGTTTTCCTGAGTAAAAGCCCTGTGTGTGTTGGAGGCATTTAGCGAATTTTCAGTGTTCAAATGGTTTTGGACAATTCTGTCCAATTCCACAGTTGCTTTGTAGGGAGAGATTTTCTTAACCTCCTCACCCTAGAATGGAGTATCTACGATTTCAGCTATGTTGACTGTAAAACTTTACTATAATCTAGTACTTAAAGTCCAAATAGCAGAAGTGGTTGAAGCCGTTAGAAAAAAGCAAAGGTGTTTAATTCAAGGCATTAATATTTTACATATTTATACATTTATCATTTGAGAAATAGAATGTTAAACTCCTAAATTTTAAAAGGTAAATACTAAGATAAAAATCTTGTCAATCCAGTAAAGGGAAGGGGGTGGGAATTACACCAGATTCTCAATAGCACACCCAGGATCCATGATCACACTACAGGCAAGTAGAGCTGTTAAAATTTAAGGATTCTGATTATGTTAACAAAACTACGTGCTGTTTGAGAAACTGAAGACAGAATGTCTAGTAAAACAGGGAAACACCAGACAAAAAACAATAGTGTGAGATCGAGTTTAAGACCAAAAGCTTTTAAAAGAAAAAAGGGGATCTCTCATGATAGAAGGGACATTTTATATTTATTCAGAAGTAGTCATGAAATTAAAAATGTTGCTAGTTATATAGTCTTTTTTTGGTTTTTTAAGAGATTTGACAGAGCACATGCACACACAAGCAGGGGGAGGAGAGGAAGAAGCAGACTCCCCACTGAGCAGGGAGCCCGATGCGGGGCTCAATCCCAGGACCCTGGGATCAGGACCTGAGCCGAAGGCAGACGCTTAAACCAACTGAGCCACCCAAGCACCCAGAACTTAATTTTTAAATTGAGAGCTAACCGACATGTTTAAGATGAACAGGTTCATTTGACACACACGTTACAACGTGATTACTACAGTAACCTTCGCTAACACCTCCATCACAACAGATTTTTGCAGTAACATTTAAAATCTAGTCTCAGCAATCTGAGGTATACAGTATTTTTTTTAACATTTAAATGAAAGATCTACAATTAACATACAGGCGTGCATATAAACATGTTTATACTCATCTACAACCAAGAATGTAACGGTTCATAGGAACAGACCTATTTGTACCAGCCACAAAGTATTTCAGCCAATTCCAGAAAGCTGACATGTGTCCTATTCACTAATACAAATGAACTGGAAACCCGAATATACCTTCCATTGCCTCCCAAACAGCACTTTAAAATCAAAATAATTTAGAATGGGGTAGAGTCACACACAACACTTGAAGCGTATATACACAGAATAGTTATGAATGTATTTATTTAAAAGCCATTCAAGGGCTGTCTGGGCTCCCTGCTCAGCAAGAAGCTAGTTTCTCCCTCTATCTGTGCAGGCACACACGTTCTCTGACAAATAGAATTCTTAAAAAACGCCATTCAAGTTTTTGAATTAAAAGCACAAGAATGGCATAAAACTAGTATCGAAGATAAAATTAAAATGTAAATAAAACTAGTGAATTCAGGTATCAAAAGCAAAAGTTTGAGTTACTGGAAAAGACCAATAAAAGCAGAGAAAAAAAGGCATAAACAAACCATAAGAATGAGAAGCTACTACAGAGACTACTACATTGTAAGTTTATGCCAACAAAATGAACCTGGAAGAGTCCGACAATTTCCAGGAATATGAATTTTCAGAAGCAGGAAAATAGGGATTAAAGTGTTAAAAGACTACTACTATAGAAGTTGGGTCTACAAAGATCCATTCCCCATAAAATACACTAGTTCCAGATGGTTTACAGGCAAGTTCTAGATTATGAATAGATCATTTCCAACATACACTAACAGGCTCAGAATAGAAAAAATGGCTAACTCATTTTATAATGTAACAAGACAAATTCCAGACAAGAGTATAGGAAAATTGTACAGGGACCTTAATACAAATATAAAAGTTTATGTAAATCAAATTTGTCAGTATATTGAATGAAAATATATACCTGATAACTAAGATCTATTTATCCCAAGAATGTAAGAGTGGTTTAATTGGGGGGGGGGAAGAGTACTCACCTCATTAACTGAGCAAAAGAACATTAGTTATACTCAATTTAATAAAACTCAATATTTAAATTAGCAAGTTAGCAATATACAAGAACATCTTAAGATTTTTAACTTGTGATGCTTAAAATATTTCCATATCAAGTGTATTTGCAAGTCAGAAATAAAACAGAAGCCTTATTCCTACTATTCAAACTATTTAGAGGTCTTAGCAATAGGCACTGCTACAATAAAAATAGGAAGGTCTAAAACTGGTTTTAAAAAAATCCAAAATAGAGTGACCAACTACACAGGAAAAAAATCCTATTCATAACTCCTTATAGGCAACAGTAAGATCTTTAACAAAAAGCTAAGAAATACTATGAAAAATGAAGGTATAGGGACTCCTCTTACCAAGTAAGAAAATTTATTAGTCTTATCAAGCATAGATTACTGGGACTAGAACAAGATCAGTGGAAACAGATCCAGAAATATAAAGGTTGAATTCAAGATTTGTAGGGAAAAGTATTCAATAAGCAATACAGACACAATCAGCTATCTTTCTCAGGATTAAATTTTTTACTTAAATTGGATTTAATTAACATACACTGTAGTAGTTTGAGGTAGAATTTAATGATTAATCAGTTGCATACAACACCCAGTATCAGTACTTCAAGTGCCCTCCTTAAAGCCCACCACCCAGTTACCCCATCACCCCATCCACCTCCCCCCAGCAACCCGGTTTCCTATAATTGAGTCTTATGGTTGGTCTCCCTCTATTTTATGCTAAACAAAGTAAGTCTGTCAAAGACCTACCATATGATTTCACTCACACGTAGAATTTAAGAAACAAAACTGAAGAGGGGCATCTGGGTGGCTCAGTTGTTAAGCATCTGCCTTCAGCTCAGGTCATGATCCCGGAGTCCTAGGATCAAACCCCACACCGTGCTCCCTGCTCAGTGGGAAGCCTGCTTCTCCCTCTCCCACTCTACCTGCTTGGGTTCCCTCTCTGGCTGTCTGTCAAAATCTTAAAAAAACTGATGAACATAGGGGAAGAGGAAAAATATCCATTTAGTGTAGAAAGAGTGTTCTTGGGGGGGGGGGGGGGGGGCAGAGGGAAAGAATCCTGAAGCAGAATCCCCGCAGAGCCCCACATGGGGCTTAATCCCAGGACACAGATCATTTACCGGAGCCAAAATCAAGAGTAGGCCGCTCAACTGACTGAGCCACCCAGGCACCCCTCAGCTATCAATTTAAACACAAAAGTATCCAACCTCACAACATTCTCAAAGATAATGTATATAAACCTAACAAGATTTAAAAAAGAAAATAGACTTAGGATTTGGGGTATAAGAGTCAAAATAAAGCAAAAATGGTAAATATATTTGGTGGAGTTTTAACCTCTAAGGCTGAAGACACTATTAGAACTTTCAATACAGAGGAGAAAATATTTGCAAAGTATCACAATGAATTGCCTGAATTGTTTGAACTCTAAAAGATATTCCTTAATATCAAGAATAAAGGTAAAGAAAAAAGGAAAAACCTTTGTATATACAAATACTGTCCAAGTTTTACAGTGATGAGGAAATTGGAACTAGGTCTATCAGGAGAACTTCAAAATAAGCTTTTAGGTTACAGAATACTAATACTGTAAGGCAATCTTACTCATGCTGTAAGGCAGTCTTTAAGAGAGCTAGCCAAGCTTACATTCACAGGGGGGAAGATCTCCAAAATACATGGAGTTTAAGAAAGTTCCTGAAAAATACCTGTACTCTGTGTTTAAAGAGATTGGAGAGGAGAGATCCTAGAAGGAGATATATATATATATAAGTAATAAGATACCTCTGGAGCAGTAAATGGGATTGATTAGTGAAGATGGTTACGGAGTTTTGCTATGCTTTGGTTTCAACTTCATTGACAATTCAAACCTATCCATGTATCCTTTTGTACAACCCTGATATTTTGAAAGGCATACACCCAGCACCACAGCAAACATACAGGTGTGCTTGAGTTCTTTATAAGAATCTACACTTCAGGATAAGGACCCAATGAGAAACTCTAATGGGCAAGTCCTGGAGTTCTCTAGCTTGGTAAACTAGTCCAAATGGAAGCAACCAGAAAACTGAAAGGAAGTCATCTTTGGTGAGTTTGGAATATAGTCCCTTACAGAAGTTTTCCAGAAGCAGCCAACTTCTTGGGACAGGCCACCCTTGGTTCTAGAGGGGGTGGAAAGCTAGATCATTTGAAGGTCCTTTTAATTTACTGATTATTTTAAGCCCTATTTTTTTTTTAAGCCCTCCTATTGAACTTGAAAACAGACAAATCAAATGTGAAAGGTTTCAGCTGAGGTCATGTTAAAGGATATAAGTTACACGTGACATTTAATGTATCTGTAGATTGTATTCTAATAGGTAAATTCATCTTCCCTGTGTGTTCCTTGCTGAGGATTCTTGGAAGGTCTGTTTTATTATCCAAGGCCTTACACACCAAAAAAAAAAAAAAAGGAACCACGAAGAGGACAAGGTGTTCAAACAACATTTCATCACTAGAGAAGAGGACACACTTGGCCAGATTGTTACCCCACCCCCCCACCCCCACTGTTAGTGTAGAATCTAGAGGATGTCGAAGATAGAGGTCTACCATGTTCTGTAGCTTTGGGCAAGCTTAAGGGGGAGACCTAGGGAAGCCTAAGGGGGAGGAATTGGGGTGGATTTCAGCTTCCCTAAGGAAATGGGTAGTCACACTGATAACCTAGCAGACAGGCAAGTTTTCACAGGTGCAATGGGCCTTCACCGGAGGTGGGACACCATTCCACATCCCTGTGCTTCTAGAAGCTGGGTCCTAGATTGAAGTAGTTTAGGCTCAATGGACTCCCTGAGGTGGGGGCAGGGAGTCCCCCCCCCCCTTTAGTATGGGCTCGGGAGCCTCTCTATAAAGAGCCCAGATGAGGGCAAGGAAGGGTCAAATAGGACACCCACACATAGGTGTCCCAAAACTCCAACTGGGTCTGGGGGTCTGTTTTCCATGTATGTTCCTTAATTCATTCTTATATTCAAGGTGTGGAGTTAAAAATGGGCATTTGCTTGCAGTGAAGATTTAGGGCAATAACCTTCAATTTGGTTTTTCTGGATTTTAGGGTTGGGGGGGGTTTGCTTGAGAATCCTCTAAAAGTTTGGGGGAAAAAATCTGCCTTCACGTTGGACTTGGAAATTGACGTTTCTCATCACATGTTTAAATATTACACAACTCCGGCATGTTATATTGACATTTTAAAACTTACGTTAAGTACATTCCACATAATATTGACATTTTATATACTTCATTTAAATATATAAACAAGTTTTACAGTCAAAATTTTACATCCTTTTCCTCCTAGAACGCATTTCCGTTCCATTTTCCCCCAAAGGTCATAATATAAATTTTATGCTTGAAAGTATTTTATTGATCACCCTATAAGTCACTGCAACAAATATGAAGATATTCTTATGGCCACTGGAAATGAAGAAAATCTAAGTACTACAGTTTGTCGATCATTCTAATTTTTTAATTTTTATTTATACATGGTTTTGGAATTTTTAAAGGTATGCTTTTGAAGGAAATGCATTTAAGGAGATGGAGGTGTTTTTTTAAAAATTAGTCCACATACATGAACATTTTCTCATTTCTAGAGACCAAGTTTACCAATTTATTCTTTAAGCATTTGAGACTATTCATATAAGTAGGTATACATACGAGCTTAACAGTGATGCCCTACATTTTCTTTAATCCTTCACAAGCTATACACAATATAATCTGTCAATAAATTCATCGGTCCACCACCAAGCCCTTTAAACCTTCAGCTTTAATGAAAGCAAATTGGAACCACCTGAGTTGCTACCAATCTCCGCAACCATTCACCTGCTCATCACCAGCACGTTGCATGGCCCTCTAGATGCTTTTCCACCCCAGGCCAATGCACGTAACATGGGAATGGGCGCTACACACATCTTTCCTTGATGGATGAAAGGAAGTAGGAAAAGAACCTCCAGACCACTAGCATATTCTCAGGCACAATTTTAGGGAAGCAGACACAGAAACGGAGACTCTGCAATCATGGTTCCTGTTCTTTCTTGGGGGGAGGGGAGCGCCTTCCTGTACCCCAGGGAAATACCCCAGTTTGAGAGCAGGAGAGGTGAGAGCAGTAACACCTTACAGGACGCTGGCCTGGAGATAAACGCTGTCTGCAGACTGGCCGAGAAGTACCAGAGAACGTGCCTCGCTGAGGCGTCAAGGGCATCCAGAGTCCATCTGAGACACGATCATTCCATACATTCCCCAGGAACATTGGGATAGAAACTGGATTTCTCACAGTCTGCCAGGATCCCAGAGTGTTTGAGCAAGTGAAGTAGCATCGAAGTTTTAAGTAACAAAAGAGCTATTCCCCATTTCATTGTGAATCACCAAAAGCAACAAGGAAAAGCGGGCGGGGTGGGGGGGGGGGGGAGGAGGCAAACTCCCATCTTCCATAAAGCCCCAAGATCTCTAACTGAACAATGTAGAGTGGGGCTACATGCACTGAAGAGAGAACTGGGGTGGGAAGACACCAAGGTGCACAGAGCTGCAAATAAGGTGGGGCGGTGGAGGGGAGAGGCAGAGTAAGCCCCTTGGAATACACTTAATAGGCAAAAGAGAAACCTACAGAAAGGTACCATGTTCTATAAAAAGAAAAACTCCTTAGAACAATGTCAGCACTTTGTTTTTACGTGATCCCAATAAAACTACAAATATTTTAAAATTCAACAAGCAACTTATGTTCCTACGGGAAAATAAAAAATCAAGAACAAGATCCTAAAAAGGGAAAGTGAGGAAGTAGTACTCATATTTAAACATTATGAAGCAAAGTTAAAACAGTGCACGGCTAGTACAGGAATAAACATCAATGAAACAGGTTAGGAAGTCTAGAAAGACAAAAAAAAAAAGCCATACAGGAATTGTAATAAAGGTGAATCTTCAGACTAGTGGAGAAAACGGTTTATTCAATTAATGGCATTGGGATATCTGGATAGTAAAGCAGGAAAAAAACATTTCTGTTTAATACCTCCCATAATAGGAAAAATTCCGATTTGATCTAATATTTGAGTTTTAAAGCTAAAACATAAAAGCATTAGGGGGGAAAAATGGCAAGACTTTTTTTTATATCTCAAAGCTAGGAAGTTCTCTAAAGGTGAACTAAAACCATGAACTCACAAAAGAAAATACTGGTAAACTCTAAAAATGAAACACATACGTGGAAAATTCACCCCATATCAAAAGATAAAGGGGTATTTGCAACTCACAACATACTCCCAAAAAAAAACCTAACTTCAAGTAGAACAAAAACGACAAGCAAGGAAAACAAACACAAGCAAAACCAACCAAAAGATGTTTCATAAAAAGGAAAATCAATTCTAAATATTGAGAACTAGTCTCCATCCTAGTAAGAAAAAAATTCCAAGCAGAGCCATAAGCTCTGAGCGCTTACCTGTCAGGCTAGCGAACAGCGAGAAGTTGGGGGACTCAGCCGAGCAGCCCCGGGCCCCGGGGCCCGGCCCGGCCCGGGACGCTCCGCAGTGCAGCCCTTTACACCTTGCGGAGCTCGTGCGCACGCTGCACCTGCCTCGGCTGGGCCAATAGAAGGTGGTGGGAGAGGCTCAGCCCCCTCCTCGTGGCCACGCTCGCTCGCCCCAAAGCTCTTCACCTGCAGCCTGGTGGGTGCTGAACCAAGGCAGCAGCTGAGTCGTTTTGCGAAGCTTGTCGCATCAGCATGACCTGTGCCGTCTCAGAGAACCATCTCGAACCAATTAGCCCTCCCTCCTCAGAAGTCTGGTCCTGGTCCATAGGATGCCTCCGAGCTCACAGCACAGCTCAAACTATTAACAGTGTCAGCCTCTTCACTACTTCCCCTTCTTGTAATCGCTGCCTCTCTATACCTTGGTATTCCCTTCTTGCCTTATTCTCTTCTCAACAACCTTATACCTAACCAACAGTTCCCGGTATGAAACATTCTGCTTAAATAATTGGTACAGTGGCCAAAGGTGTGGGGACACGGGCAGTCTCATACGTGATTGGAGTGAGCATTAATTGACAAACCACCACCCCCGCCCCCAAGAAACCTGGCAGTTGGCGATTTCCCATCCAGGTATTTACCACAGATTGACTCACCTGTGTGTGAAATGGTGCGCCTAAAAGGAAATTTATTGTAGCTTTGTTTATGAAAGCAAAAGACAGAAGGAGAACATAGGTTAACCTGTAAGAACCTGAAACTAATAGGATATTATCTGCCAATTACACTTCAACTTAAAAAAAAAAAAGGTAACCCATAAGGAAATGTTAAATAAATTACAATGTATCCATTAGTAAAACACTTTGCAGAAATTAAAAGTAATTTTTAAAAAGCTCTGTGCTGTGGATGTGAACTCCAAGGCATTGGTGAGTGCAAAAGGAAAGGTGTAAAGCAATGTGTTTCTGTGCTTCTGCTTGCATTTTTTTTAATTAAAAAGAATATGTTTGCATGGAAGACTTCCAGAAGGACACACATTTAAGAGAAACTTAAATTTACTGTCTAACCGTTTTGGGCCTCTTGAATTTTATAATATGTACATGTATTACCTGCACAAGAAAAAGGTGTTTAATGCAAAAAAATCTTCAAAATGTCAAGTGATGGAAAAAAAACATAGAGAGGATTTTCCAGTCCAAATTGCAAACTGTGCACAAATGTTTATCTGCTCTGTCTTCCAAGGCCACATCAAAAAGATGTTAAAAGAATAAAAATGATATAAAGCCACAACAGGGAAGAGAATAGGAGGGAAGCTATTAGCAAGTGAAATAGTTCTAAACATTTCTGGAAGAACAAGCCAGTGAGGAATTCTGAAGCTGGGCAAAGGAAACTACGGCCTGCAACCTATGAGGGAGAAGGGGGCGGCAGTTAACGGAGAAAACCTTCCCAGGAAAGCCTAGAAAGACACCAGCCTTCCCCCAAGACTGGGATCCACCAGCACTGGAAACTGGACCCTGAAAATCACAGTGTCACCCTCAGCAAACCCTTCCCCTAATCCTTTGATCAAAATGTTGGTAGATACGCATCTTACACATTCAGGCCAAAAAGAAATACATAACAATGGGCGCTTTTCTAAAGAAATTGACCAAAATAGATAAGAGGGAGCTAGCCAGGGGTACTGTGCACAAAGGTCTGGGGGGGGGGTGGTCCTTTAGATTGTGTTACTTACGGATCTCCAACCTAAGGGCTGACTCTGCACACATTCAGCCAAACACAAAAACCCACCAATGGACACACACACGCACACACACGCACAGGACTTTTTCTGTAATCTTATCTTTTTTTAAGATTTTATTTATTTGAGACAGAGAGCATGAGAGTGGGGGATGGCCAGAGGGAGCAGATTCCCCGCTGAGCAGGGAGCCCAATGCGGGGCTCAATCCCGGGACTCCAGGATCATGACCCCTGCAAAAGGCAGACGCTTAACTGACTGAGCCACCCAGGTGCCCCTGTAGTCTTATTTTTAAATATGATGCATATTTCAGGGCGCCTGGGTCGCTCAGTCGGTTAAGCGTCTGCCTTCGGCTCAGGTCATGATCCCAGGGTCCTGGGATAGAGCCCCGTGTTGGGCTCCCTGCTCAGCGGGGAGCCTGCTTCTCCCTCTCCCTCTGCCTGCCGCTCTGTCTACTTGGGCTCTCTCTCTGTCTCTGTCAAATAAATAAAGTCTTAAAATAAATAAATAAATGTGAAGCATATTTCAAATTTCATATATTTGCAAAAGAATGCAGCATTAAGCAAAAGATTAAGAAAGGAGAAAAGTAACTCTGGAGGAGCATAGATTACTGAGGGAGCAGAAAAGAACTTAGGAAAAGCTCATATTTTCAGACACTACAACCTGATATAATGAGAAGAGGGGTGGAGGTGGGCACCTTCCGGAGTCGCCCCGCCAACTGAAACTGAGCCCCGCACGCAGTGGGCCAGGAAAGACCCACGAAAGAGGCGGACGCTCGGGGCTGGTAGGCAGCAGGTTTACTAAGCAAGGGCAACAAGAGGTCTCACTTCTTGGGTGGCTGCTAGTCGAGCAGCTCTCTGTACCCCCCAGCCAGAATTTTAAAAGGTTCGCCAGAGGGCTTAATAGGGTTTAGTTACGGGTTGAGTCAAGATAGCCTCAAGGACACCGTAACTCACTCAAGGCTGAGTTCTTTAAACCTCCTTGGCTATGGGAATGGTGGGCAGAAAGTACATTCCAAGGACAGGGGAGAGAGCAAGGAGTCTGATCCTTTGGGGTCGGGGGACAGCTCGCAGGGCAACCAGAGATCACGTCCTCTCTATGACCTCCTCCAACAGGGGTTAGGAAAAAGCAGCAATCGGGGGCCGAGCGCAGGTGATCCGGAAGTACACAGAAAGCAGGGAAGCTCGCTGGCTTCGCCAACATGTGGGCCTCTTGCTCCTCCCGCTTGTCACTAGGTGGTGACAAAAATCCCAAGAAGCAGGAGCAAAAGTGGCACTTTCTCCATCCCAGGGTCCCAAGACGTAGTCTGTGGCAAGATGGGGGGCGTGAGGGGCCTTCACACTTCAGTCCATCCCTCCACCCATCACAGCATGCTCAACAACTACACCTGGATGCTCCCAGGCAACTTTTATCCCTCGAAGTCTCCCTCCTCCCGGTGGAACAGGAAGCTGCTGCTGAGTGGGGCCCGGTATAGGGGCCGCTTTCTTCTCTACGCCCCCCACCCCCATATAAAACTCTAGGTATAAAATAGAAAAAGGAACAATCAGAGAACCAAAGGAAAAGCACTTATAGAAATGTATAACTGTCAAATTAAAAATTATTAATAAAGAATCAAAAATTAAATGAAGCAAATCTCTCTGAAAATAGAACCTAAACACAAAGAGACAGAAAATAAAGCCATAAAAAGATCAACTCCGAAGTTCCACTATCCAACCAATATGAATTCTAGAAAGAGAAAGAGGAGTGGATAATCATTAAATAAATAATATAAGAAATCACCAGGGCGCCTGGGTGACTCGGTCGTTAAGCGTCTGCCTTCAGCTCAGGTCATGATCCCAGGATCCTGGGATCGAGTCCCGCATCGGGCTCCCTGCTTGGCAGGAAGCCTGCTTCTCCCTCTCCCACTCCCCTTGCTTGTGTTCCTGCTCTCGCTATCTCTCCCTCTGTCAAATAAATAAATAAAATCTTTAAAAAGAAGAAGAAAAAAATCGCCAGAATTAGGTAAACAATTTTCCAGACTACGATGGTCCGCTAAGTGTGCAATACAGTGAATGAAGAGAAAAATACCCACAGTGAGTCCCAAATTCTTGAAATTTCAGAATACAGAGGATAAAGAGAAAATCCTAAAACTTTCCTGGGAGGAAAAAGCAGTTCATTCAGTAATGAGAAGCAGATTGACATCAGACCTGGCAAATAAACATGAATTTTAACCAGTAACACCCTCCAAAGTAATACAGCAAAAACTATTTTCAATTTGGAATTTGATAGCTAATGAATTCACTATGAGAGCAGAATAAAGACATTTTCAGACATTTGAAGAACCAGAGCTTCACCTCCCTCATACCCCACTCTTTCTGTGGAAATTGCCTTAAGACATACTCCAGCAAAATATATACATAATATAAAATCAAAAGAAAAAAAGTGGAATGCCAGCCTAGGAGATCAAGGAGAATAGGAAGATTCCAAACAACATCTCTTCAGCCAACCTAAGGAATAATCAGCCCAGATGAGAGAGAAAGGATAGTTGACTCCAACAGAGAGGTGTCAGCAGGTTGGGGCGGAGGGGTTTGGGGGGATTAAGAGATGCCTCTGGTCAGGTGGTACCTTCTCTACTGCCAAGACAGACAATACCAGAAAAAAGGGAAATTAGAAATTCCAAAGAAGGGCCACCACAACAAAAACAGCTAGAAGGAAGCCTAACGATAGCATATAACTTGGCTCTGCAGTGAACAACATTCACAAAATCATAATCATGTAACCACTCCTGAGTTTCAGCTTTTAGAATCAATCTGTGGACAGAGCTCATAATTCTTTATTGCGTTAATAGATTGTAAGTTCTGCCACATTTGGCGATCTAAAACCACAGAAGACAGAAAGAGGGAAGTGAGAACAGAAAGAAAGAAGTAAAAGAAAGTACAGGGACATTAATTTTTTTTATCCTGTAAAATGTAAAGTGAGGAATAAAGAGAAACTGTACAGAGTGTCTCTACAGACTAGAATTTAAGGAAATGTGACAATGTAGCCAATAAATGAATTCAGGTGGTAACACACCTTCATTTGGGGGACGCGGTGAAGACCAGCAGACTCATCCATCAGAAGAGAAATTCTGTAGATCATGTTTAAAATGGACAAAATAAGAAACAGCCATGGGAGACTTTTTTAGAGAGAGGGAGGTCACCTCCAAAAAAGCAGAAGTAAATTTAAACCTCAAAGTAGAGTAGGACTGGGGATAAAATGGTGAGACTTTAAAACACTTCTGTACAATTTCACCTTTTAATTACAAGCATGTATTAGTCGGATAAAATGTAAATATATCTATTAAATTTTAAAGAAAGTGTGACTTCATATACTTTGTGAGGTGTTAGACATCGAAGTTTCGAATGGATGTGGGAAGTGTGAACAGGGCCAATAAATATGAGACTATTTAAACTGAACTAATAATCTTTCAAACAACCATTTCCTTCAAGGTTCACAGTAAGAAGAATGGACAGTTGGAAAACTATATTAAATTTCTGAGCAACTCACAAACAAAGCTGTTCCTTCAATTCCCAAAGTGTTAGTGAGTTAGGGTAGGGAAAAAACACTGAGTAACACTCAACACTGGATTTAAGCCCCACATGTGTGTGGCTCTCACCACATGACTTAGAAAAGCAATTGTCCTTCCTAAACCTTGGTAAGATCCTCTGCAAAGCGAGAAGGTCTCTCTAGATCAGTGGATCTCAAGGAGGTGATACCACTCTCAAAAGACCGTTGTGGGCATTTTGGGGGGCAAAATTCAAGTGTTAGAATGATGAGGGGACCCACGGGCTATAGAGGGCAGGAGCAGGTTCTCTAGGTCCTGAAATCCTTGGGGAAGCCATGCACAACAAAATTGCCCTTTGTGACTTTTACGTGTCCCAGAAATATACATAAAATAGATTTTACGAGATTTTGACCGAAGTTGGATTTTCCAGGAATGCAGCTGCCATGTTCATCAACGGAAGATGTTACAAGGTTTGCTGCAGAATTTTGCAAGAACTGCTCACCAGCTCAGAAAATCTCAAGATTGTTGTGATCTCTGAGTGGGCAAATCTTCACGCATCAGACTGTATTCGTGGTGGTTTCGCACAAGGCGGTTCTACTGTGGATGGGAGCGCCAGACCTCGTCATTGTATCTTCTACCTTTGTCCTGCCTAAGCTGTTCATACGCAAACACAGTGTTTTATCACAAATTACTTTCATCGCTTTTCCATTGTATGGAATAAGCATTCTATTGGCATGCTTAATTTAGGTGACTGGTAGGTTGTATTAGTTGTTGCAACAAGCTCCCGACTGGTTCGTCCTGCCTGCACCTGGTCCTTCCAACCCGTTCTCAGCCCTCCAGACACTGGTTTTCCCTGCTGGGACCGGGCTCACACCTCTCTAGTGCCTAAAATACTCTCATGGCTTCTCACTGACCTCAGGGTAGAGTGTGAACTCCTTACCACGCGTGCAAGGCCCTTGGGGAGCTGCCCTCTGGAACTCTCCAGCCTCATTCGTCATGTAGCCTCTGTTCCAGCCACACTGAACTCTCCTGTGCCCAGGGTCCCCGGACCCCTTACCTCTGGGCCTTTACACATACTGTTTCTTCTGCCCGGAATACTACTCACCTCACTACCCCACCCTGACACACACACACACACACTCACACATTCACACTCACAAACACACACCAACACACTCTCATACACATTTATACACTCACACATTCACACACCCTCACACTTACATGCTCACACTCACACATCCACACACCCTCAGTCACGCACACACCCTCATACCCATACACACACGCATGCACACTCTCGCACACTCTCTCCTAAACTTGGCCAACTTCGATGCATTTCTAAGCCTCAGTTTAGGAGACTTGTCCTGACGTCTGAGATCTGGGTCAGTGGCCTCATCTCTTCCGGGGCACCCCTCTCTTCCACACCACTTTGAACTCTGTTTCGTATGCACGCACAAGACTCGGTCGTTAAGCGTCTGCGTTCTGATCGTGTTGCGTAACAGGTGTGTAATGCGCAGTTGTGAATGAGGGGGTAGTTTAGTTAATCCTATTACCACGACATGTAGAATGTGTTTATTGAGGTATTACAAAAGCATTAAACGATGACATATTCAAAGGAACAAACATCATGAAGAAGAAATTCTCTGAGTAGTACATTGTATCTGGTGTCACCCACTGAAAGGATCAAAATTTTCACTCCAATTAACTTAATGTTCTACAGGCCTCAGAACATGTTCACGTGTGTGCGTGTGCGTGTGCGTGTGCGCATGTTTGTGCGGTGTGCCTAGAAGTCCCTTTTTGAAGTATTTTATAAAAGACCAAATAGGGGGCGCCTGGGTGGCTCAGTTGGTTAAGCGACTGCCTTCGGCTCAGGTCATGATCCTGGAGTCCCGGGATCGAGTCCCGCGTCGGGCTACGTGCTCAGCAGGGGGTCTGCTTCTCCCTCTCCCGCTCCCCCCTCTTGTGCTCTTTCTCTCTCTCACTCTCTCTCTCAAATAAATAAATAAAATCTTAAAAAAAAAAAAAAAAGACCAAATAGGAACCCCAGAGAAGGATAAAACCCACATCTATTCTAAGGACTGCGTACCTAGAAGGACTGCATACCTATTTCTAGTACAGACCCTGATAACATTCTCCAATTTCCTCTTACAAACTAATTAATGATAGCCTCCGGCCCCTGCAGTCTATGAAATATTTTACATCTGGTTCAACCTAGATCTCCTTCGGTTTCAGGTCCTACCCCACACAGCATGGTGGACTACTGGCAGCCTCTTTCCGCCTTGCCGCCTCTTTGTTTATATAATTGTTCACTCTCTTTATCAATTGACATTGATGCAAAAACAAATTTTCCTAAATATCACCAACCGCTAGTAATCATTAAACTCTCACTAACCTGGAAATAGTCCAAAAGGCCATCAAAGGATAAATGGGTAGACTAAATGTGGTTTGTACATAGAGCAGACATTATTCAGCCTTAACAGGGAGGGAGATTCTGACACCTGCTGTCACACAGGTGAGCCTTGGAAACATGCTGAGTGACATCGCAGACACAAAAGGACAAAGACTGTGTGGCTCCACGATACAAAGGACTTAGAGTCAGCAGGGTCATGGAGACAGACAGTGGAAGAGGGGTAACCGGGGCTGGGGACAGAGTTTCTGTTTGGTGCAATTAAAAAGTTGTGGAAATGGCCAGTCTGGTGGTTGCACAACGTGATGAATGCATGTAATATCACTGAATTGTCCACTTTAAAGTGGTTAGGATGATACATTTTACGTTATATATATTTTCCCATGATAAACACACACGTTGAAATGCTCTCTACCCGCAAAGCTACCCAAGGGGAACGTCTTGCTGCTGGGTCAGGGGCCAGGGCCCTCTGGGAGAACACCGATGCCCAGGCCACAGGGATCCCCAGCTGCCTGCCAGGTGCCAGGGGCCCCTGAGTGCTCTGTGCCTGGTGCACAGTTCTGGCTAGCCCAGAGAAGCTGTGCCTCATTCTCTAGACGGGGGAGGTATCCCACTTGCGCATCTGTATCATGCTTTTGTCACCTGGGCACCAAAGTTGTATGGCTTTTATGTCGTTTCTTCATCTCTCTAGTGAAAAAAACTTGCTTCCACTTCTGCTTACAGCCTCATGAGCCCTTTAGTCTCTGCCTAGAGCCCTACGCCCCTGACGAGGGAACCAGTTCCTGAGATGCCGCGCCCTTCTCCCCAACCCGGTGGCCAAGCAAACCTCCATCCCAACTCAGGCAAAAGTCCTTGCCCACTTAATTTTCCCCAGAGCCTCCTACCAGTTCCTCACATACAGATTCAGTCTCGAAAATTGAATCTAAGTTTTGGCATGATTGAGACTGTCTGCCCACCTGGAAGACTCTAAATGCCCTCTAATGGTATATTGTAACAGCTCACAAATTCTCATCTTGCTGGTTTCTTACCTCCCGACCCACCTGCTTTGGAACTGCTGACACAAACCAAAATGGATTTGGAGATGCCCGGATTCTCTCAGTCATCTGAGCCTCCAGGAAGAACCCAGATAGTCCAGATTAGCGGCTGCTTTCTCTCTCCTACCCATCCTTGGGTAGAACTCAGACGCCATGGGTGTAGACATCCCAGGTACCTGATGGATCCTCCTCAGCAGCTGTTGTACCGAGTGGAATCTCCCACAGCCTCCATGTGGCCGCCGCGAACATGTCACTAAACATCTGCTATCGAGTGGCAAACATACCCATCAGATCTCAGTCCCCATTCATTCTATGTCTTCTACCTACAGTTGTCTCCTCCAAGACCTGCAAAGTTCTATTTGACTTTCAGATGTTGCTAAAGTCTTACCACCCCGTGGCTGCTCTTCTTTTGCTTGTCCTTTCTATTTTCTAGAAAGAATAAATCACGCCACCTTTCTTTACTCACACACATATCACGGGAGCACAACTGAACGCTCCTGCAGGTCCCCTCCTGCTGGACAGAGAGCGACCGAGGAGCAAGGCCGCCTTGTTCGTCTCTTGGTCCACAGGATCTGGCTCAGTAGACGGCTCTCATTAGTATGTATTAGATCAGCAGGTGATTGAATGCAAAAATAAAATAGTTCCAGAAAAATTCACAAAAGTATTCTAGCTTTCATTGCTCTCTTTTTTAACACTTCCTCATAGACACATCCTATCCTTTTGCTTATCTGTAGCTTACAGTCTTTTCTGTATTGGGTATGCAGGACTCCAGATACATCTCAGGACGCGTTTACAATAGGGATCCCTACCACGGTAATCTCTTGTAGCAGCTGCTTATCTCGGCCGTACGACAAATGTCAGAGAAAGCCCCCATTGTCAGCCCCCCTCACCTCTGGTACTAATACATCGAGCAAGCCTCTGCTGAGTGCCCCAGTGGTTTCCATGACAGATGGGACAGAAAGGGCACGAGGCCCCCTCCACACACATATTTAGAGTCACCATTTTGCCTTTCCTGTTCCTTATTGCTACTCTCTGTTCCCGCTTCACCCCTTCCATTGCCTCCTACAGCCCAACCCTAGTTCAGCTCCTCCTGGTGCTACAGGCTGAAGGTCATCCTGCCTTGCTGACCCCAAGTAGGTATAATCGTACACTCCCTACTGCAGAAACTCCCATTGTTCCCCCATCTCCTGCAAGCCTCCCTTTGGCTGACACATCCCAGGGCCCCTTTCTCAGTCCTGGGACCTCCTCCACAGATCCACCTTCCCCTCCTCCCAAGAGAGCCATCTTATTTTGGCCACAGCGCACTCGACCCCTCAGCAAGAGCCGCATTTCACTTGTTGTCAGAGAAACTATAGTCTTCTTGTCGATAAACACCCCGGACCAACATCCTACTCTCAAATGTTCTCCACAGGCTGTATTTCCTCTTTCTTCGGGCATAAGGCCTCTACACCATCTCAGTTCCTTAAAACAAGACCCCTCCTGGGCGCGGCTTTGAGCTGACAGCACACAGCACCGCAACAGACACAGTGCTTCTGGAAACACTTCGATACACAGGTCACCACGGTCCCAGGAGACAGAACACGACGGGGACACCGGAGCCGTCGAAGGTGCTCTGGGCATACCTCTCCCTCCCTTTTTTTTAAACTAAATGGCAAGTATGGATAAACTCACCTCTATTCAAGAGAAAGAAGAGGGCGCCTGGGTGGCTCAGTTGGTTGAGCGACTGCCTTCGGCTCAGGTCATGATCCCAGGGTCCTGGGATCGAGTCCCACATCGGGCTCCCAGCTCAGCAGGAAGCCTGCTTCTCCCTCTCCCACTCCCCCTGCTTGTGTTCCTGCTCTCGCTGTCTCTGTCTCTGTCAAATAAATAAATAAAATCTTAAAAAAAAAAAAAAAGAGAAAGAAGAGAATTGAGGAGTAAACGAGTCCAGAGAAAAATCCCAAACTCAAAAGAAGAGATAAAAACATAAAGTGCATACTTCTAAAGATTTCCCCCAGAATACCTTAAACAACCTGATGACAACTTATTAGCCTCAGGTATGAACAAGAGAAAATTAGGGCACCTGGGTGGCTCAGTCAGTTAAGTATCTGCCTTCGGCTCAGGGCATGATCACGGGGTCCTGGGATCGAGCCCCACGTCGGGCTTCATGATCGGTGGGGAGCCTGCTTCTCCCTCTCCCCCTCCCCCTGCTTGTGTTCCCTCTCTCGCTGGTCTCTCTCTATCAAATAAATAAATAAAATCTTTTTAAAAATTAAAATTAAAAAGAGAGAGAGAGAGAGAGAAAACCAGAGTTCCTCAGCTGGAAGGGAGACAATTCTTAAACCTTCCCAGGTTTTCCCTTCTTGTTCCAGTGGAGCCTCTATGTTGCTTTCTCGATCCACCTACACCACAGGAACCCGTTCACTCAGGCAGAGAGCACGCCAGACACATTTCCTCTGGTGGCGACCTCATTACCTTGTCACCTCTAAGCTCCCTCAGTGGAGAACAGCCGGAAAAATTTTGAATCTAAAAATGAATCCAAATATTTTTATTTATATTATCAATGCTGTGATATATTCTTACAATATATATTGAAAAATTGGAGAATAGTATTTGTGTTCACTTCTATTTAATCTATTTATAGAGCGCCATATGCTGTTTTAACATTCAGCGTTCATCAAAGTGTGTTTCAGACCTAATACTGTTTCTCAGGGGAAGTGGGGATATTTTGTACATTAACCATGCACAACAAAAAATGTACCGTGCCTTGCCTCTGGTTAAAAATGTATAAGCTTAAAGCAAGTGTACTTACTTAGAACTCATGAACATTCTTCAGTCTAATCAAAATGTAATTTTAAACTTTGACAGGGAAAAAACCTTCCTTTTTCTCCTAATTATAAGTGTGTATGGTTGAGAATGCTACCTCCTACATCCTACATATATTTTCCTTTATCTCAGGGAAAGAATGTAGATCTGTGGTGCCTAATACAGTAGCTGCTAATTAAAATTACATTTAAAATGCAAGTTCTTAATCATGCGTGCCACATTTCAAGTGCCCAGTAGCCACCTAGGGCTCGTGGCTACCACATCGGACCACAGTTGACACCATTTCCCGGAAAGATCTACTGGACACGGTGCTCTAGAGGAATCCCCATTCCAGGCAGGGCCGATGAAAAGCCTCTGTAAATCATCATATAGAAAGGCAACATTGCCACAGAGGATTTCTAAAACTCAGAGCCAGAACATCTTGCCCTTCTTAGTGTGGCTGAAACTCAATGCCGCTGAGCAAGATGCAGGCAGGTCTCATGTAAAAGACAGGATCGCTGGCTGGGAGGTAGGTGTTCATGGACACTGATGAGATGAAACAGGAAGAGGATTATTGAAATATTCCTGACAAAAGAACAAAAGAGCTGACCGGAAGCTACTCAGAAGCGGGTTGAAAGGTGGCACGCCTGATCACTTGAGGAGAATGGTTGATACTTGTCCTGAATCTCCTGAGCTGGCTTTTTGAGATGATCCCTGGCCTCTGAGAGTCACAGCCATGACACGGGGGGAGCAGGGGTGAAGCGGGGGGAATCAGAGCAGGAAGTCCTGAGACTGCGGTACTCCTTCCAGCGTAGAAACTCACCAGCACAGCCCCTGTGAGTGGTGCTCAGGATGCGCACTGCACAAGGGTGTGCAACTGAGGGGGCGAGTGAGGTCTGCCACCTCCCCACGAGCTCACCGACTGGTGTGCCCACTGATCCATGCACTCATGACCCCACGCACCCACCCCTGACTTAATCCACCCATTCGCACAAAAGCATCACGCAGCTAGCAGCAGCCCAGACTTCTAAAAAAAAGTCCTTTTCTTTAAGGTCTCAGTTATGTCTTCTATAAAATGAGTATGATAGGCTTGAAGCTTGTCTATGTCCTAATCCCTGAGACCCGTGAATATGGCACCTCATGCGGCAAAAGGGACTTTGCAGGTGTCATTAAATTAAGGAGGAGACTTGAGATAGAGGGGTTATCCTGGCATGCAGGTGGGCTCGATATAATGACAAGGCTCCTTCCGAGAAGGAGGCAGGAGGTCAGAGAGAAGAGACAATGCTGTGCCATTGCCCCTCGAGGCGGAGGAAGGAGCTCTGAGCCAAGGAGTACAGGCAGCCCGCAGCTGCGAGGGAAGCCGCTGGACCAATCCGTTGGAACTTTTTTTTTTAGATTTATTCATTTATTTTAGAGAGAGAGAGCGAGGACGGGGGGGACAGAGGGAGAGGGAGACAAAGACTTAAGCAGACTCCATGCTGAGCGTGGAGCTGGAGGCAGGGCTCCATCCCAGGACCCCGGGATCATGACCTGAGCCAGAACCAAGAGTCAGTGCTTAACCGACTGAGCCACCCCGAACCCTAGTTTTGGGACTTCTGATCTCCAAAACTGTATGGTGATACACTTGTGTTGGTGTTGTTTGAAACTACTAAATGTGTGATAATTCGTTATAGCAGCAATAGAAAACCAATAAATAAGGATGTTGGAAAATGTCTAAAATCACTTTCAACAGAACAAATGAATCCCACAGTTTCGAATCCTGCCCCCAAAAGCACATCATATGGATTACCTTTCACTTGAGAAGAGACAGATAACATGATTGCTTTTGTTTTCAGCCTTCTTCGCTCACTCTGTTTGTATCTGTCTATCATGCTTCCACTCCCTTTTTTTAATTCTAAGAGCAAGTCAATTTTAATTGAAAAAAAAGTAACAACGTACATTCTCGGATGTTAACGAAGATCAGTGTCCCGGGTCCACGGCACAGCAGTCGAGCATGTGAAGGGAAAAGGGCTTGAGAGTTGGAGAACTGGAGCTGGAGTCCCCTCCAGGAGCCCCGCCTCAGGACCACGGCTCTGTGAGAGGATCACAGCCCAGGGCTGCGGCTGGGGCTCGGGGAGCACGCCACCGGGCCCCCCATACATCCAGGGCGTTAGGACTGAAGGTCCCGCCAGGATAGGTACTGCCATTTTCAACGGCTGACAACGCAAAATCCCACACAGTCACTCCTCCTGTGTCTCCCACCAAGGGAGAGTATTTGATTTGATTTGATTATTTTATTTTACTTTAATTTTAATTCCAGTATAGTTAACATAGTGGTTTGTCTCAGGTGTACAATATGATGATTCAACAATTCTATATATCACCTGCTGCTCATTACAAGAGCCCTCCTTAATCCCCATCACCTGTTTCCCCCGTCCCCTATCCCCTCCCCTCTGGTAACCACCAGTTTGTTTTCTAGAGTTAAGAGTCTGTTTCTTGGTTTGTCTCTCTCTCTCTCTTTTTTTTCCCCCTTTGCTCATTTGTTTTGTTTCTTAAATGTCACATATGAGTGAAATCATATGATATTTGTCTTTCTCCGAGCAACTTATTTCACTTAGCATTATACTCTCTAGCTCCATCCATGTTGCCGCAAATGGCAAGATTTCATTCTTTTTTATAGGTGAATAACATTCCGGCATCTATATATACCACAACTTCTTTATCCATTCATCAGTGGATGGACACTTGGGCTGCTTCCATCGTTCCCCTCTTGTAGATATAAGGACTGGTTCTTATCCAAGACCACCCCCCAAAAGGAATCTGCTCCTGCCCCAGACCAATGGTCACCTCTGTCCCCACAGAGTATCCCCCCTCCAGACTCCTCACCATGGGCATCCCATCCACCCAGAGCCTCGCGATCCCTGGAGGGACTCCCAGCTCCCACACGCGGCAAAGCGAGAGTAGCCCAGAGCCCTGGGAAAGGGCCGCCAGCCCACTCAGTGAGAACCATCTATGCCGTCTGTCCCGGCAGGAGAGAGTCGGTGCTTGGGCTCAGGCGTTACCACAGGGGCAGTCCCTACCCCTCAGACAGTCGGCGCCAGCCTGGACTGACCGGAGATGGCCACAGGCTTCTTCAGTTGTGCTCATTCCGCTATGTAGGAATTCTTTCTCTCTCCCTCTTTGGAGAACACAAAAGTTTTTTGTGCTTATGTGTGTGGAAGTGGGGGAAAGGGCAGAAATAAGAAATTTAATGATCTATTATATTTATAAAGGACAATATTGGAAACTAGAGATTCGCTCCACCTCTGAGCCCCACAGCTGTGCATGTCATCAGCTGCATCCACCTTGCCCCCCAGCCCACGGCGGGTTTTGCAGCGTCGCACCCCAGGCTCCAGACGTCAGGCGTGGCCTGGGCCGACAGCAGACTGCTGGGCAGGTCCCAGGCAGGCTGGGGGGACCAGGACACAGGGGAGCTCTGCCAGCCTCTCTCTGCCTGCTCTTGTCCCCTACAGAAGGATGCTGGTGGCTGAGGTTCAGGACCTGAATGTCTTAGACACCTTGACTCCGGACATCAGGCAGCCTGTGAATCATTTTCCAAATTGCCTCTTAAGATTTCGTTTGGGGGGCAAAGGTGGCAGGATCATTCCCAAGCTGAGAAATTGACAAGACTTACTTATTAGAGATTTCAGGCATTATTGGTGTGCCAAATATCTATAGTCATGATTGAAAGCACGAGGAAAATTCATCGCATCCACCATTTTAAGAAAATTATTAAAATATGTAAAAGCTCCCCCCTCCCAGCATTCTTCAGAGAAGCGAACAATTAGGCTACTCATTCTGCGCACTGATTCAAGCCAGAAAGCCCTCGACTGCTTTGTCTTCCTAAGCCGCAGGCGACTGCCCTGTGAGCACTTCTCGGGCCTGCCCCTGTCCCTCCGGCACCACCGCCTCAGGCTGAGCCCGGATGCTGCCGGGCTGGACATCCAGCAACCCTCTCCTTGGTGCCCCACAGCTGGCCTGCCCCCCGAACCACGTTACCCAAAGGAGCTAGAGCAGCCACTCTACTAAAGAACCATCGGCTCTCGCACTTCAAACACACCCTGGGTTCTCTGTATGAGGATTCGCATCCACCCACATGGGACTCCACCACGGTGGCCTAACCAAGTGCCGGTTTATCCGGCTCGCTCACAAGCCATCCTGGAGGAGGGAGTGGCCGTGGCTCCCCAGTGCCATCGGCCCGGGTTGGGGGGCTACCCCCCCAACAGGGCCTCCAGCCACGGCCGCCCTTCCAGGCAGGAAGAGGAAGGAAATGAAGAGGCAGCACAGTCATGTACTCGCGACCAATTGGCCAAAACTCCAAGGCGGTTAGGAAGCTGAGTATTTTCACTTGCCAGTCACTGTAGAAAAGTAAGACGGGGCGCCTGGGGGGCTCAGTCGGTTAAGCGTCTGCCTTCGGCTCAGGTCATGATCTCAGGGTCCTGGGATCGAGCCCCACATCGGGCTCCCTGCTCGGCTGGGAGTCTGCTTCTCCCTTTCCCCCTCCCCCTGCTTGTGTGCACTCTCCTTCTCTCTCTCAAATAAAATCTTAAAAAAAAAAAAATCTGTGGGCACCTGGGTGGCTCAGTCGGTTAAGCGACTGCCTTCGGCTCAGGTCATGATCCTGGAGTCCCGGGATCGAGTCCCGCGTCGGGCTCCCTGCTCGGCAGGGAGCCTGCTTCTCCCTCTGACCCTCCCCCCTCTCATGTGCTCGCTCTCATTCTCTCTCAAATAAATAAAACCTTTAAAAAAATAAAACAAAATAAAAAGATAATAAAGATTAGAAATCAGGCTATCAAGGTGCCTGAGTGGCTCAGTTGGTTAAGCGACTGCCTTCGGCTCAGGTCATGATCCTGGAGTCCCGGGATCGAGTCCCGCGTCGGGCTCCCTGCTCGGCAGGGAGTCTGCTTCTCCCTCTGACCCTCCCCCCTCTCATGCTCTCTCTCTATCTCATTCTCTCTCTCAAATAAATAAATAAAATCTTTAAAAAAAAAGAAAAGTAAGACAAGAAAAATGGGATTGGGACGGGCGTCAAGTGGGCCAAGGCCTTCTGCTCTAGGGACTGGCCTGCATTACAAGCTCCTCACTGATGGAGCCTGGTGCAGTCCTCTAGCTTCATGTCTTGCCACCGCTCCTGGAAGCTCGGCACCCCGGGCCTGCTGCTCTTCCGGTTCTCAAAACATGCGGGCCCCTCTCGTCCCCCAAACATTTGCACACATTCGTTCTGACACACACTCTCCCTTGACCAGCTACCTCTGGCCCTTCTCCCTTACAAGAAGCACCCTCCGCACATGATTTCTGCACTTCTCAGCTGTAGATTAGATGACTCTCCCAGATCCAGCCACTGCACTATGGTTGGCCATTGACTTGCACGTACTGTTTCCTACTGCGATGTCCATGAGGCACTGCTGTGCTCGCTGTTACGTTCTCAGGTCCTGGTCCAGAGTCTGCCACGTAGCGAGGAGTGGATCACTGCCTGCTGAATAAACAAGACAGGGGTCCCCCCGCGGCTGTAATCTGCTGTTGTTATTGGCCAATATATTGGAATTGTCTCATTCCACGCAACAGCACTGAGCTGCCTTGTGTCAAGGGAAGGTTTGCAACAGCAAACAAAGCTGCTGGAGATCATCTCCTATTGAGCATGTGTTCGCCAAAACCCCGAGCTCCCGCTGAGATCGTGCGGGAAGTTGAGGGAGACAGACACATGGAGGCAAGCAGGGAAAATGACGAGAACACCCCTGGCTGGGAGAGGATCAGAGGCTGGCAGGTCCGGTGGGGGTCAGGGTACCAGCCCTATGGGGAGGGAGCAGAGTCTCTGCCAGGATGGCTGCGAGATCCCCAGACCTCCCAACCTAGACCAAGACACCTGGGGTCCACCTGGCAGAAGCAGCCGAGGTGCAGACTTTAAGGGCCCCAGAGGGCTTGACCAGTGGGCATCTCAGCAGTGCCCAGTGGGCTTCCAGACTTTTGAGTGTTAGTATAGCACTCCTGGAACCTGACCTGACCTAAGCCTTTTATCATTTGAATGCTGCGATTTGCTGCTGATTCATTCATTATGACAAAGGATAGTTTTGTTGTCTTCTCTGCTCAGTTCATGAAAGACAATGTCATGTCCTCCAAGCCCTCCCTGACAAGGGCTTGTCTGAATTTCCCTGATGATCCGACTTGCTTGCAGTGATTTCGAGCTCACATTGCAACCTGTCTTTCCTAAACGATGGATCCACGTTCTCGCCTCAAAACACAATTCTTAAATGTCCATAATTTAAGGAGGGAAATGAATAATGACCATAAAATGGGAAAACTAAGAAATGCAGTTTTGTGTTATTGAAAGTAGGCAAATTAAACACAGCTAAAGATACATATTTGACTGAATGGAACCATGGCAGGAATTTGAAGCAAATTGTGGAAATTGTGCGTGTGGAAGGGAAAAGTACAGAGAAAAAGAAAAGGAGCTGCCCTGGCACTGGGGTGGTCATCATTCCTGCAATAGGTAGGTGTATCAAATCAACACCGTGTACACCTTAAACTTGCTCACAATGTTCTGTGTCAGTTCTATCTCAGTAATGCTGGGGGGAAAAACTGTCCCAGAGTTAGCTAGTCCAGAATCTGTGACATTCCACCTGCTCTGTCCCACTCCCTCCTCACACACGCACAACCCAAGAAGGTTGAGAACTGGGATCAGTGGTGGGGGTCCAGGGATGGGCTCCTGGCCCAACCTGAACTCATGTGGGCCATTTCCTGGATCACTTCAACTTTCCAGAACAAAGTTGTGAGGTGTGAACCTAGTGACACATTTCCAGCCCCGGGGAAGAACCAGGTGTGAGGGGGCAGAGCACGCAGAGAGAAACATAGGTGAGGGAAAGCCTTGGCAACATTCCAGCCAGGGTCCAGCGATCCTCGGGGCCCAGCCATGCCTCCTTCTTTTGGCAATTTGGTTCCATGACAAGTAGATTCCTGATTTGGCTTATGACGGTTTAAGTTAAGTTCCCTCCCTTGCAACAAAAGAGCTCTGCCTAGTACCCTTTGTATCTATTTAATTCAAAAAACACTTGAGGAACACAGACTGTAATATAGGGCACTGGGTTTTACATTTGGAAAGAGATAACAACACCTACGGGTTCATCTCATCAGACACTGGGCTCTCCGCTCTCAAAGCACTAACGGATCTGGCAAGTAATCCCACTGAGGTTACATTCGAGCTGGTTTTTAAGATGTGTAGTTGTCCAGATATACAAGGCAGGGACAAGCATTCAAGTATAAGAAATACTCTGTGCAAAGTCAGAGGAAGAGCAAATGGTTCATTTTGGGGGGAGGGGTTAACGTATAAAGAGGAAAAGGAAAGACAAGAGAAATGAATAGGTGCAAATTCATAACAGACCTTGAAGTGCATGTTAAGAGACTTGGGATCAGGGATCTACAAAAGGAGTGACCACAACCCAGTGATGTATTCAGGCAAGACCAGCTACGTAATTTGTAGGACCTCGAGCAAAATGAAAATGCAGGGCCCCTTGTTCCAAATATTTAAGAATTCCAAGATTGTTACAGCAAAGCATTAAACTAAGCATGGTTCCCTTCTATGAGCGACTATACAGGTCACACCCCCACGAAGTCGCGGGCACAGAGAGTTTGGTGACACTGTCCTGGAGCATGACAAGAAGAACAGCAGAAGGTTCAAGAGAGCAGGCAGACAGAACTCCGCTGAGAAAGGCAGAGACAGGACGAGGTTCTGGCTCACCTACACCCGGACATCATGAGAGAAGATAGGAGAGATTGCATTTTTTTAACTCAGCAAACAAGGAACCATCAGAATCTTCAAATATAACCAATGAATTAGAATCTCTCTTTCTTGAAGAGGAGGGGACAGGAAATAAGGTGAAGGAACCTTCAATGTTTCCACATTGCCCTCCTTGAGTTATTTCTACTGACCCACTGGGCCGAACAGGATCCAGGGGATATTAAATCCAGCTGCTCTCCTTGAGAAAGACAAAGCAGTATCAGGGGCGTCCCGCCCACCCCCTCATTTCAACCATTCAGGGCATCAGTCTGGAAGCAACGAGGCTGCAGTTCGTCTTCATGGGAGTGCTTTCAGAAGCTCATGAAATAGGTCAGAATATAACACTAACTCAAAGGCTACATGATCTGGGAATTCATCCTCTAAACTGTGTCTTTTAACAATGTTTAACATTTATTCCACTTTTTAAAAAGCCAGATAAAATGGAAATGCATACTACTAAGTGAAAGAAGTCAGTGTGCAAGGCTACATTCTGTAGGATTCCAGCTCTATGACATTCAGGAAAAGACTAAAGCTATGGAGATAGGGAAAAGATCCGTGGTTGCCAGGACTGAGGGTAAGGGGAGAGGGGGATGAACAGGCAGACACAGAGGACTTTCCAGGCAGTGAGACTACTCTATATGATACTATAATGATGGATACACATCCTTATACATTTATCCAAAGCCACAGAATGTGCAAGAGTGAACTCTTAGATATAAAACTATAGACTCTGGGTGATAATGATGTGTCCATGTAGGTTCAGCACTTATAACAAATGTGCCACTCTGGTGAGGGACCATGATAGAAGAGGTATTGCACATGTATGGGGGGCTGGAGATATTTGGAAACTCTTTGCACTTTCTGTTCAATTTTGCTGTGAACCTACAACTGCTCTAAAAAAAATGAAGTTTATTGATTTTTAAAATCAAGATGTATTTATTATGGAAAATGCCAATGATTTTTTTTTCAAAAATTTATTCATTTATGAGAGAGAGAGAGCGTTGAGGGGAGGAGCAGAGGGAGAGAATCTCAAGTAGACTCCCCACTGAGCATGGGGCCAGATGCGGGCTCTATCCCACAACCCTTAGATCATGACCTGAGCCGAAACCAAGTGTCAGATGCCCAACCAACTGAGCCATCCAGGCGCCCAGAAAATGCCAATGCTTTTTTTAAACTGCCTCTAATCCCGTCGCCTCCAAAAAAAAAAAAACCTCACTTTTATTGTCTTTTGTTTGAATCCCTTTTATATTTTTCTAAGCCCATGCACATGTATCTGTGTTATGTGCGTGTTTTCCTTATTAAAAAAATGGCAGGGGTGCCTGGGTGGCTCAGTCAGTTAAACATCAGACTCTTGATTTCAGCTCAGGTCATGAACTCAGGGTCCTAGCATCGAGCCCCGCATCAGGCTCCCCGCTTAGCAGGGAGTCTGCTTGTCTCCCTCTCCCTCTGCCCCAATCTCTCCCAATCTCTCTCTCTCTCTCTCTCTCTCAAATAAATAAATCTTAAAAAAAAAGGGATAAGTGGATATTGATGTCTATTCTTTTTAGTGAAGATGCATTATGAGCATACGCCCATATCAAAACATTTGAAGATACAACAAAGTAAACTTGGTGCATAATCCCCGTGGTGGATCCTGTGGATTGTTCCACTCCATCTCCATCCACATTCTCTGTTGCTACACTCCACAAGTCCCTGGCTCCCCTGAGCTTAGATTCTGGATATGAATCATGTTCTGCCAACTCAGTGAACTTACATGAAGTTTGGAAAGTGGAACTAAGGTGGAAGCCTCTCTCCTCCCTTTTTCAGATAGATTTTGCTGGCTAACAAAATCATGGAGATAAGAGATTTCTTAGGGGCTGTGTCCCCTGTGCCCCTTCTGCAGTCCTCTGGGTGCTGGGAGAGTGAGAAAAGGCTGCCACTGTTTTTTTGGTTTTTTGTTTTTTTAACTCTCTGACCTGGGATAGTAACTATGGGATTGTGGGGGTTTTAGTTGGTTTTGTTTATTTGTTTGTTTTTTGTTTGTTTGCTTTCCAACTTTATGGAGATATAATTGACATATGACTTTACATTAGTTTAAGGTATACAACCAAATGATTTGATATATGTATATACTGAGAAACAATTCCACAAAATTTTAGTTAATGTTCATCAACTCACAGAGTTACAAGTTTTGTTCTCGTGATCAGAATTTTGAAGATCTACTCTCTTACCAATTTTTAAAAATACAATACAGTATTCTTAACTATAGTTACCATGCTGTACATGACAAGCCTAGAACTTAATTATCTTATCACTGAAAGTTTATACCCTTTGACCACTTTCACCCATTTCCCCCAACTTCTTGCCTCTGACAACCACCTTTAGATTCCACATATAAGTGAGATCATACAATGTCTATCTTTCTCTGATTTATGTCACTTAGCATAATGCCCTCAAGCTCCACCCATGTTGTCGCAAACGGCAACATTTCCTTCTTTCTTACTGCTGAATAATATCCCATTATGTACGTATCCCACATTTTCCATTCATCTATCAATGGACACTTAGGTTTTATCCATGTCTTGACGATTGTAAATAGTCACCCCCAGGCTGCCTTAAATATGGGGGTGCAGATATCTCTCCAAGATAGTGATTTCACTTCCTTTGGATATATGCCCAGAAGTGGGATTGCTGGATCATATGATGGCTCTGTTTCTGGTTTTTTGAGGAACCTCCTTACTGTTTTCCATAGTAGCTGCACCAATTTACACTCTCACCAACAGAGTGTGAGGGTTGCCTTTTCTCCACATCATGGCCAACATTGGTTATCTCTTATCTTTTTTATGATAGCCACTCCAAAAGGTGTGAGGAGGGATTGCGTTCTTGAGCTTGGAGTTCCAGCAGGGGCCTCAATGGAGACCCCCGTGCATGGCTTCTCAGTCATCCTAGGAATCATTCCCATTCCCAGAGGTTATCCAAGAGCCTACTCCTTCAATTCTTCCACAGACTCTGTGAACACTTAGTTCCCTGTATTAAATCCCTCCCCACTTGAGATATTTAGAATGGTTTCTCTTTCCTACATGGAATCCTGACTGACACAATCTTATCACTTCAAACATTTTATATTAAAGTAATAGAGTTCCCACTTCCGCCTATTTATTGTAGCATGAAGTCTGTCCCAACTTATCTTGCCTTTTTACAGATTGACCTTTTATCTATCTATCTATCTATCTATCTATCTATCTATCTATCCATCTATCCATCTACCTGCCTACTATCTATGTGCCCACAGACATAAACATGGTTTTGTGTCGCAAAATGGAATTATGCTGCAAAGCTGGTCTGCAACCGTCTTTTTTCCCTGAACGTTTTTCCTGAGCAGTACATCTGTCTCATTGTTTCCTAGGAGCCGCACGATATTCTGTAATATGACTGCAGCATAATTTATTCAACCATTGTCAACAATCCCTGTTGATGAACACCTGTGTTTTTCCAAATGTTTGTTGTGAGTGCTCTCTAATGAGTACCTTTTTACATATCTCTTCATAAACTTTGATCTTACTGATGCAAGATAGATTTCTATGAACAGAATTACTGGATCCAAGAATATGAGCATCTCAAAATTGTAATAGGCACTGTCAAATTAAATTCCAAAAAGCTTCATTTTTACACTCCCAGCAAAACTGCACAAAACTGCCTATTTCCGCATAACTCAGTGATAACTGGATATCAACAACTTTTTTTTTTGCCAATCTAATAACATTTAAAAAGTAGTATACCATTGTTGTCTTTATTTTTGTTGTTGTTGTTTTATTTTTATTTTTTAATTTAAATTCAATTAGCCAACATATAGTACATCATTAGTTGCAGATGTAGTGTTCAATAATTTGTTGTCTTTAAATTGCATGTCTTGGATTACAAGTGAGATTGAGTGTCATTTCAGATCTTTCCTGGCCATCTGCAATATATGTCCTGTGACTGTCCTGTCACATGTAACCGGCTGAACATTTATTTCCTTATCTATTAGTAAGCCATTTTAGTATATTAAAATATACAATTAGTATATTAAAATATCCCAAAGGAGGTACACACACACACACACAGAGAAGAAGAGAGGAGAGGGAATATTCTCCCAGTTTGCCGTTTAGTATTTGTTGCTGTTTATATTGACTTTGGCCTCAGTAGGGCTTTTAGTAGCCATGGATTTCCTGCATTGCTCAGAAAGTCACCACGACCTCGAGATTTTACACATATTTTCCTAAAATTTTTCATATGTTTTGGTGTTTTGTTGTTCTATATATAAAGATTTAGCCCTTCAAATTTTTAGTTTTGTATATTATACAAAGTTAAGATTTAACTTTATTTTAGTTCAAACGGATAGACTGCAGGGGCGCCTGGGTGGCTCTGTTGGTTAAGAGTCTGTCTTCAAGGGCGCCTGGGTGGCTCAGTTGGTTAAGCGACTGCCTTCGGCTCAGGTCATGATCCTGGAGTCCCTGGATCGAGTCCTGCATTGGGCTCCCTGCTCAGCGGGGGGTCTGCTTTTCCCTCTAACCCTACCCCCCACATGCTCTCTCTCTCTATCTCATTCTCTCTCTCTCAAATAAATAAATAAAAAATCTTTAAAAAAATGGAAAAAAAAGGGTCTGTCTTCGGCTCAGGTTCTGGGATTGAGCCCCACATCGGGCTCCCTGCTCCTCGGAGAGCCTGCTTCTCCCTCTCCCTCTGCTGCTCTCCCTGCTTGTGTGCCCTCTCTCTCTCTGTCAAATAAATTAATAAAACCTTAAAAAAATGGATAGACAGCAGCTCCAACACTAATTATTGTCTAAACTACCTTTCCTCCACTAAAATGCATATATACCTCGATCTCTCTCTGAGTTCTTATTTGTGTTCCATTGGTCTCTTGTCAATTCCTATCCAAATGCCATATTGATTCGATTCTAGTGGCTTTAGAGATAGTAAGCTCTGCTGTCTATTAAAAAATAAAAAAACAAGTTCCCCTTACTAATTTTTTTCTTTTTCAAAAATTTCTTGCCATTTATCACACATTTATTCTTCAAGGTCAATTTCAGATTTATTTTCTTTGATTAAAATAAGCTGGAAATTTTATTCAAATTAAATTAAATTTATATATTACTTTAGGAATGATTGACATCTTGGAATGATGGAGATTTTTATCATATGAAATCTCCCCATCCAGAAAATACGACACATCTCTTCAATTTATTCATGCCCTGTCCTTCAATAACACTCCTCTTTCCTTCATATGGATCTTGTGACTCTCCTATTAAGTTTCTTCCTCGAGAGATTGACAGCTCTGTAGAATATGACAAACTAGCATGGACTCACGGCTCCCTCCCTTGAACCAAAGTCTGGAGAAGCCACCAGAATGAGAGGGAGGCCACTGGATTCCAGGACAACAAGTGGGAGAAGTGCTTGGGAAGACAAGGTGACTGAGCCCCAGTGGGAAGGGAAAGAAGGTTCCAGCGAAAGGGAGCCAGGCTGCACAGCTGGGGGAGTGTCAGGAAGCAGTCATCCACTTGGGCCTTCTATTCTCTTCCCCACATTGCCGGAGAGGGTGACTGGCCCTCCAGGTACCAGCTTACACAGGAGACAAAGAGCTGATGACAGGAAGTGCATGCAGTCAGGCCAATTACCGAGCTTTCCCTTCCACACCCTCCTCCCCTAGTCTCACCTGGGGAAGAAGCAGCCGTAAGAGAGGGCCTCTGGAAAGAAGAAATACGTAGAGTAGGTGGGCAGGGGGAGCTAAAGGACAGGGTCACCTGGTGGGTGGAATGAACAGAAAATGAGACCATCTTACAAATACTAGAAGCTCTTTACTGTGGGTTCGACCCCATTCCCACTCTCAAACTTGCCAACAGAAGAATAAGCCAGGGCAAAGGCTTCCATCAAATTACGTATTGCCTGTCAAAGTATTTGACGGTCCAAAGGATTGTGAAGCTTGCCCAGAAAAATGTTAGCAGAACAGGCCAAAGACTGTAATCCTTACAAAGGCCTATTTGCAAGGCTGAACTTTCTTTTGCCATAAAAAGATACAAGGGTACTTAAAAGACAAAACAAAACATGGAGCAAACATCATGCTTCACCACAAATTATTGAAAACATTCCCTTTGAGCTTGGGAACAAGAAATGGATGCTGACAATGACCATTCTCATTCAGGTGAAGGTGCTATACAGTAGAATGGAACCAAAAATAACCTACAAGTCCATCCTGGTGTGGGAATTTTCCACCTTGGGAAATTTTATCAAGCTATACACTTGTGATCTGTGCCTTTTTTTATATGTATGTTATTGTAGGGGAGGCAAAATAATTTTCCCTCTATGCTTCTAGGTTCTTGGCTGAGACCCCCTGTAATAAAAGACAGATTAATGGGAGAAAAAACAAATAGAAACTTAATAACATGTGTTCTTCCTGTCTATGTGGAAGACAGACAGGAAAACTGAGAAACTCTCCAAAATGGCCCAAGCCATCAATTTAAATACCTAGGCCAGCTAAAGACAAAGGAAGGCCTTGGGGGTGGGGAGTCACCAGGAAAACACAGTGAATAAGAGTGAGGTTGTTCAGCACATCATCCTGACCTTCTCCACTGATCAGAGGGTCTAGAGATTGAGTCATCCCCATCTTCCTCGTACAGAGAGGGAGACACCCTTATGAATGGAGATTCCCCTCATAAATGCAAATGTCTCTTACAATAGGGTCACTTCTACTCCATTTTCGAAGTGTCTCCTATGTTTGCTGTTTTCTTAGAAATAACCAGCTCAAAAGAGTCAATATGCCAAAGAGGTGTGCTTTGAGGTGGCATATTCTGTTCTCCTTCATTATAGTTTGATCTAAAAACAAAAGAGACTCTAGCCAAATTTCAACATTAAAGAGTAAGCACAAGCCTTACACACACACACACACACACACACACACACACACATTTGGGAGAAATCACCCTCCTGTCAAGAAGTTCATTGTGCTGCAATGTCCGTGGGGGAAATTCACCAATCTGTGTCCTGCCTTTTATTGTGGTAATGAGCATTTGAAATACTTCTGTCTCTGAAAAATTGAGAGATTTGTAATGGTGTGCAATTGGCAAATCTGCAATAGGCAGATTTCTCCTGAAGCTACCTGATCCCCCTACAGTCTACCCCACTTACTCTTATAATTTTTTTCTTTATTTTTATTGAAGTACCATTAACATAGAGTGTTATTAGTTTCAGGTGTACGATATGATGATTCAACAATTCCATGCATTATTCAGTGCACATCAAGATAAGCATGCTCTTCATCCCCTTTATCTGCCCTACTCATGTTGCCAGGTAAACCAGGGTAACCCCAGGCCCTGGGACCTTGACCCAGCCAGACCCCAAGGAGTCTCAGAAATTCTTTGTCTTATCAGGAGAATGAATTCAAGAACAGACACACAGCACAGTGGACAAGTTACCTAAGCAGGAAAGTTTATTAAAGGTAAAAGTATACTCTCGAGATAGGAGAGCGGCCAAGCTTGAGAGAAAGAGAGAGAGAGTGCTGTATGCCCTGGGGGTTGGGTTTCTATCTTTTATTGATAGTTGTTAACTAGGAGGCAGAATATTTATTACTTGGGGCAGGAAGCAAGATTTCAAGTTTTTTCTTCCTTATTTGGTCAGGGGTTTCCTGACATGGCATCTGCCATCTTGGGCCTATCTGGTTTGATCCGGCTTCTTGTGGAGGGCTGCCAGGACAGGCCTCTGACCTTCCCAATAGCTGGCCAGGACTTCCTTGTTGCAGACCTGCAGGTCTCCTGTTAGAACCTAACTAACTGCCTACTCCAACATTTATTCTTAATATTTTTTTAAGATTTTATTTATTTATTTGTCAGAGAGAGAAAGAGCACAAGCAGGGGGAGGGGTAGAAGGAGAAGCAGACTCCCTGCTGAGCAAGGACCTCAATGTGGGACTCCAGCCCAGGACCCTGGGATCATGACCTGAGCCAAAGGCTGACACTGAACCAACTAAGACACCCAGGCATCCCTTCTTAATATTTTTTTAAACTTCCATTTCCCTACCTGCCTTATTCCCAGAAGCATCATGCAGAATCCATTGCGGACTCCAGCCACTCCCTCCCTTCTGTAAGGAGCAAGTTTACAGTCACGCACAGCAGACCATCCCATGAGCAAAATTATGGGCTCACAACATCCCATTCTTTATGCATCTCTCCATCCTCAGCTGCATCTGAACCATTTCTTCCCTGCTGCTGCCTTCTCTAAAATTAATTAATTCATCAAATATTTATTGAGAACATACTATGAGTCATCGTAGAAACTGGGAATACAATAGGCAATAATGTCCCTGCTCTCGTGGAATTTGCAGTCTAGTGGGAGAGGAAACAATATTGAAACCCGCACCTCTAATTTTTTTCAAGTAGTGATATCTGCCTAGAAACTAAGAACAGATCAAGAAAACAAATGATATGGAACCTACCATGTGAGGATCTGGAGAAAGAGCACATGCCAGCTCCTTGTGGAAACATATCACACGTGTGTAAATTTGCCGTAATTGAAGTCCCAGGTGACCGAGACCGCGTCTGTGTGTGTGGTTCTGTCACTCTTGTTTCTGTGGCTTTCCTGCTTATCCCATGCATCTGAAGCGAGTGCCCACCACACCACAGGTATTTGGCCCCTGTTTGTGGAGGAAATGAACAGGCAAAATGGCAGGAGGGAGACAGGACCGAGGGGGCACAAGTCAGAAAACACAGAGCCCTGAGGGCCAGGGAGCACATTCCGGTGGATTCTAGGGGCTCAGGAACCCTGTGCAGGCTGTTCGGTAGGAGGGGGTGGCTCTCCTTTATGTTTGGGACGGTCCTTCTCTCTGCTTAATGGCAAAAGGGAAGCCTGTGTAGAGATGCTTCCTGTTTGAGCCTGACCTCCCAGCAAAGGGTCGGTGATGCTGTAGGCAGTGCCTTTGCTCTAGGGTCCAGCGGTGACCCCCCCATGCCCTCCAGCCCAGCACCCCCCCGACCACCACCTGTCCTCAGATTAGAGTGTCCAGACCCAAAGTGACAGGCTCCATGGCAAGCTGACATATCACCCTCGGAGCTAGAGACTCCCTTCTTCTGGATCTATTCATGGCCGGATCCCTTCAACCTACTGGGTCTCTGATCCAAAGTCTGGGTCTTTGAAATCCACAATTGTGATCAAACTAACAATACTATTAGCAAATCATAGATAACGTGCCTTGAGCACTAGCTATGGGCCAGTAAATGAGTCCCTACAGTATCCCCATTTTATTTTTTGTTAAGATTTTATTTATTTATTTATTTATTTATTTATTTTAGGGGGGAAGGGCCGAGGGAGAGGGGGAGATCGCAAACAGACTCCCTGCTGACCACAGAGCCCAACACAGGGCTCAATCTCACCACCTTGAGATCATAACCTGAGCTGAAATCAAGAGTCGGATGCTTAACCACCTGAGCCACCCAGGCTCATCATTCCCATTTTAAAGATGAAGAAATCTGGAGAATACACCATTTTAAATAACTTACCCGAGGTCACATGCCACTAAAAGATGGAACCAGGATCTGAGCTCAGGGGGTCTGTTGTCTTAGACCCTGGGTGAGAGGGGTGGGGCCTTCAAGAAACTGCAGTGGGCCATACAAATGTATAGAGTAGACCTTCAATAGTCCATCTTTGACCCTGAACATAAGTAAAACATATTGAGAGGAACAGTACCAAGTTCTGCCTATCAGTGCTTAGTGCCCACAGTACAAAGCCCAAAGATTCCAGGCACCAGGACTCCGTTTTTTTTTGAGACGAACCTGGCCCAGCCCCTGAGGAACATCTCAATTTCCAGAGTTGGAACTCTTGGGTGAGCCTGCACTGGCTCCATCTGTAGGCCCCAACCCCTGTGACAGGCTGCCCACCATTCTGTTACTGCTCTAACAGGCCTGGAGTCCTGCCAGCCCCCTTCCTGCCACTTTAGGTGGAGAAAGTCCAGACCTCTCAATGAAGGAGCGTCTTTCTCTCCTTGTGGCGTTTAGAGCTCTGAGGGGACAACCCATTTCCTCTCCTGCACGTTCTAAAGGAAATGAGAAATAGAGATAGGACTCAAATAAGGATCACAGCACCAGCCTTGTCTTGAGGCGGGCCAAGAATGCAGCTGGGATCCAAAGTAAGAAAGGCCTTCCTGAAACCCCTCTCCCCCAGATCTAAGCTCCGAGACAGCTCAGCAAGAAGAGCCTCTATTTACTTCTCACCTGGTGGAGAGGGAAGGGTCCCAGAGCCCCAGGGAAAGCTGTCATGGGCATATGACACTTGACCTTGAACTGTGGACCAGTGGATGTCAGACTTGGGAGAGCTATCAGCACAAGCCCCACCTCTTCCCAAAAGGAGGAGCCTGTCAGAAGCAGATGGAAGCTTCCCCTGCCTAGGACCCTCTCCAAAAGAATCCATGACCTGGTCTTGCTGGATCCAGCTGCTATTATGTCCTCTCCAGCATTCCTTACTCCACTGATAGAGAAATGAAGACACAGATGACTGAATAAGTGCACCTATGAGAGTCTGGGACAATTGGTGGAAACTGGGGGAGGTGGTGGGCACTTGGACGGGGAGCTGCAGGCTATCGGGGCGGGTGCTGCATGACCGGGACCTCCTCCCATGAAAAGGAGTCCCCAGGTGGCCGGCTGAGGTTGTCAGGGTCTAACTGTGGCCAGGTCAGCAGGCAGGGGCTCGAGAACTCACCCTTCACGCTAGCCTTGAGCAGCAGGACGACGGAAAAGTACTAAGACATGAAAGAACAGTATTTCAGGCATGCAAAAGATTTATTTCAAAAAGATTAATGACAGGAACATTTAGAAAATCTGATGCAGCATGATGCTCTCAAGCAAACTGAAGGAAATAGGGACTTGGTGAAACGTGAGCGTTGAAAGAACATACTAAATCCAAGAAGGAATTCCAGACAGGCTCAAAACGTGCTGTGGGATTTTCAGTGACATTAGAAATAGGAAGGATCCCAGTATGCCAAACAGAAAAACGAATCAGTGATGCGGAGGAAAGCCTTAAAAAAGTGAAAGCTCACATTATAAGGACAAGGCACACAGGTAAGAGTGCTCTGCGTGATGGTAAACAAGGAGGAGAAGTAATGGAAATATCACACAATGAGAACTGGTGGTCCTGAAGAAAAAATAGAACAAATGAAACAGAAACAACAACAAAACATTTCTTTTTAGATTTTTAAATCTTCAAATTGAAAGGATTAAAGAATTAAAGATCATTCTAACTTATAATGACCACATCCTAATGGATGGTGGGTCAGAATGCTGGAAAAACTCTCCCCTGGATTATGCAGATAATTCTTTAAAGCACAATCAAAAGGGGTGGGTTTCCCTTTAAAGGGAAATGCAAATGTTAGCAGGGCTGCAGGTAAACACAGGCAGTCTTCCAGGAGAAAAAAAAAAAAAAAGTTGGCTCAGTTGCTCCTAAACATACTAAAAATGCATGGCTCTCTACCTTGACCAAATACTGGAATCCCTTTGATGCTTGGGTCCCACTCCCAAAAATCAGATTTAATTGGCCTTGGGTGTGGCCTGGTAATTCTATGAAAAGCCCCTCTTCCCTGCACTGTCCCTTGTGCGGAGGGAAACAGGGAAGAGAAGGCAGGGGGAAATACGGTCCCCCAACGCCCCAGAGCCATATGTGTAGGAAAGCGACGCCTCAGAGCCAGGGACAGGGCAATGTAAGGTGTGACCCCCCCCTCCCCACCCCGCCAAGGAGGCAACTTCAGCACAGACAAAAGGGGCTCAGGACCACAGCTGGTTCTTGAGGAACACTTCACCTCGTGTTGAATACTTCAAGTTCTGCCAGTTCAGGATGTTAGGGCTGAAGACCCCACCAATGTGGACGGTGCTGATATCATGTGGTGACAACACGTAGTCCCACATGTTCACGTCTCCGATGTCTCCCACCAAGGACTGGTTGGTATCAAAGCCCCCACCGAATGAATCCTGCTCCTGCCCTAGGATGATGCTTGCCCCTGCCCCCACAGAGTACCCCTTCTTCAGACTCATCCTCACCATGGGTTTCCCATCCACCCAGAGCTCTGTAATCCCCGTGCTGGACTCCCAGGTAACACAGAAGTGCCTTGGTGTGTAAAAGGTCTCAGGAACCTTGAAGTAGATGTCAGATCCACCCACGGATACGCTGTATAAGCCAATCTTTTCCCTGAAGAGAAGGATCTCATTGTGCTGAGCCCTGGTGGCATAAGAGAAGAGGCTATAAGGGCGGGACAAGGCGGTGTAGGCTCGTAGGCACACGGTGAAAGCACTCAGCGGCTTCTGCACCGGAGGAAACAGGGTCACAAAGGATGTATCTGATTCTCTGGGGAACACAAAGGCCTTTCTGTACGTGCCTGTCAGATAGAAAACAGAGAGAGAAAGTGTCAGCAGCTGAGTTATGTTAAAAAAAAAAAAAATTCAGATGAGTACATTTAAAGATCTAGTTGGCTTTAGTCACTGATTCATGAATCAGGAGGCACCGCATCTAGCCGATAGAAAGGAGCTCTGAGGAGCCGTGTCACAGAAGGTTCGGGAAGAAAACGTCTCTAGCAAAGAGGAGATTATTTCAGGCAGTCACCTTCCTATGGGGGAAGGGAGGATTGCTCTCAGGAGGACGACCTCACTAGCGCTGAGTAGGTGATTCCAGATTGACTGGATAAAGGTTACACTCCAAGGGGAGGCTGGCCCTGCAGTCAGGTTAGGTGTTAAGTCTTGGTTTGCTGATGTGGGGCTTAACCCAGGTGATTCCACTGGGGCCAGTGGTCTCTTTTTTAACAGTTTGTCAGGCCACGAAGATGTATTCTCTCTGTATGTATGGATAGAACAGATTTAGAAACCAGATCGCCCTCATCCCCAGACCACCACCTCTCCCCTATGCTGGGCATTTTCCCTGTGGCTTTGCACAATCTAGCCCAGAGACAAGAACTCAGTGACCATCTGAAGCAAGCGCCTACCTCCTTGGAAAAAAGCACCACTGAGGTTAACGATGACCAGGAAACACAGCAACAACTTATCCATGTTTCCTCCCTGTGGTCAATGTATGCAGAATCTGGTTATCGTCCTGGAAAGAAGATCAGCGGCTGAGATCCCCATCTTGGGTCTGTTCCCCCTTGACCTTTTATGGGCTACAGTCAGCACGACTCAGCTGATGGGTAAATGATTTTCCAAAATCTCCCTGTGAAGCCATGAATCAAAGCTCGAAGAGCAAATAAACCAAGAGAAATCACAAAATGAGAGATCAATGTGGGTTATTTATTAAAGACTCCGCAGTGCCTGCTGGTGTTCCAACAACCTGTGTGGCGGTGCTTGGCAAATACACCAGTCACAGTCTGGAAATCCAGTCTCGGGAAGTGCTCTAAAATATCAGTAGTGGCCGGGGGGGCAGAGGACGCTCTACTCACAAAGACAACCACGACATTACTTAGGAGAGAGAAATTAGAAAATTGGGGCATGGTGAAGGAAACCATATGTATCTACATCCACTCCATAGAGCGGATAGCCACTTACAATGCGGGCTGTGACTTTTATGTTACAACTTGTAAAAATGCTTATGAGACTATAAAGAGAACAAATAACATACATTTGTTCATACACTATTTTTTTTAAAGAGTAACTTGCTTGAAAAAAAAAATCTGTAAGGAATACCCCCCAACGATGAGTGTTCTTAACATAGTAATGAAATTATGAGGGGCTTTTTCCCTCACTAACAACATTTCTGTAAGGTGGTTACATGACTTCTAAAACGAAGTGTGTGTGTGTGTGCATTTAATGAAGAAGCAAGGAAAGGGAGACTGGAGATCAGTAGCTCTTGAAGCTCCGAAACTACTCTTTCATTTTATCAACAGGATACCCAGTCTGACTGTGGCTATTTAGCTTTACTCGCAAAAAACCTAGAACGGAGAACAAGATCAGTTTGACATCCTGATTTTGTATTTTGCAGTACATACATTTCTATATAAAACATTATAGTTTCATGTGAAAAGACTCTTGAGCTTATTCGTCATGGTCTCATCATGACTTTTCCCGTGGATATTCAATGAAAAATTGGTAATAAGGGTTATTTTTCAATCGACTGGAAGAACCAACTATCATGTGGGTAGCTTAGTCCAAACATACAAAGTAATGGGACTGTTACAAATGGTTAGTACATTTCTGGAAAACTTTGTTTTTGTTTTTATTTTTTAATGATCTGTAGTTAAGGGGCACCTGGGTGGCTCAGTAGGTTGAGTGTCTGCCTTTGGCTCAGGTCATGGTCCCAGGGTCCTGGGATCGAGCCCCGCGTCGGGCTCCCTGCTCAGAGGGGAGTCTTCTTCTCCCTCTCATTCTCCCCTTGCTACTCCCCCTGCTAGTGCACTCGCTCTCATTCTCTCTCTCTCAAACAAATAAATAATTTTTTAAAAAATAATATGCAGTTAAATTTGCTTTCAAATGACCCTCTCCCAAAATTTTTGCATCTTATTTTTAAAATATAAGATTGGCTTCAAAAGATTTTCTTATTTTAACCATTTGCCCAATGAAAGATAGATGCATAATTTGAACAGAAAAATACATATAATAGGTAAGAGATTGGGACCCAGAAGGAAGAAGTGTTTTCCCTGTGCTCAAACTGCCTTCTTGTTAGCATTGGGCTCCCTGGGTGAGTCCAGAGAATGCAAGTACCAGTAGGATGGGTGGATGTTATGGAAATATATGGATTTCAAGGAGCCCAGCACATTGTCAGAAAGATCTCCAAAATGGATATTCTGAACAAGGCTTAACAATGAAAGACAGTGAGATAGAGAGACATGGAGATAGGGAGAGGGTGGGCTAACGCAATGAAAGAGAAGAGAAAGAACAAGGAAGAGGGACTCTAAGCCCTCTGCAGTGAGTGTTTCACAATCAGCTCCTGGTTCCAGTAACCTGCTGGAGAGCATGGTGACCGCTCACCGGGTCTGACCGCGGCCATGAACCTCATCAGGGGAGAGGTTCGGTAAGTCTGCGTACCGCGCGACCCTTACTCCAGCCTCAGATGTGTTTGCTTGGAAGCTCTCTGCTCCCTTTCTCCTACAGTTCACAGCGCTCCAATAAAAATCCTGAAGGATCTCAGCCTTTCCCCACACCTTGGCACCTCGGTTTCTCCCTGATTTCAAGCTCCAGTGGATGAGACAAACACCTCAAACTGCAGCGATCCAAAGTATCAATTGTGGGAAAAGAAGAACATTCTAAGACAAACAGAATGTTGGTTATCACAATGCAAGTCTATTGAATAAATAAAAATTTGTTGGATGGTAAACATAGGGCTATCATTTTATTTAATCCTGGAGCAGCTAGATGCTAGACTCCAGGGCCTGAATAACGTATTTGGTGTGCTCTCCCAGTTCAAACAGAAGCCACTGTAATGTGAGGGAAAGAGGAAGCAAGGGGCACAACAGGCAGAAGAGCCACACAATCAGAGACAACAGCTGTCTTCCCGAAGCTATCGCTCAGCCTAGAACCGGGGTTCCCCAGCCCCGACTGGTAGAGACCAGCTGCACGTTGCAGTCCCTGAAGGAGCTTTAAAAATTCTGGGTCTCACCACTAGACTTCTGCTGTAGCCAACTATGGTGTGGCCCAGGCAACTGGATTGTTAAAATCTCCCAGGACATTACAATACAAGCATCTCAAGTTGAGAATCACTGGCCTCGAGGATTTTTCATATGCTTCCATGCCCTGGGTAAAGGCTTCCCAGGATATGAGATTATGTCCACCAGCATACATGGCAGAGAAGGTGGGGGTTTCCAAGTCACAGAACCTTGACAAGGTGCCATGGGCTTGCTCTGCCTAATGTCTGTGTTGATTCTGAGGCAGAGCAGAATCTTTATGCGCAAGCCATTCTCCTACACGTGCAACAACAAAATGAAAGCCAGGGAGATTGCCAGGACCCCAGAAATGGTAGCCAACAGCCTGGATGCATGGAGAGACTTCCCCACGAGGAAGCATGCCCACATCCTTACCCTCTTTCCTCCACCAGCCGCGTGAGAGTGGAGGATAAGCCTATGCTGCCAGGAGCAGTTTAGAAGCACGGCCCCCGCAGCAGACCGCCTAGGTTCCATCCCAGCTCTGGGCAAGTTAATTAACTTCTTCGGACCGCAGTTTCTTATCTGTTAAATGAGGACTATAAAATAGTATTACCTCATAGCACTGTCATGGAACAAATAAATATACGTAAAGGACTTCAAACGGCGCCCAGAACGTGGTAAGCAGTCCTCAAAAGACATTTTTAAGATTCTGCCCTGAATGATTAAGCAATTATCATCCCGGGAGTGGGAGTTTATGAGATCGCTCATCTGAGTGTATGAAAGGATGTGGGGTAGAGGAGGTCTCACTGAATGGGTCCTCAGAGAATGCACCAGAGGTAGGCTAAGGGATAACCTGAGTCAAGATGTGCTAGATCCTTCTTTAAAGATGACCACCTGCCTTTAAGCTTACTGGGAGCCAGTCATGTTCCCCAAATAAGACATCTGAGCCACCAGGAAGACACTAAAGTGAGGGTTCCAAAAACATATTGGGCAACTGAGCTTACGAATTGTAGATTCCTGGGATCTAACTCTGGAGCATCTAATCCAGTAAGTTGGCGTCAATGAATCTACACGCATAATGAATACCCCAGGTGGTGATGATGCCTGTAGTCCACAGGCCACAACCTAGCCAGGCCATCCAGGAAACTTGAGCTAGGAGTCTATATTTACTGAAGGAGAAGGCTCACAAGCACACATAGGCCACCTCCTGGTGCAGGAGAAATGACAAGGTGCATGGATGCGACAGAGGCGGGGAACTGCAGGAAAGAAATCCCACCTCCGAGACTAGAAGTTGCTTATCTCAGATAAAGCTCTTCAGAAATCAAAGCAATACTTCTGGAATTCTATGGATCAGAAATCTATACTGGAGACGCTTGATTTGGGTATTTGTATTGTTGTTGCCACTGTTATTGTTGGTGTTTTAAGGATCTGGAGTCAGTTGCTATTTTTGTCAACCCTTGCACATCAAACCAGGAAGAGTTAAAAGCATGGGGGGGGAAATCACATACTTAGCATCCAAATTGCTTTGTCACCTGGGACTCCAAATCCATTTCTCAGGCCCCAGCCCCATTTCTGAGGCAGCCTGCAGTCCCTCCTCCAGGCCCTGGATAGACCTCGGAGATGGGTCCTCATCCACTCATCTGGCTGAAGGCCATGCAAGGCTTGTCACCATGACCAATGGCCTACTATTTCTGCTGGACACGGGGAGATTTTTGGTACCTGATCTGCATGTCCATGGGTGCTCACACTGGGATCAGGCCTGGCCCTGTCTCTTGTCAACATGGCTACTTTCAGTCCCCAAAGTGTCCTATCAGGTAGCAGCCTCCAGCATCTCCTTATGATTTTACATTTATAATCTCTGACATATGTGATTGAGCTACCCCCTCTTCTTTGGCCTGGAAAGGTGCTGCAATATCTCTTCAGGGGCTGGACTACTGCTTCTGTGGGACCTAAGCTCCTTCCCATGGATAGAATTATATAAATCTATTCTCCTTATCCCACCCTTTTGAAAGAAAAATGTTTATTGTTTACTATGCACGGGCCCTTTGTATAGTTTACTTCCTTTTTCTCATAGAAGGCCCTCTATGATAGTTTTATTGCAGGATTTAGGTATCATTTGGCCCTCTGTCCTTTTAACTTCAGCCTTAATGCCTGATTCCACGACTGGACAAACTGGATGCATGATTCCTACTATAAAGGAAAACCAGTGCTGATGACGTGGCTTTATTAACATCAACGAGAAGTGGCCTCAGTGGACAATTAATCTTACTTTCCATTTACTGTGAAGAATTGTTTAGAACCAACTCACCCAAACTAAAATCACCCTTTTGGCAGATGTCACCCAACATTTAATTGGATTATGTCTGACAACTCCATACAGCGTCTCCAGTATAGATTTCTGATCCATAGAATTCCAGAAGTATTGCTTTGATTTCTGAAGAGCTTCATCTGAGATAAATGTGTACAAATGTGTCAGTCACCTTGGGATATATTTTCTACCAAAATTACATGGATGTATCTACCAGTGAGCTAAATTGTTTAAATTTAAACATTCCAGGAAAGCTTTATTGAGAATTTTTAATGTTCACTAAATGCAAGTATCAGCTGTAAAAATTTTCCTAGCTAAAATTATTAGGGCCAGAGGCTGTCCACTAAACTATGTGTAGTAAAGTAACAGTAATTGAATTCTGAGGAAAATATTAGCTCAGCCCCCGTCCCTGGAGAGTTGGGATGGTCTTCTATAATTAAGACATATCTCCTGACTGGATTCTTTAACTAGAAAAAAGTGTCAACCCTCTCTTCTGCTTAGCTGAATGTCAGGGTATATGGATCTGCCCTAATTGGACAACAGAGAATATTTGCACTCACATTTTTGCCCAAGAATATATCCTTAACTTGTATGCTTCCAAATAGTTATCAAAAGTCAATTAGGGGACTCAGTATTCATAAATAATTACCTGAAAGATTTGCTGTTCATCCTCCTAATATCCTGAACCTAATCTTTAGCAAAACCTTTGATTGCTGTCACCTCAGACTAATTCCACCACACTATATTTTGATGGTATATAATGAACCTATGTTCAGGGATATACAGCAAAACAGCCTAATGATAATAACAGCAGAAACTGTTTGGAGAGCTTTCTCCATGCCAAGCACTACATGAAGTGCTCTCTATGCGTGATCTTGTTGATTCTTATGACAACCCTTGGAGCTACTAACTTTTGAAGGGGAGCCGAATAAGCCACCCCAAAATATGCCACTTTGGCATAGCGATTATTTTGAATTAAAGTTACTTAAGAAAGAGCCAATGCAAGAAGGACACTCCGAACCTCCTCTGTCCCTCTGAAAGCAGGAAATAAGTCTTCCTTGTGAAAGGTACCCTCCCTGCACCAGGAAAGTAGAGGCATCCTTATTACCAGAGGTAGAAAATTTAGGGCTAAGAAGACTGTATAAACAAGCCTGTTACTTCCTCACTAATTTGCTATCCAAAGTCCAGATGCCTTTTCTCATCAATTCTTCATGAATTTTTTGTTTCCTTGGCTAACAAAATTTTTTGTTTCCTTCTTTGAGTCTCATATTTTTATAGGAACCCATTGTATGAAACTAAACTTGTTTTCCTCTTGTTAATCCGTCTTATGTCACTTTAATTATTAGGCCAGCCAAAGAACCTAGAATAGAAGAAGGAAAAAGTTTTCCTTCCCTACAGTTTTGATGCCCATCGTGGGGCTCTCCACTGGCTGACACTCTTGCTCCGGGGCCATGCAGCTGGGGGATCCTAGGGACTCTGACAGGAGCCAGCAGAAAGTAAGAATTCTTAACCACGTCAGTCTCCTGGGTCTCTGCCTGCAGGGTCTGCTGGGAGCAAGAGTAGAGAGAGTCTTTTTCTTTTCTAAATTTAGATTAGCAGGAGAAAATTTTTGTGTAAACTAATTTCTTGGGTATAGCCATTATGGTAAAGATTTGTTATGAGTACTCCTGTTTGCTCTTGACCCCTTTCCTCCCAGAGATGGTCACTGTTTTCCTTTTTCTATGTCTTCTGTGTCATTTGTGATGAGGAGGGAAACCATGGGGTAGAACACAGACAGAGGCCCTATGAGCCTGCTGCTCAAGCCAGCCTCACAGACTGGTGGGTTCATGGTTCTCACCAGACTGGCATCTGTTTAGACAAATTTTGCTGTGGGTCCCCTGTGTGAAAACCACACGAGGTTCATCTTGTTCTATGTCCTCGGAGGTTGGCTTTGTGACCAGGGATAATATTCTCTCTGGTTTCCACCAGCTGGAAGGTATCCCTTCCAGCGTGCGTGTGTCTAGCAGCACTCTCTATGTCCTCCCATGTTAGCTTGCAGGGGCATTTGTCACAAGGGCTCCAATCCATGAGGGGCCTTTGTCATCTCAACCTTCATTGTCTTGTTAGTGCTGGAGAGATCCCATTTCAGTAGCACCTGCCTGGTGTCGCAGATCAGCAAGTCCAGGACTGCAGGCAGGTCATGTTTTTGGGAAACTGGAGACACCATTTTCATTACACAATTCCTACAACATATGACCATGAAGGGTTTTGGGTTTTTTTTTTAAGATTTTATTTATTTATGAGAGAGAGAGCATGAACAAGCGGGGGTGGGGGCAGGGGCAGAGGGAGCAGAGGGAGAGGGAGAAACAGACTCCCCCTGAGCAGGGAACCCTACTCAGGGCTCGAGATCACGACCTGAGCCAAAGCAGATGCTTAACCAACTGAGCCACCCAAGTGCCCCAAGGGTTTTGTTTTCTTAGGCTAAGTCTGGGAATAAATTTTCTGGATCTTGTAAGGGTTGTATCTTTTGCACCCTCATTTGGTGGATTTTGTGTGTGTGTGTATGCATCTCTTTTGCATCCTTGGTTAAGCCATTAAGGCTAATTGGTTTGAGCCACTATTGAGATTAATATAAGATCCTACTCGGCAAGCCTGGGTGGCTCAGTTGGTTAAGCGTCTGCCTTCACAGCTCAGGTCATGATCCTGGAGTCCTGGGATGGAGCCCCACATCGAGCCCCAGATCAGTCTCCCTGCTCAGTGGAGAGTCTGCTTCTCCCTCTGCCCCTCACACTGCTCTTATGCTCTCTTTCACTCTCTCTTTCTCTCAATAAATAAATAAAAGCTTTAAATATATATATAAACATATATATGATCCTACTCATCAATTGCCAAGGGATCCTTTGAATTGGAAAACGTCTATATTTGAAAAAAAAAATCAGAGCGTTCTAATCCTAAACAAACAGTCTTATTGCTACTTATGGAAAGACCAAATTAAAAAGTAGATACAAACAAGAATAACCGCTAGTTTTAGGAACTCCTGTAAGAAGATGAAAGAACAGAAATTAGACTTAGAACAAAAATTAAAGCCCACATCTGACATCAATTCCCCTTCCTAAAATCCAGCTGCATCTCCTCAGCAAATTTCTTTAACTCCCCCAAACTCCTCCACTTTCCCCAGAAAATCCCCTAAATACCTGCCACCTGTTTTAGCTTCCATTTCCCTACAAGATTTACAGACAGCACTCTGGCCTGTTCTCTAGGCTCAGGGTATACAGGTTACTCATGTAAGTGCTGAAACCCAGAAAGTGAATTTCACAGACGCACCTGGGACAGAGAGTAAGGCTCGCTTTGCTGGGCTCCATCGTCTGCTCTTTCAGCTTCAGGCCTTTCTGTGCAACATTCTTTGTGGATACATCCTGGACCCACCCCCCGCAACCCACCACCACCACAAAGAATTCATGTCCTCTGGATAGCAACAGATCTTCTAAGTTACAATGCCCTTTAACTTCCACTTTCAGAAGACCCTGACAAATTTAGGGAGGAATTAAAAAGATTAGTGTCCATTCACCACACCACTCATGAGGACCTTGATTGGCTGCTAAGATATTCTCCCACCATAATTGTAGTGTGGTTAACAGACAAGCCAAGGGCCCCCTGGGGACAAACGCCTCTCACAAGGGAAAGAGATGGCCAGCATTTCTCCCAGGCCCTCCTACAAATGATCAAGAAATGGATTAACTGGAGGCCAATGTCCAGGGGCTGATAGAAGCAATAGTAGAGTCTTTCCCCCGTATGGCAAATTTGTGTAAGGTTGAATTGTGCTCTCAGAAAGAAGAACATCCAAAGGCCTTTGTTGAATCCTTTATACAGAACTTTCAAAGGCATACTATACTATATCCTGAAGCTCCAGAATATAGAAATCTTTTAATTTCCACCTTAGTAGGACATCTCCCTGACATAAAAAGACATATTCAAAATAATGTGGTTGCATGGACGAGTCCACCTCTAAGCATTATCGTGGAAGCTGTGATCCAATTCTCTGAAGATAGCTTGTAGGAAAGCAAGACAGAAAGGGAGTTAAAACCAATAATTCTTGATCTGTCACTTGAATCTCTGGAGAGGCAAAAGTGTGACTCTGAGAGCTACTCGGAGTCCACTCAGACCTTTTCCTATTTGCCTTCAGACATTTGCAGATCTCACCAAAAAAAAAAAAAAAAAAAAAATCCAAATACTGGAAGTCAGTTGTTCTGCATTTTAGAAAAGGAAGAAAAAATTTAAATAGTAATTACCCTAGACTTCTGATAATAGACAAATATCCTTCAAAACGCCTAGGTGAAAATTCACATTCTTTCTCTGTCCCTTCCAAATGTAAACCTTGCCATGTCTTTAAAATGTAAACACCCCAGGAGACAACTAAAACATAGCCCATGACCACTTGAGACTGAAGGGAGGCAGGGAGCTTTTTAAAACACAAGATTTTAGAGATTCCCCTGCCCAAACGCTAGCCCACAGCCCCCCATAAGATCACCTGTCAAGGACAAATACAAATCTTAAATGTCTTCTCCAGAAGCACTGTAAAAACTTTAGCCATTTGAGCAGGTAATCTCAACTTGTTCTGTCTGACAAATACAGTTTGAATTCAACTGTTATTTATAAATTAGTGACTTTTATATTACTGTATCTTTTTCGTGGCTAGAATTTTCAAAACAAGGCTAGAAGTTCTCTGTGTTTATTTGTATGTTTATGTATGTCTGTGTATGTCCATGAACCGAGATGGTATTTTCTTCTACCCCCAGAAGGTATTGTCAAAATTAATTTGTAAAAGAGCTCTATTTAATTGGCTTAAAAATAAGTCCTTATGAATTAAGAGTTCCCAAAACTCAGAAATATAGACACTAACATGCATGTTCTTCAAGTTCATGTGATCTGGGATCATCTAACTAAAAAGCTAGTTTATGTTTGTTGGTTAAATTAAAATATACACGTCTTCAGAGTTATCCAAAAAAAGAGTTATCAACATTAAATCTAATGCAGACATACAACATTTATTCCACCTGCGTTTACTAGTCAAATACATTCATGGTATCTCTTAGAAAATTTGTCAGCCAGGAAAAGAGCTTGGAATCACGGCTGAGTGTCTCGTGAAGTGTGCGTTCAGAGTCTAAACATAATTGTTCCATGCAAATAATACCGATATATGTAAGTAGGATAAAAGTTTATAGATGAACTTATCAGCAATAATTGTGTTTCCCAAGTCTTTTGAGTAACTTAAAACCTTAGAGTTTTACTAAGATAAGTTAAATGGTGGATATTTATTAAATATCTAGGTCATTTCCAAATCTGATAAAATATTGAAACATTAATTACCAGACATAGGTTTATCTACTTTTGGCCTTCTATTACATAGAAATTAAAGGTATTTGGGTCTGTTAGTAATCATGTCCAAATGTGTCATATTGAGAGGTTGTTCTATGAAAGAGCACATGTTTCTAGAAATTATGAAATGTATTCATGAATTTGCCAATCTAGAGAATGCTGATGTAACAGTTCACAAATGCTTACTTCTTAGTTTTTACTAGACATTAAGGGTCCTAAGAGTTAAAGAATTCTTTTTTTTTTTTATGATATATCTATTTGAGAGAGAGAGAGAGAGCAGAGGTAGGGGCAGAGGAAGAGAGAATCTCAAGCAGACTCCCCACTGAGCGTGGAACCCAATGCAGGGCTCAGTCTCATGACCCTGCGATCATGACCTGAGCTGAGACCAAGAGTCCACCGCTCAAACAACTGAGCCACCCAGGCACCACTAGGGTTAAAGAATTCTAATTAACACGTGTAGTTAAAACTGTTAGAAATAATAAGGAAAGCAACTCTGTATGCAAGGAAAGTGGGATGTGTTTTTAGGTACAGAAAGGTCTGAGGTACAGAGATGCATTTTTTGTTAAGGGGGACAAAAAAGTAAATTTGTCTTGAAGTAAAATTGGTTATTTCAGAATGAGAAGGAAAATAATGGAGGACAAACTAACAGTATATTTGGAGAGAGAGAAAGAATTTTACCTCATGGAGTCAAGCTGGCTAAAAATGGGTTAAAAGGGTTTTTAAAATAAGTATTAGTATGGACAGGTTGTTTATGTAATGTTTTATCTGCTAGAAGGACAAAGTGTTTTTGGACTATTTGTCTGTGCTTAGAAAGACGTGATGAGGGGTGCCTGGGTGGCTCAGTTGGTTAAGCGACTGCCTTCAGCTCAGGTCATGATCCTGGAGTCCCTGGATCGAGTCCCGCATCGGGCTCCCTGCTCGGATGTGATGAAAGGGGTTTTTTACCTTTTAAGTCATCTGCCTAGAAAACAAATATTTTGTTTTACTAAAATCATTCCCTGTGCTTCATGTTGTCTTTATCAAGTGTTTGATGACTTAACTGAGTCTTAATATCAAGAGCTGAGTTTTACTTAACACTGTGTAACCTTCTATATTTGCCTTTAAAATAGTTTCTTTGGTTAAATATCATTTCATAATTATCTGTGATTCTATTCAGTCAAGTGTCCAAACCTTTTGATATTTTTAACAAACTTCTCCAAATCAAATTCTAAGTGAAGTTTTTTGACCTGGAAGTGATTTCCAGAAAGTCCCTGAAACATCTCAAAAGATTTGTTCTCTCTCCTTATAAAAGAAAAGACATTAAAATAAGTTAGGCTTATCTGATGTTAAATTACATGGCAAGCACGGTCACATAAGTGATGCAAAACCTTCTTAGTTTATATTTGTGTGGATATACGTTATTAATATAAGTGGCTCCCGAATTTATATAAAATTTCTGAGATCCTAATATACTCTGGTACAACATTATCAGTCATAATTCCAGTTATTATCTTAAAATATTGTGTGTCGCTGAAACAATAATGAATTTTCAACAGATTTTTAACCATGGTCATTTTTTTAAGTCTTTTTATCATTTACAGAAGTTATTGTTTTATTCTGATGTTTTTGCAAAAGTCATCTTCAGAGAAATTCATGAAAACGACATTCACAAAAAGGGGTATCTGATAACTTTTAGATCACACCACTGAAGTGGGTAAGAATTTATAGAACTCTAACAGAGAAACCGAGGGCTTGGTACAACTTCTAACAAAAAAATCAAAATCTGCTGGAATTAATTACATGGAACTAAATAAATGAGCTGATAAGTATGATCATAATCTCTATGATTTTAAATTTTGGAACATTGTTGGTTGTTTTACGTTTGTTTTCCAGATTTAAGAAAACCTTTCTCTCTTAAACTATCAGCAATTTGCTAACATATACCAATGTGAATAAAGACAAAACATTTGTCTTTTTCTCCCTACCTGTTCCCTCAAGAATTTGGAAACTCTTAGTTCATATTCTTATTTTCATGGCAATATAGGTATTTATGTGAGGTCAATAAGAATCTGCTGTCCTTGTGACAGCATACAATTGGAAACGTTGGGTGTACCAAGGCTTTGACTGAAAGGTCATACTTGAGAATAATCTGCATCGCATCAGACGTGACCAGACAGCTTTCAGAACGAAGGTTGACTTTATGAAATCAATAAAACCCCTTGGAAAAACAGCCTGGTACCTTGCTGACAAGGTTCTCAGCAGCCTCACCAGGCACATAAGGAAGGTCACCTATTGGCAAGCTCGGGAACCTCAAGAAAAGAGGCATTTACCCACGTGGATAGGTAATACAGAGCTGATGGCAAGTCCTTGGCCTGGCTTCCTAATAAAGACCACACCTCTGCACAATTAAAGCAAAATTCTTAGTAATACAGGAAGACCCTCATGAAAACACTGAGCAGCCTGCCTAAGGGCCAGGAGAGCATGCGGCCATGATCTATAGACTTCAAAACCTGCTGTGCGTCCCCAGCATGAAACCACCCCATAATACCGTAAGTGCTCAGGAGAAAGCTGCCAAGATAGTTCTCCTGGGTTGATAACATTTTCTGATAATTAAAGTGACACGCGGGATCAGATTTTAAATTTTGACCAAACCGTGTCTTGGAGGTGATAGCCCCTCAAAGGTCATGGGAGCCCCGAGCTGCAGCTGCAGGAGTGGGGCCGCGGGGCTCTGAGCCTCTCCCAGTTACTTGAGTCAGGGGACCGCGTCGGTGAGCTGGTGCGCAGGTTTCGAGCGGTCCGCCCCTAACCATGTACGGGTCTAATCATCCCACAAGCCCTGCTATTTTTAGGGCACAATTATGCAGAACAGGAAGATTTTCAGGAATGCGTATATCACATCATAGTGGGAAAAAATGCCTGTTATTTCAAAAAGGATGGATCTTAGAACAATGTTGAATAAAAAAGGCAAGTTATAAAAGCTATGTAAGTGTTATCTCTTACTCAGCTTTTAAAATTCAAAACAATAGGATATAATACACATCAGTATCTATATATCTACTGGGTCTATAAAGTATTTTTAATGAATAATTCATCTAAAAACCCACAACTCCAGGCTCACAAGGAGAGAAACCTCAGACACATTTAAATTGAGGGGCTTTCCACAAAATACCTGACCAGTACTCCTCGAACCTGCCAAGATCATGAGATGCAGGGAAAGGCGGAGAAACTGTCACAGACCAGAGGAGGCCAAGGAGACATGATGGCGAGTGGGATGCGGTCTCCTGGACTGAATCCTTGAACATAAAAAGTACATGAGTGGAAAAACTAGAGAAATCTGAGTGAAGACTGGAGTCCAGTTATGAGTAATATGCCAACACTGGTTTTTTTAGTTTTGACAAATGGACCACGGTAAAGCAAAATGCTAAAATGAGGGGAAATTGGATGAAGGGCTTATAGGAACTCTGTATTATTTTTGTAACTTATCTATAAATCTAAAACTATTGCAAAGTAAAAGTTTATTTTTAGAAGTTCATTAAAAAAATACGTAAGAAAGATATAACGTAACATCATTGCTATGCTTGCATCTGAGACAGAGGACAAAGCTGTCTTTCGATGATTTGAGTTTGGTTTTTTTTTTTTAATCTGATGCAATTTCCATCCTTGGTGGAATCATTTCTCCAAACAAAAAATATAATTTTTTTAAAAAGGAATATTTTAAAGTTACAAGTAACCATTAGAAGAGTATATATACATACAACTTCCAAACAAGAGAGAAAATGTAAGTGTCGGGGTGTAAGGAAGCTGATAAATTGTACTGCTCTCCTTTCCATCTGAGTTCTGAACCAACTGAGAGAAATTAAGAAGTCAGACAGACCGAGGTCAAAACATTGACTTTAAGACCACAGGGCTGGGCTGGTGAAGAGGGCTTCATACTGACCGCCAGATATAGACAGCCTCACTCACCCCACTGCAGGTGGTGCTGGAGCAGACAGATTTCCCCTCCTGGGTGCAGAGTACCTATTGTCAGAGTCACCACAAAGCCAAGAACAGACCCAAACAGGTGCTATCTGCAGACAGGCAGATCCCCAAATACACACACCCAGCCATACACAAAGCAGGGGACAGAAAGGGATGGCCACCCATATGCTCAGTTCCCCATCCCAAAGTCATCAATGGATAAGTCATTCCTTCCAGATGGACGACAGAGGACCCTGCTGCCAGTTCTGTGGAACGAAAACTCCCGACTCGTAGTGTTTGCTGGTTTCCATGCCATCAATAGTCCCACTAGGGCTGACTTCAAGCTACCACTGTGACATCTGGAAGGGGGCTGCAGAGCCTGCCCCAGCCAGCTGAAGAACACAACTACTTCTCCCCTGGAGGGAACTGAGTGGAAGGGGAGTGAGGCCAGGAACTTTTCTCTGATGTTGCTTCCATCTCCTATGAGGAATGAGAAGTAAATATTTCATCCCCAAATACCTCTATTTTTTGTTCTTTTCATCCACAGGGCTCAACCAATACACCTGTGACCAGCCAGAGATGTGGCTGTCCCAGCACTTCTTTACAGATTCTGCTACAACAGTTGGTAGTCAATGTAGACTTTGCTTTAGAAACTGAAATGGGTCTAAACAATAGATTAATTAAATAACTACAAGGCCATGCTACAACCAAGCCTAAAGTTATCTCCCTACTCTTCCCAATCCAAATGATTTCTAGTCATATGGTCCAAGTATAGCTCCATCAAAAATTTTGCAATGAAATTAAAGGACAATATTAAGGTATTTCAGGATTAAATGTCAACAGCATATAGATGCACCAATCAAAATTTTAAAATCTCTTCATTATTAAATTTCCAGGGAGACGATGTTTATAGCAGCAATGTCCACAATAGCCAAACTGTGGAAAGAGCCAAGATGTCCATCGACAGATGAATGGATAAAGAAGATGTGGTATATATATACAATGGAATATTATGCAGCCATCAAAATGAATGAGATCTTGCCATTTGCAACGACGTGGATGGAACTGGAGGGTATTATGCTGAGCAAAATAAGTCAAACAGAGAAAGACATGTATCATATGACCTCACTGATATGAGGAATTCTTAATCGCAGGAAACAAACTGAGGGTTGCTGGAGTGGGGGGTGGGGTGGGAGGGATGGGGTGACTGGGTGATAGACACTGGGGAGGGTATGTGCTATGGTGAGTGCTATGAATTGTGCAAGACTGTTGAATCACAGGTCTGTACCTCTGAAACAAATAATGCAATATATGTTTTTTGTTTGTTTGTTTGTTTTTTAAAGATTTTATTTATTTGAGAGAGACAGCACGAGAGAGAGCAAGCAGGAGCAGGGGGGAAGGGCAGAGAGGGAGAAGCAGACTCCCCACTGAGCAGGGAGCCTGATGCGGGGCTCGATCCCAGGACCCTGGGATCATGACCTGAGCCGAAGGCAGACGCTTAACGACTAAGCCACCCAGATGCCCCAATGCAATATATGTTAAGGAAAAAAAAAAGAATATAGCAGGAGGGGAAGAATGAAGGGGGGAAATCAGAGGGGGAGATGAACCATGAGAGACGATGGACTCTGAAAAACAAACAGGGTTCTAGAGGGGAGGGGGGTGGGAGGATGGGTTAGCCTGGTGATGGGTATTAAAGAGGGCACGTTCTGCATGGAGAACTGGGTGTTGTGCACAAACAATGAATCATGGAACACTTCATCTAAAACTAATGATGTAATGTATGGGGATTAGCATAACAATAAAAAAATTTTTTTAATTTCCAGGGAGAGATTAAAGTCTAAAAATTAAATTCCCTTGTAAGTAAAGTCCAAATTAATTAAAGTCCAAAGTCAAAGTGTCTCACCCTTGTGAGTTAAAAACCCACAGAAATCCCCCCAATTTCTTACCATGCTGGTATCAGCCTGGCATGCTGCACAGCTCCGTGTAGAGTCACATTCCTTCGCTGTCTGCAGCCTGGGCCTCTTCCAGGACAGGAGTGTGGCTCCTTCAAGTCCTGCAAAGTGGGAAGAGCCCTTCCTTTAAAGAGTTCAAAGAGTTGAATGGGACACAAAGATTAACACAGCATGGGCTTCCCCCCGGAAAATGTAGAAAACAAGCTAAAATCACAGCTACTAAATCAGATACCCCTGACAAAAATAATAATAATTAATAATAATAATAATAATTTTCCCCAAACCCAGGACTCAGTGTTGCCAAAGGCAATATTAGAAATTCCATAATGTCTGAGAGAATGAGGATGAAGAACATCTTGGTTTGGGCTTCACAAGATGCCAGTGAATTAATGGTCATTGTTCCGAGTCTATAAGCTAGAAACTCATTGAGAAGAATCTCTTGAAAGACTAACCTGAAATCCAGGGATTTGCCCCAACTGGGATAGAAACCCAGTCCCACACGCTCTGAGAGCAGGACTGGGGCCATTGCCTGAACCGTTTGGGAATCAACAATATTGGTAAAGCCTGTCACCATGTCTCATTTGATGTATCTTGCTTCAAGCCCTTTTGATTCCTACCCATCCCTTTGAGCCTTTTGGTTTTGACGTCCCGTTTCTGACACCTGCTGCGGGCTCTCGGTGAGTGACACATTCTGGGCAGGAACGTCTCCTCCTAAAGAATTGGTTCAGGTTGGGGGCGCCTGGGTGGCTCAGTTGGTTAAGCGTCTGCCTTCGGCTCAGGTCATGATCCTAGGGTCCTGGGATTGAGCCCCGCATCGGGCTCCCTGCTCCACGGGAAGCCTGCTTCTCTCTCTCCCACGCCCCCTGCTTGTGTTCCCTCTCTCGCTGTCTCTCTCTCTGTCAAATAAATAAATAAAATCTTTAAAAAAAAAAGAATTGGTTCAGGTGGGAACAATTGGGGAAGGTCCTTCCTGGGTGCTTACTACTATTTCAACTTTATCATCACCCCAAGCAGATTTCTGAACTAAAGTTGCTGTTGATGCTTCTGAAGTTTGGCCCATGGGGCCAAACACCCCCCTTAAGAAATCCCTTGGCCAGCTTTTGAATGCTCCGGGCCATCCCTGAGCGGTGTCCTTTCTGTCTCGGCATTTTCTGATGTAGCGAACAAAGCCAGAGCCAGCTTTGGAAGGGATGACTCAAGTCAAGTAAAAAAATAATAATAATAATAAAATATACTTGCTATGGAAATGTAGCTTCAAGATAACTCCTAGTGAAAGGGGAACCCTCTTACACTGTTGGTGGGAATGCAAGCTCGTGCAGCCACTCTGGAAAAGAGTATGGAGGTTCCTCAAAAAGTTGAAAATAGAGCTACCCTATGATCCAGCAATTGCACTACTGGGTATTTACCCCAAAGATACAAAAGTAGGGATCCGAAGGGGTACGGGCACCCCGATGTTTATAGCAGCAATGTCCACAATAGCCAAACTGTGGAAAGAGCCAAGATGTCCTTCGACAGATGAATGGATAAAGAAGATGTGGTATATATACACAATGGAATATTATGCAGCCATCAAAAGGAATGAGATCTTGCCATTTGCAATGACGTGGATGGAACTGGAGGGTATTATGCTGAGCGAAATAAGTCAAACAGAGAAAGACATGTATCATATGACCTCACGGATATGAGGAATTCTTAATCGCAGGAAACAAACTGAGTGTTGTTGGAGTGGGGGGTGGGGTGGGAGGGATGGGGTGACTGGGTGATGGACACTGGGGAGGGTGTGTGCTCTGGTAAGTGCTGTGAATTGTGCAAGACTGTTGAATCTCAGATCTGTACCTCTGAAACAAATAATGCAATATATGTTAAGAAAAAAAAAGAAGAAGAAGAAGGTAGCAGGAGGGGAAGGATGAAGGGGGGGAAATCGGAGGTGTAGACGAACCATGAGAGACGATGGACTCTGAAAAACAAACAAGGTTCTAGAGGGGAGGGGGGTGGGAGGATGGGTTAGCCTGGTGGTGGGTATTGAGGAGGGCACGTTCTGCATGGAGCACTGGGTGTATGCACCAACAATGAATCATGGTACACTTCATCTAAAACTAATGATGTAATGTATGGGGATTAACATAAGAATAAAAAAAAAAAGTGATAATTCATCTCAAAAAAAAAAAAAAAAAAAGATAACTCCTAGCAACACCGCCACTGGTCATTTGTACATTCTGTCCAAAGCTTCTGCAACCTGAACCAACTCAGGCGTGATTGAGAAGTGAGGGAGAATCGGGGAAACCCAGATGTGATGTCACCGTTTTTCTCAGCCAGCTGCTTCTTGCACCACCAAGGAACGGCAACTACCACGGAGGACACCACCCCAGAAAACAGCCGCCGGGGAAACCCAGAGTCACATGCTCTCCCTTGCAGCCCATCTGTCTCTGTCCTAGAAGGACCATCTTGTTGTATTTGCCTCTGCCTCTGTTATTCAGTTTTACTGATACAACCTTCCAACTAAGTGAGACTTACTTATTTTTATTTTTTAAGGTAAAGTCCAAAATGTGGTGTATTTTATCTTAATTTATTCACGAAATTAGTTTTATTGGAATAGTTACTGTTTGGGACATTGAGCCCATTACATTGTTGGAGAAGTTCTGCGTGGCACGCCCCAAGCCATATTTCCCCCATAATCCCTATTACCTTTTAGGATATAATTTTAAAGAACAGAAAGTTTCCTCATAATATATTGTATTACACCAGAAATGCCAGCTGAGAAATATTCACAGAGAGATTGAAAATCTTATGAAATTATTTATACAGAGTTTCCTATCTTTAAGATTGGGCTGAACACTTAAGCCAAATACTGATGGTGTAGACACTCTGTACAGAAAGCAAATGGTTGGACTCCCAAAAATCGGCAACAAGTATTCACTGACAGCTGCTAATTTAAGTCTCTTACTGGTAGAAACTACGGCAGAAGAAATATTGTGTAGGGTCTTTGGGAAAGACTTTTCCAGCAGCAGGTAGCATAAGTGGAAAGGATTTTGCTTCTTTAGGAACCAGAACCAGGAACCCAAGCAATTGTCCCTTTCTCTGCATCCTTCAACTCTGCTCCAACTGAAGGATAAGCTCTTGGTCTTGATTCAAAAGTATAAATAGAGGAATAACACACCTAGTCCAGACTAGGTCAGATCACCATTGGTCCAAATCAACTGTTGTCGGTGATTTAAGAGCACATAATAAAAACACTGTCTCCAGGAACCATCCTCCATGTGGGGTGGGGCTCAGTTATCAGAAGAAAGGAGCTGGGAAGAAGCCAGAACACATCGGCCCCCACAAGGCCTCAGAAGACCTGCATCTCCTTCCCCCCCGGGGCTGGACTACTCCCCTCGGGACAGTGCCTTTGCTCTCTCGGTCTTTGGCCTAAAGGGTCACGTTTCCTATTGTGCTGCTGGGAAAACAGGGGCTCTGAGCATGAGTTAGGGATTGCAGAGCAGCTAACACTTCCCACAAGATGATGAAGACAAACAGCTTGAGGAACCCGTGCATTATTTTTTCTGTGGTGTGTTCCATAAGGTCTTACTTGGTATCATGTCTTCAAAAAAAAAACAAAAACAAAAAACAAACAAACAAAAAAACCCACACTGTTTTATATGGTCTCTAAGGTCCCTTTAAGCTAAAAAAAAAAAAAAAAAAATCCTCCGTTCTGATCCCCCACGATTACCACTTCGGTAGGCTGCTCGTTACCCCTTAAACACTCCCTTCAGACGATGGTGCTTTGGAGAAGGAAGGAAAGCAGTCCCAGCAGAGCTGAGGCCGGGTTCTGATAAGTGGGACCCCCCGTGTGGCTGACACCAACACCGAAGAGCCTGACACACACGGGGGCAGGAGGGAGGTTTGATCTCGGAGAGTTGGCCCTTCAGGACTCTGCTCCGAGAGGAGCGGAAAGGACCTCAGGGCCACGTCCAGGACTTGGTGAGCGCACCACCAGACAGACACCTCCCACGATGGTGCCCTCCCGGCCAGAACACGAGGACCGAAGGTGCTACCAGCAGAGACACGGCCGATCTCACCTGGTGACGGCACGAAGTCACACACGTTTACACCTCCAGTGTGTCCCACCAAAGACTGGTTCTTATCCAAGACCGTCCCCACAAAAACCATCTGCTCCTGCCCCAGAACAACGCGTGTCCCTGTCCCACAGGGTATCCCTTCTCCAGACTCCTCCCCGCCCTGGCTGTCCTACCCACCTGGAGCTCTGCAATCCCTGGGCCAGGTTCCCAGCCCCAACACATGTGCTTTGGACCAGGGGCGGCGCTCCGTAGGATCTTGAAATACATATCAGAACCACCCACAGACCCTTCTCTTCAGAGAGGAGGATGCATGTTCTTGCTCCAGGATGTTCTATGCCTAGAGACTGCCCCATGGGTGACAGCAGGACAGAATCTGCCCACAGCTGTGAAGGACTTTGTGGCTTCTCTAGCTGCCCCTCAAGTGGGACAGAGACATCATCCGGCTTGATGCGGAACAAAGGCTTTCCTGCCCATGTCTGTGGGAGAGCAAAGTAGAGGAAAGAAGTTGCATGGCTTGGAACAAACACAAAGACCTCTTCTCTCACTTCTCTGTACAAATGAGGTAACCACACGTCCCACTCTGCCCCTTAGCGCTCCCCCAGGCTGTGGGTTCCCTGCCTGTGCTCTGAGCAGCCTCTATTCCCTCAGACCAGAACTCAGGCACCGCCCCGGGCAACCTCTCGCCTCCTGGGCAAAACCATGGCGGGTGGTGAGCACCGGGAAACAGCAACAGCTTCTCGTGTCTACTCACTGCTGTGCTTGCAGTTGAGCCGCCCAGACATGTCCATGGAGAGGGTGTGGGAAGCCACCGCCCCAGGGCCTTGGTGGCCAGGATGTGACTGTCTCAAGACCTCCCCCTTTCTGCATTTATACCCACAGCAATGGGGACATCCCAGCTGGTATGTGAATGTGGATGGTTTCCCAGACTCAGCCCCTCAGGCCAGGAGTCTGGGCTCCAGGGTCAAGGCAGCAGGATCATTCCAGAAGAGGGGAAGCCATGAGGCTACAAAAGGCTCTTGAGCCTGCCGGTGTTCCAGCTCTGTGAGAAAATGTTTGCCAGCCTGGAAACAAGGGGCGGCCGGTTGTGTTTCCCAGGTCCCACTACCTTGGGTGGCCATTCTTGGAAAGCCAGGAGGTAAACCACCGAGCCAGAAGGAAGAAGGTCTTCACCTCCATTTTATGGAATGAACGTAGCTGCCCTCCACCCGGGGGCTTTGACAGGTACAGCCTAGACTCGGACCCTCCAGAGGAGTGGAGGGAGCAATCAGTCAGGCCAACGATGTTTCACAACCACAGCAGGAAGCCAAGATTCAAAGCTTTACCAGGAGAGGAAGCAGAGTGGTTCCCCGACAGTGTGGGTTACCCATTGGACATCCGTGTTACTGCAGGGCTTGGCTCGGGGTGGGGGGGTGCAGATCCAAAGTCAAGGACGATGGGCAGGACAGAGGAATGGGCATGACTCCCCCTCCCCCTCTCCATTGCTCCCGTGCTAGGGCTCTGGAAACAACGTGAACAGAGCACCCACGCTTCAGGGGCAAACACATTTGAGCATCGGAACGGGACAGGCATTAGAGGTCACCCAGCTCCAACACCTCAGAGACATCAGGTGACCGGACCGAAACCACACAGCCTGGCGGGCCTGCCTGGTCCAGTGCCCTCGCCCTTACGATGGCCTCCTGGGAGGACCCACAAAGTGCAAGGACTCTGGCCACTTTGCAGGCCAGGAGCCAGGAACAGTGATGAGCAGGGTCTGCTGGAGAACACTGGCTAACAGAGAGCAGGTCTGAGGTACGCCTGCTGTGCGGCCATCTTGCCCAGTGCTGACCCGAGGACCCCCCGGCCCCACCCTCCCCTCGAGGACTCTGGATTCAGCCTGTTCCACCCTCTTCTTCAAAGACCCCTCTCGATCTCTCAGCTTCTCACTCGACAGGCTACAGAACCTGTGTCTCCTGAGCTCCACTCTGGCTGTTTGCCCTTCCCTCTCCAAGAAAATGCACAGACTTCACTTGAGGTTTTTGTTTTTGTTTGCTACAATAAACAATGAAACAGACATCGGAAATACAAATTACTGACATGAGAAGTGCGTGAACCCTGATAAAGCACGCACAGAAAGAGTTGCCCAGATTCTCTCGAGACTCTCTCTTTGCAGACATCATTCTGTGCAGTTTTATGATTTTGCACTGTACTCCCTGATAGGGTCACTTCATCATCTGTTGGTAATTTCCACGGAAGGCAGGGTAAATTCTGTAAACTTGTTTGGTTCACTCAAGACCCACACCTCCACATCCTAGCTCCCCTTCCTGATCTGCCATACCTGGGAAGCAAAAGGGTACATTGCCCAGATCTTTTGCCGCCGAGTTTGCACGTGTGACATTAAGTTTAGCCAACCAGTAACTCTTACAAGACAGCTGGGTGCACAAAGCCCTTGCAAGTGAATCGGTCTGCAGAGCTTCCGCTTCCGTGTGAGTCAGTCCTTGGGCTGAGCCATCTGAGCACATTTGTTCTCAAGGCAGCTCCGAGGCTGTCCTCTCCTACCTCCTGTTTCACCATAACAAATGAGGAGCATCTGCCACCCCTTAGCTTCCAGACTGATGAGCTTTGAACTATATACCCTTCTCTTTCCTCCAATGTACGGAGAAGTTTAATCATGATGTCTAATGAAGTTAATGGGATGACTTCTGATATTAACCCATGATTCTGACTTACCTGCCTCCAAAAGCCAAACCCCAGTTCTCACACATTTGCAGAAGAAATATTATGCCTTTTATGATATCGTTTCATAAAATTTTCGTCTCACACCACATTGGATTATTACAAACTCAGCAATAAGAAAGAGCACAGTTGACATGTTATCTGATTTTTATAATTTATTATAAAAGTTAATAATCACATTCGATCGACATCATTTTAATCTGGACTTTACTGATTGTAGTAATCTATATCACAAGATTCTTTCCATAAGTTATTTCTTAATGGTTTGTACAATAGCCTTTGGAAATACAAATCTAAGCAGTAAAATATATTATTTGAAAATTAATCATTCATAAACCAAACATACATTGTTATTGGCATATATAAAATTAAAATTTAGTTGTATATTAGTTATGATAAAAAAAATCTTGTGATGCAAATTTTTCCAATATCTGAATAATATCATTAAAACTCCAGTAAAATTTCACCTTTGGATATAAAAAAAAAAAATTTGTAATAGGATGTTGTGAAAGGTTGAATTGTAACCCTCCCAAAAAAAACATACATATTGAGGTCTGAACCCCCAACATCTCAGACTGGGAACTTATTTGGAAATAGGGTTGTTGCAGATATTATTAGTTATGTTAAGATGAGGTCATCCTGCAGGAGAAAGGGGAACCCTCCTACACTGTTGGTGGGAATGCAAGCTGGTGCAGCCACTTTGGAAAACAGTATGAAGGTTCCTCAAAAAGTTGAAAATAGAGCTACCATATGACCCAGCAATTGCACTACTGGGTATTTACCCCAAAGATACAAACGTAGTGATCCGAAGAGGTACATGCACCCCAATGTTTATAGCAGCAATGTCCACAATAGCCAAACTATGGAAAGAGCCAAGATGTTCATCAATAGATGAATGGATAAAGAAGAGGTGGTATATATATACAATGGAATATTATGCAGCCGTCAAAAAAAACCCGAAATCTTGCCATTTGCAACAACGTGAATGGAACTAGAGGGTATTATGCTGAGCAAAATAAGTCAATCAGAGAAAGACAAGTATCATATGACCTCACTGATATGAGGAATTCTTAATCTCAGGAAACAAACTGAGGGTTGCTGGAGTGGTGGGGGTGGGAGGGATGGGGTGGCTGGGTGATAGACATTGGGGAGGGTATGTGCTATGGTGAGTGCTGTGAATTGTGCAAGACTTTGAATCACAGACCTGTACCCCTGAAACAAATAATACATTATATGTTTAAAAAAAGAAGAAGAAGAAGATAGCAGGAGGGGAAGAATGAAAGGCGGGAAATCTGAGGGGGAGACGAACCATGAGAGACTATGGACTCTGAGAAACAAACTGAGGGTTCTAGAGGGGAGGGGGGTGGAGGGATGGGTTAGCCTGGTGATGGGTATTGAGGAGGGCACGTTCTGCATGGAGCACTGGGTGTTATACGCAAACAATGAATCGTGGATCACTACATCAAAAACTAATGATGTAATGTATGGTGACTAACAACATAATAAAATAATATTAAAAAAAGAAGACGAGGTCATCCTGAAGCGGGGTGGGGGGGGGTTGCTGATCCATCCAATACGACTGGTGTCCTTATAAGAAGATCCAGCTAAGGACCACCAAAGACCAACAGCAAACCACCAAAGGCCAGGAGGCAGCAAGGAATGCTCCCCATGGGATTTCCAGGGCCCCAGCCCAGCTGTTGCCTCAGTTTCAGACCTCCAGCCTCCAGAACTGGGCGATATCCATTTCTGTTTTCAGGCACCCAGCTCCCGGTGCCTTGTGACAGCAGTCCTAGGATACGAATACAGAAGTATTTGATTTCAGGTTTGAACCCCACTGTCACTTTCTAGTAAAAGGCGTTGATGTTGTATATTGTTTAAAACTGTTGAAATTCGCCAGGCTGTGGCTAAGATTCCTCCTTAGGAATCAGAATCTTGAAGAAAGCAGACATGAGGATTCCGTCGGACACAGAAAAGCAACAGTTTGGGGTTTTTATGGGAGACGCAAGCTCTAATAAAAATATAATGGAAGTTTTTCAACAAGGACAATCAAAGTAGAATTGAAAGCAAAACACCAATACTTACACATAATGACTCTCACCTATAACATGTATTTCTCATAACGACAATTCTGCTTTGTGATCCTCATCATAAAACACTGCCAAACAACAGAATGAAAACATCTAATGTGATGTACAGTAATTTATTTATAGAACATTCAGACTGTAAAATTAAATGAATTAATTCTTTGTGAGGAAAGCTACTGGTAAAATTACCAGTAAGCTTCACATTTTTATACACACACACACACACACGCACTTCATTCTAGGTGTGAATAAAATTGAGTTCTTACAGAGCCGTGAAAACCAAGAGACCTACCAGAAGGCCTTCGCTCTCACTGAGCATTAGGACCGAGGATGAGGACAGCCGCGTTGACCCCCCTGTCCACCCCCCGCCCCAGATTGACCTTAGCCCGCCTCCGTACAGCTTCCAGCGGTGTGAGGCTCCTGTGGAAGGTTTCCAGCTTTGAATCAAAGCTATGCTTTCATGTGTCTGCGTCAGACCAGTCGAGTCGTCTTGTGGAGTCCACCGTCCTCATGGAGCTAACTTCTCAAATGCTTTATGTAACACCGTTTGTGCTCATTTGCATGCCTGGTGCACCTGCTCTCTGACACTCATCTGGCTCTGTGCGGCAGACGACCCCTCTAATAAGAAACGTAACCAGGGGCACCTGGGTGGCTCGGTCGTTAAGCGTCTGCCTTCGGCTCAGGTCATGGTCCCAGGGTCCCGGAATCGAGCCCCGCATCGGGCTCCCTGCTCAGCGGGGAGCCTGCTTCTCCCTTTCCCTCTGCCCCTCCCACCCCCCTACTCATGTTCTCACTCCCTCTGCTCTCTCTCTCTCAATAAATAAATAAATAAGCTTAAAAAAAAAAACCCCTAACCAGAAGGGCCTGCTCTCTTGTGGAAAATCCCTAGGCTTTGGAGATCGCATTCATATAAGAGTCATGGGAATAGACACATATTAAAGTGGCTCCTTTTCTTCGTGGGGGAGAAGGGGGACTCCTCATTCCCTTTAAAGGGGGGGAAACACTGGTTTTCAAAGATGAGACTAAACCTTTATCTTGAATTTCACACGAGTACTTGCAACGAGGGAGGTGTTTAGACCTTCCGTGTTCACTTCAGAGTACTTTCCGTGAGTTCTTGCACAGGGAACCCTTGGCTCACCTGGTGGCTTCTCCAGCCGGATTTGCATTAATCCTTCCTGAGACTGGACGGTTTTCTGCTTTTTATGGGTGCCATTCTTCACAGGTATTAAAGCTAAACCCTCCGCTCCCTCACCATCAGCCTTCAGTGAGTGTGCGTCCTCGTTGTCAGGAATGTGGGGGGATTAACACTTTGACTCTTCAATGAGATACCGGTTTGAAGATCCCCTTAGAGCGAGAGGAGCACATATTAATTTGTGCGGCTATTGCTTCTCGCTGGTCTTCGATGTCCTAGGATTTGGAAGAGGTTCGATTCTAATGCTGGCGTGAAGATTTAGAATCCGTAGCAATCGAAACAATATCCTTCTGGCTCATTTAATGATGACTGCCATGTCCCTGCAGATGGCACCTCCAGTGCTGCCTTCAGTGACCCACACGGGTGCTTGGGCCAGTCGCCAGCGGCAGCCCCACGTTCACGTGTGGCAGCTGGGGGCAGAGAGGACCCAGTCAGTTCCCATTTAAATCGAGTTTTCAGGGCTGGTTTGAGTCAGCTCGCTCACTAGTGTAACTATTTTTCCAGTGAAAAGTAGAAAATCTTGCATAAATATGGAAAGGGTTATGCTCCTGGAATACTGTTAATGGGGAAAAGATTTTATATGCCAACTCTGTCACTGCCATTAAATCAAGTCCATGTTCTGATAAAATTGTAGTCTGTATTGTGAATGAAATGACAGAATAATTACGGTGACAATAATGATAATTATACCAAGAAGCCTTACAGACACCGTTCTAAGCGCGTTGCCATATTAACCTGGTTAGTCCTTACAATTCAGGGTACGTGCATTATCCCCATTTTACCAGATGAGGACACTGAGGCACGAAGAAAATTGTGCGCCAGAGTATGGAAAAGATTGTGGTAGATTAATGTCCCATGACTTACAGATAGGAAAACCCACAGATGCTTCCAGTCAATACATTGTGTCCACATTTACAGAGAACAAAATGTATGCAAAGAGTGTCCTGGTGATGTTATTGTTATAATTTGGAAACTCTTAACCACACGGGATCTGGCCTACACTAAGAATGGGACTAGGGTCTCCACGGACAGAACTATTGTCCAGGCCAGCTTCGTGGGGGTCACACAGGGCCCTGCTCTTCGAGGGTCCCTGCCTAGAAGAGTCCATATGCCAGCCTTAAGTCTTCATCGTTGCCATCTTGAAATACTTAACTTTTGAACAAGAGGCCCCAGATTTTCACTTTGCACTGAGCCCTGCAAACGATGTAACCCATCCCGATTGTTACAATGACTATGCAGGAATTAAGTTTCATTCCTTTCATCCATACTTTAAACATTGCTTTAGCTTGGGAACAAGATTTTATTGATAAACAAGGCTTGTTTACAAAAAAAAAAAAAAAGGCAAAGTTCTGACTTATAGGGAGTAACGGATGTTGCCATTTAAATTGTAAATATTATAAAATCAAGGGAGTTAAACTCGTCATCTTTTTAAACTGATGTGAGAGGAAATGGGATCCTCTCATCCCAGCTAGTCACTGTGTTCAGAAGTGAGCTGGTTGTCATGGAAATGCATAATAGCATGTTTATTTGGGTTAAATATGAAGTCAGACTTTTTCTGACAGAAGAGAAGTTGATTTGGCTGATTTGTTTGACAATGAAGAGTGGTTTTGCTCATTAGAAAGAGTAAACATAGGCCTCGTTTGTGCCCAGGGGAATCGTTTATGCATGTTGTCCTAGCATGATAACTGACGGCCCACCATCATTAGGTTATATGGAGGATAACTTTCACACAGAGTTAAATCTCCAAGGCGAAGATTTTTTGACTGCTCCCCCTAGAAAGTACATAATAAATGTATGTTATCAAAATATTATATTAACACCAGTGTGTTAAAATTAATATTCCAAAATTTTCTAAACCTTTCTATGTATGTCGGGTTAAACAGAGATTTCTAAAGGGCAATGGATAAAATTAAGGGTCACTCGATAAGTCTTGATAAAGTCTTTTCAGTATAAATCAGAGAAATTGGAAATTAGGGAAATAAATCCATTTGCAAGTCAGGCGGTTTTTAAATGTCTTGTTCAACAAAGTTAAGGAGAATCGAATCAGGGGCTAGAACCTCATACGTAAGTTTCCTGACAGAGAATTTGTGACTTGGGCCATATAACTTGGAAGGAGCTCAAAGGATTAAGCATGGATCGGGATGCGGCGTGGGCTGTTGACCCCGGGGGTTTAGGAAGTCAAGCAAAACTAGCCATCACATTTCCTTAGACGAGGAGAGTAATCTTTGTGTACTTCCTACCATAAAATGTAATCCCCTCACTCAAGACTTGAGGCAAATGGAGTTTCTCTTCCTTAAAGCCAACGGAGCCCAGAAGCTAAGGAAGTGCTGAAAAGTGGTAAGTAATAACCCACAATGAGAAGGGGGGTGTCAGAGTGACACGAGACCCAACTTCATGAAAGAGTTCGAATAATTGCAGCAACAAAATAAAGCAGCATTGGATTACAGCCTAAGATGTAAAATAAATATCTATGAGTTCATAGTGATATAAATCGAGGATTCAGTAAATAAATATGTGGGAGAAGAGACAGACATCTCACGCAGAGGAATTCCAAATGACTTTACATACACACTCCCCCCTCGAGGGGGAGACAGTTAGGAGAGGTGGGGGGGGTGACCCCCCTCCAGATGTGTGGGCCCTGCCCTGTGTCCCCCTTCCAATGAGCAGGGAGGCGGGGAGGCGGGGTGGGGAGACACCCACAAACACCACCTCTGCCAGGGGGCTAAGTCAACACTGACAGTCACAGATCATGTCACAGTTTTGTGCCCCGGCTGTAATGTGATGAAAGTGGTACTTCCCCTCTGATTGCAGCCGCCCCAAACCGGCAACCACAGTCCAATCATGAGAGGAATGCCCCACGAATGCCCATCACGGAGCGCACTACAATATACTGACCAGCACTCTAACACTGTCAGGGCCATCAAAAACCAGGAAGGTCTGAGGAACTGTCACCGCCCAGGGGAGGCTGAGGAGATTCGACAATAAATGTCATGTCACCTTGGATGCAATCGTCCAATAGAAAAAGGACATTCAGGGGCGCCTGGGTGGCTCAGTCATTAAGCGTCTGCCTTCGGCTCAGGTCATGGTCCCAGTGTCCTGGGATCGAGCCCCGCATCGGGCTCCCTGCTCGGCGGGAAGCCTGCTTCTCCCTCTCCCACTCCCCCTGCTTGTGTTCCTCTCTCGCTGTGCCTCTCTCTGTCAAATAAATAAAATCTTTAAAAAAAAAAAAAAGAAAAGAAAAAGGACATTCAGTAAAAACTAAGAAAATCCGAATAAACCAGGGGCTTTGGGTAATAATGATGCATCAATATTGGTTCATTAACTGCAACGAATGTACCATATTAAAGTACAAGGTTCATAGTAGGGGAAATTGTCAGGGGTAGGGAGTATATGGGGAACCCTTTGTACTATCTTCCCAATTTTTCTGTAAATCTAAAACTGTTCTAAAATATAAAGTCTATTATAAAAAATAGTGATAATAAAAATGAATGGAGCTTAACAATCAGAATATCTATCATTATTTTATCATCTTTATTAAACTGGGACAAATTTCTACCTTTATATCTAATAATAATGTATACGAAATACAGCATATGGCGGAACATATTAAGTTTTACCATGGGGATCCAATCAGTAAAAAGATCATATTTATTTATTTGAGGTGGGGAGGGACGGGGGAGAGCGAGAGAATCTCACTCAGACTCCCCACTGAGCGTGGAGCCAAGGGGAGGCTCCATCCCAGGACCCTGAGATCATGACCTGAGCCAAAACCAAGAGTCGGATGGCTTAACCGACTGAGCCACCCAGGCTCCCCGACCCAGTTTCTTCAATAAATTACAAGGGGAAAAGATGACAAACAGGGAGCCTATGCAGAGGTTTAAGAGACATATAAACCAATGAAATGTGAGGACCGTATTTGGGTCCTGATTTAAACAACCAAACTCCCCTGTCCCACTTTGCTCACTGTCTCACCTGGGCATTCTCATTCACCTGCCTGACAAACTATCTGCACCCAAGCCCATGTCTCAGGGTCTACCTTTGGAGAATAAACTTAAAATAATTTTTTTTTAAATAGAAGAAGAAAACTAAGTGTTCCATTTCCAGTTCTTGGCTGCACATAGCCTTGGAATTAAGCCCAGCTCCCCCTTCCCCAGCCCCAAAAGACATCAGTCAGTAGGGATCAAGATGAAGGAACTGAGCCTTTCCTATTCTCTTCTTTTTGGGGCTTTCAGAAGAACCAGTGTTTGTGGACAAGAAAGAGGAGGGGGTGTAGGAGGGGGAGGAAGGAGAAAGGTAGACATGCTCTAGAGGCTCCTATGGGTACTTTTTTTAGTTTATTAAGATAGAGGACACTGGAAGTTGGAACCACAAACAGAAAGAGAAATGAAGAGCCTGGGAAATGTGAATGGGACATTACAATTTATTTGTGCATTTCTGTGACCCTGATTGTTTCTTAAAACTAACTCAGAGCCATTTCTCTTAGAGAGACTACTGCTGCCAGATAATGAATCAGGTAATTCTTGCATCTGCCCTAACCCTCCTGTAGTTATTCATCAAAAGACTGTCTTCTTCCTGATTACAAAAAAGATTCAGTAGAAAAGATCCTTTAATGAGAAATCAGGGAGCACTATCACCCTACCAGGTCCTGCTGGGTGGCAGACACTGGGACAAATCACTGAAGCTCTCGGACCTCAGCGTCCTCATCTGTGAAACAGGAACTTTGCCCCGTAAGGTTTGAGACTCTCTTCAGTTTCAAGAATCCTACAGTGCTATTATTGTTGGTGAGCAAACCCTCTTAAGGAAGCTCATTCCTCTCAGGAACGTATCTGCCCCCCCCCACCCTCCCCGGGTTCCCAGTGGGCTGGAGAGGGAGGAGCTGACCCCGGTGCGGACCCCCCCACTGCACAGCCTGAGCCCCGCTGTGGGAGGAGCAGCGCCCCCCAAGCTGCTGCGGGATTGGGGACAGCCCAGCCGGCTCCAGCCCCCCAGGCCAGGCAAGGGACACAGGCAGGCCCCGTGCACCGGCTTAGCTGCTCCTGGGACCAACCACCTCAGAGGCTGCCTCCCCATCACCTCCCTCCAAAGACTGGCCCTTGATGAGGTCCCACCGAAGGCAGCCTGCTCTGGCTCCAGGACTCCTCGCAATGTCCTGTCTTAGAGTCTTCCTCTCCGGAGGGCTTCCCTGGGGACAGACTTCACCGGCACCGGAGCGCGGCTGTGAGCCAGGGAGATGGAACACGGGAACATGGGATCCTCGTGATTCTTGAGAGCCCCCCACACGCGCACAACCGCGCACACACCGCCCACATGCACACATGTGCACACGCATGCACGCACACGGACATGCCCACACCCACACACACACATGCAGAGAGACATGCATAGACACGCCCACACACATACCCACGAATATGGTGCACACACGCTTTCCCTAAGGGGTGATGTCACCTGGCGGCAGAGGACAGCTAGCTCTAGTTTACAGTGAGATCAGAGGAGACTCACACACGGGAAAAGGCCAACAGAAGCCTCATTAACTGTAGTTTAAGCCTGGTATTAGTCGACTCTTCAGAAAGCCTACAAGCCATTCCCCTGAGGCTTGTAGGAGAACCAAAGCAGCGAGGGGAAGTGATTTTCTCCACAAGCAGAGACCTCAGTCTGCCGCTCCTGTTGTTAAGGAGCATAAATCCCCACCAATAATCACACTGATCTTCACGTCACTTCTCAAAACATAAAATGCCTTTCAGCTCCTCACCTCATCTGACTTTCACAGCAAGCTGTGAGTTACTGGGGTCATGAGGAAAGAAGCAAGGGGATCGGGAGACCTAGTCTCTGCCACCTGCTTGCTGGTGGCTTAAGGGAGTGACTTGTCCTCAGGGCAAGTTTTGCCTTCATTTTACAAACCAGGAAGCTGAGGCCCAAGCAGGATAAGTGACTTGTCCCGACCAACCAGCAATATCAACGGCACAGACTAGAAAGAGTGAGCACTTGAAGCAACAGCTTCTTTGTTACGGGGTCTCTTGTCCACGTAGAAATGATATTCGGGGGCACCTGGGGGGCTCAGTACGTGAAGCATCTGCCTTCGGCTCAGGTCGTGATCCCAGGGTCCTGGGATCGAGCCCCGCGTCGGGCTCCCTGCTCAGCGGGGAGCCTGCTTCTCCCTCTTCCTCTGCAGCTCCCCTTGCTTGTGCTCTCTCTTTCTCTCAAATAAATAAATAAAATCTGAAAGAAAGAAAGAAAGAAAGAAAGAAAGAAAGAAAGAAAGAAAGAAAGAAAGAAAGAAAGAAAGAAAAAGAAAGGAAGGAAGGAAGAAAGAGAGAGAGAGAGAAAGAAAGAAAGAAAGAAAGAAAGAAAGAAAGAAAGAAAGAAAGAAAGAAAGAAAGAAAGAAGGAAAGAAAAAGAAAGGAAGGAAGGAAGAAAGAAAGAGAGAAAGAAAGAAAGAAAGAAAGGAAAAGAAAGGAAGGAAGGAAGGAAGAAAGAAAGAGAGAGAAAGAAAGAAAGAAAGAAAGAAAGAAAGAAAGAAAGAAAAAGGAAGGAAGGAAGAAAGAAAGAGAGAGAGAGAAAGAAAGAAAGAAAGAAAGAAAGAAAGAGAAAGAAAAAGAAAGGAAGGAAGGAAGAAAGAAAGAAAGAGAGAGAGAGAGAAAGAAAGAAAGAAAGAAAGAAAGAAAGAAAGAAAGAAAGAGAGAAAGAAAGAAAAAGAAATGATACCCAAAGGCTGAGTTGGGCAGGGTGGGCAGGACGCAGGACTCCTGAGGTGCAGCAGACAGGAAATCCATCACTGAAAAATCATTTTTATTGTTTTCTCCTTGTTATTTTTTCAGAGAAATGACTGTGTAAATGTCAATGCCTGTGGAATCAATAAGGAGCAAAAGGAGGGGGTGAGCATGACTCACACATGTGACTCCCCCAAACCCCACGTCTGACAAATAACCTGAGGCCACCGAAGCGTTACAGGCCCCACCTGCCAGTCACAGCTGGTAGTGAAGTGTCTCGCGAAGTGTCTTGTGCAGACCCATCCTCACCGCTTCTAGGCACTTCGACGGGGTGAGAAGAGCAGAGGCCTAGAAGTGCGGCGTCCAGACGCCCAAAGCACCTCGGTTAGAATCCTCTTTTCGGTGTTGTCCCAAATCTACTGCTTGCAGGTCTGAAGCCATGCCTCCTAGCTCTGATGGGATAGCACGAGCTGGTTTGTGCCTACAGAGCCACTGCCTTCCTAAAGAGTCCAATCACACCCTTTTCCGCCTTGCTCTTTACCACCTGAAGAGCCCTTGATGGAGGAGCCATTCACCTCAGTACTTGTCTTCCCAGAGGACCGCCCCCCAACTCTGCTGAAGCCTGGAGGAGGGGCTTTCCCCAAAAGAAAAAGGAGGAACGGGAAGCAGAGCAAGAGTTCCAGCGTAGTGCTGGCCCAAGGGCTCTGCCAGCAGCCGAGCCCACGCAGGTGGGACGAGGCAGCCCCTGCCGTTCACCCCCCCAGGGGGACATTCCTATCATGGCCCCGTTGTTGGGCAGCCCATCTGCCCACTGCCTGCCTTCCAGCTGTAGTCTCCCTATCCGGAGTTTTACTTCTCCTGGATTTTTAGTGGGAAAGGTTCAAGACAAGGTAAAGAAATTCATGTGCATTTTTTTCATCAAATATAGCCCTTTGGGAAGTGTAGTGGGTGTGACTCAGCTTTACACTAGGAAGTCATAAAGTTTGCCAGCGCTAACCTCATCCCACGTCACCCTCTGCGGTGCAGAAGTACCAGTACGACGTGATTCGGTGCTTACCCAGAGAAGGAAGAATCACTGATTCCCAAACCTCTCTGTACCACTAACTGCTGCTTTCCATGTGAACTCTGCTGTGCTGGTTTCACTTGCTCCATTAACATTTATAGAATGTGATTTATGAACCTCAGAGAGTCTGATCCATTGCACCTTATACAACTGGATAAGCCGAAAGGAAAATGCACACACTCATCTTGGCATTAAAAACAAAAAGACAGTTGTCCCACTTATGCACCATCATGGTCGGATGATAATATGCAGAGGACGCACACTGGCCGAGGGGCTGGGGAGCAGATGCACAGTCAGGGTGGGCTCAGAAGCATGGTGAGGGTTGTGTCCGGAGAAATCTCATTCAGCTGTAGTAATGGAGACCCAAATACAGCAGCCTAAGCAAAACAAAGGGTTCATTTTGTCACATACAAGAAATCAAAAGATACAAGGCACAAAGGGTGGTGATGTAGTTTCACAAAGTTATCAACAACCCAAGTTGCCTGGAACTTATGAACCAACCATTCTTATTCGGCGACTCCCGTTCTCAAAGTTACAAGATGACTGATGAGATAGATCTAAGCCATTGTATCTGTTTTCAAAACTAGCAGAAAAGATAAAAAGACTAAGGGCAAAAGATTATGCCCTGGCATTCTGTCCCCTTTCAAGGAAACTTCCCAGAAGTCCCACCTAACAACTTTTATTTTTTTTAAGATTTTTATTTTTTTATTTGACAGGAAGAGTGCAAGCAGGGGGAGCGGGAGAGGGAGAGGGAGAAGCAGATTCCCTGCTGAGCAGGGAGCCCGACACAGGGTTCCATCCCAGGACCCCGGGATCATGACCTGAGCGGAAGGCAGACGCTTAACCGACTGAGCCACCCAGACACCCACGACTTTTGCTTAAATACCATTGGCCAGACTTGGCTTGTGACCAAACGTAAGGGTGATGAACGAGGGTTTACTTCGAGGCAGAATGGAAAAATAGATATTGAGGGGGCAAAAAGCAAATGCTTTCATAGCAATCCACAATCTGTATAAAGTCAGTGAGCTGGGTTGTGGGATCTCAGCTCAGCTCAGCACACAGTGGACGTGAAATCGTCGAGATGGTGAGAGGTATGTACTGTAGGGGTGAGCTTAGTAGGACAGCGGGAAGCATGCAGAGTCAGGTGGGAGATTAACAAAGTGAAGAGTGGGACGTAATCTGGGTGGGCTCAGTGAGACAGCGAGGGGTATGCAAAGTCGGTGCGGGTTCAGAGTTAGTTAGCGTCCCTTTGGCCAGTCCGGATGAACCTTCATGAAAGCCGTTAGACCCATTTTGCAGCTTTTGTCCATAAGAACCACTCGCACAATTAAGGGAAGTGAGAAACCCCCTGCTGTCCTCAGTGGAGGCCATGCCCACCCCACTGGCTATGCACACACTTTGTAACGAGGGTCTGCCTTCATCAGGACAGATGTCACATTTGCAGGGACAGGTGGTCCCTCCTGTCAGTCCCAAGCAGCCTCCACTTTGCTATGGTCCTTCTGTGGCCCAGCTTCCTCAGGTTAGCAGGCTTCATACATCACAGCGGGCAGGTTTATACACCTCGACCCAAAGCCAGAATTGCTAGCAAATTACCTTGACATGTTGATTGCTTGCCTTATCTCACCCTGGAGGCCTCCCCAGTCCTCCTTCACACCCTCAGAAACACTTCCAATTACTGCACTGGTTTATCAGGGACTGCTTTCTTGGTGTTCCCATTCTGCTCTCTACAACCTTGGTTGTCTGAGTGATAGATCTCTGAGTTGTTGCTGCATCCCTCTTAGATTTGCCCCCGCTTGTCTCTGCCTCTGTTCCTCGAGGATGGGTTTTATTGCCCCGGAGACGTGGCTTGCACCCTCTGTAAGACAGATTTCCAGAAGCAGAATGCCAAACATAACACTTCGTCAGACTTCTTGATTTACACAATGGGAGGAAATCTTTACTTAGGATCTCAAAGGACAGCAGAGAATTTCAACATAAACCGGGAATAGTGCTCTGTTGTTGATCCAGCCAATGCCAAGTTGATGATGGGAAGGCACACTGGTGTGTCACAGGACTGCAAAGCACCATCCCAAATCCCTCCCAAGGCCAGCATTCCCAGCCCCCTCAGACCCTGCAGCTCAAACACTGCTACGCCTATAGTCAAGTATGACATTGTAGAGATCAACAACTTTGAGAGTCACACCTGAAATTGCTTGATTTGGGTTAGGAACGTGCCCTTAAAATCATCATAAACTCTAAGAGTTGGCACTGACTCATTGACTTACCTGCCATAAAGTCATACGTTTAGAAATAAGCTCAATGTGAGTTCTTAAGAACAGTGGTCTGAAAGAATCGATATCTGAGGACCCACCCTATCTTTTTTTTAAGATTTTATTTATTTATTTGAGAGAGAGAGAGAAAAAGTGAGAGCACGAGCTGGGAGAGGGGCAGAGAGAAGAGGACTCCCCACTGGGCAGGGAGCCCGATGATTCCAGAACCCCGGGATTATGACCTGAGCAGAAGGCAGACAATTAACTGACCGAGCCACCCAGGCACCCCAAGGACCCACCCTATCTTAATTTGCATATGCCTTAATGTATTCCCGGAAAATGGTTAAAAATTGATCCAGTCTCCTTTGCCCAAGAAATTACCCATGGTTATATATTCTCAACAAACCTGTGAGACAAAGTGCCAGAGCTCTGCTGGGAATCAGATATTGAGTTTTGTTTTGATTTGGGTTAGTTATCTTGGATGGGAAATTCCCCTTCCTTTGATAATACCCCTTGAGATAAGTTGGGATTTCACACAGGTAAAGTTACGTCAAAAATCTAGACTCTGTAGGGAAACTGACTTTTGTTCACTTGTAGAATGAGTAAGAAGCAATCAAAATTATCATTCATGAACCCACATCACAGGAACATGTCTGATCTTCTTTGGAGAGGTGGGCTGACCCCAATTTCAGGCCACCACAGGAACTCAGTATAAATTTCCAACACTATGTTATAATTTATAGAAGCCTAGCTAACTCAACAACTGGCAAGAATAATAATTATTGCTCCTTGGTTACAAAATATTTCTTTTGTTCAAGCATTCTTTGAACTCTCATTCCATATAAAACAGCTCCATCATCAAAGAGGCCATGAGAATTTGCCAGTTGCTAGATGGTAACATGAGGTTGTTGAGCCTTCCACAGTCCTCTTGTTTACTTGGCTGCTCAATGAGATGGAATCTCCGTATTGGGTCGGGACTGCTGCTAATGAAGGGTCCTGAGCCAGGGTGGGAAGCCAGGCAGAAAAATAGAACAAATCTGGGAATTACAGGTAGGGGCTGGAAATGGGGAAAGCCAACAGGGCTCAGAAGCCCAAATGAACAGTCAGGAATCAGATGCCTCTCAGGAGTCAAGACTAACCTCTCAGGATGTTAAAGACCCAGCCAGCAGTTAGGAACCAGGAAACCCACAGGCACCAGAGCCTGGCAACATCAGATTTGGAGTCATCATCACAATGGGTTTGACACTGACGTACCTGCTCTCAGGGGAAGAGGCTCTTCCTCCAGTTCTGTGGGGGCAATCTAGGATGTGACCCTTCTGTGTGGTGCAGGTAGAAGCAGAGGGTCCGCGTGAGAAGGGATGGAGTTGAATGAGAGAGGCACATGTGTGGAATTACACTGAAAGACACAACACGACATTCAGTGCGGTGCTTGGGGACGGTCAGAACTGCCAGCCGGTATTTAGACACTTATGTCGTGTCAGGACTGGGGGGCACACTGGCCAGGAATAGCCATGAGGGGTCAGGGGAAAAAATGGAAATGGAGAAATTTTACTTTGACACTTTCCCAGCTCCCTCTCTGTCAGTTCCACATCTCCACCTTCTGGCACACTTCCTTGCTGGTTCCCCAGTGCCAAGCAATCCCAGGCTGCCCATCTGTGGTCCACATTCTTCTTCGGAGGCATGGCACTCACATCTCTCCATTCCTCAAAGTTGTCCAAGTTAAAAAAAAAAAAAGTGCTTTTTTTTTTTTTTTAATTTAGAAGGCATGTCACAGATGCTAAGAGGAAAGCAGGTGCACCAGAGAAAGTCTAAAGGAGGTATAAATGATGAGTATGCTTTGTGCTCCTGAAGGTATTAGTACTTGAAGGGAAGAACTAATTAATACAAAAGAGCCTCTAGAGCTCTGCCCCCCAGCGCTCTAGATGAATAGGGGTTAAAAAAAAAGTCTCTCTTCTAAAAAAGAATTACTTAAGCATATGACTTGACTTACATCTTTTTAAAAAGTTGTTGGTTTCCTTCACAATAAAAAAAAAAAAAATCAAGGCTTCTAAGGACGCTGTCTGAAAGGGATAACTGATTCGTCTCCCTTATCTCCCTTTTAATCAAATATAGTTCTAGAAAGAAACACAGACAACTTGAATTTTAATGGTTTCCCAAAAATGATACTTGGCCATATTAAAAAAAAAAAAAGCAGACATTCTGTTTTCTAGGACAAGAGATAAATTATCACAGAGGCCACACGGCGCAGCGGAGAGAGCACGAAGTCCTCGTATTTTCCCTCCAAGCCCCTCCTCATCACTGGCTCAGCTCCTCACAGAGACAACACTTGCAGAGTCCTTCTGAAGATTACAAATCAGGTATGTGAAGTCTCCAGCACAGACCCGGCACACTGATGGATACCAGCCATTGTTGAATGAGCGTGCTTACCTAAGGGACGCCCAACTGCCTCTCGTAAACGCATTTCTACCTCATCCAAGGAGAGAGCGTGGCAGGAGAAATTCCTGCATAAGATCCAGAAAACTGGGGAACAGTCTCAGCTTGCACCAGCTGGCTGTATGAGTCTCCGCAAGACATTTGTGTCCTCTGGGCCTCTGATTGCTCATCTGAAAAATGAAGGATTTGAACTACACGATAACTTTGGTCACTTCTGGATCCGGGGATCTCTGACACCAATTCATGACCTTCCCAGGCAGAAGGAAGGCTGGTAAAAGGCTGCCCCTTTTAGATGGTTGATCAGAGATCCGATGTGCCCAATGTACCTCTGCGGTCACCCTTCCACCTGTGGTTCCCAGCCCTGCCCCGCCTCTTCAGACCCTGCTCAAGACCACAAATGGTCTTTGACCCCCAAGACCAGATGGAAACCCCTCCACTGATACTGCCCTGAGATTTAGGATAATATGCTTAAATTATCTGGTCCTCAGTTTTCTCCTCTGCAAAAGTAGCAGAGTAATCTTCACCTCATTGACCTGTGATTAGGATTAGATGAGACACCAAATAGGGAAATGATTTATAGGCTGGATGGCACAGTGCAAAGCGAATATAGCAGCTGCAGTTATGGGTGGTTTAACACCATTGGAAGCACTCTGTGGGAAGGACCCCAAGAGGATGGATTCTGAGTCTGGACACTGGCGAGCTCCTGCCCTTTGGGGGTTATGTGTGCCCAGAAGAATCTGGCAGAATGGCATTGGATTTTGCTGTAATCAGACATTGTTTTTTTGTCTTCCTAACCAAGAAAGGAAGTTTGTTTAAACTTTCACTTGTAGGCAAGGGGAAGGATCTTGTTTTAATGGCCCGGAAAGGTTTTCACACCATTAGCAATATCCTACCCAACTGACCTGGGGTTTTCCTATTTCAAGAGGCAATTGTGGACTTTCAGGAAAACCACCTATTACAAGTTGTAACCAATTAATCAAGCACAGGAAGGAACTGCAGAGCTGTCCCCACAAAGCCCCACTCTTCAGCTCTGCTGGGCATCCTGTCCAGGGAACACCAGGCTCCCATGGTCACAAGGAGGCTACGAGAAAGAGAAGGCACTCAGAAGCAGGTGAGCACACTGTTGGGCTCCTCAGACATGTCCTGAGATGTCCTCTGTTTGCAGGGCTGCTCAAGGCTGTAGAATCTCTTCCAGCATTCTCTCCACATGGAAGCCGAAGTGCTATTTGTTGATAAAAGGTTTTACGCAGTTACCTCAGAACATAGCCCCATGTGTTGGGTTTTCTGAGCAGTCAGCTCTGTGGAAGCCTTAATTAGCATCTGTCTCTCTCTCTGAGTCCATCCTGTCCACATGTGCAGGTCGCATGCCCTTGGACAGAGCTGGTTTCATAAACAGAAGAGTAAGCAAGTACTCGTATAGTATAACTTGAGACGTGTCACAATCTCTGCTGCCCAAAATATCTTCCCGGCCAAATGCCACAGTGCCTAGAATTCCCAGCATGAAACCCACTGCAGCTAGTCCTACCTGCCCTTCACCTCATCCTCTCCCCGGGTGTCTACACATATGAATCACAGCCCCCCATCCAGGCCTGGCTCAGTAGCACTCTTCCGTGAAGCATCCCATGATCCTCCATTAGCAAGTGATCCCTCACTATTCTGAATTCATGCATCGTTTATGATACATATGACTTCATGTTTACACGTGTGCTGTTTCCCACTAGGCACAATCTTGAGGGTCAATCCCTCATGGAGGTCTTATTTATCTTGGTACCACTGTCCCATCCCCAGAGCAGGCCCCTTGTTTGGAACCAGTATCTGACCCGTGGACGCCATGTGGTGAGTGGGTGGTAAGCCAGCTTCACCTGGGCTGAGGTTTTGTTGTCCATCAGCTCCACATACCCCTCAACTGTCACTCTGCTTCTCAAAGTTTCGTTTCCTTCCTATGAACTAAGGCCACCTGAGAGTTCCAAAATGCCAGAGTTCTCCCAGCCATCATCACTAACCCACTGGCTGAGTTTACAGCACACATCGGTTCAGCAAATGCTCAACATGACCCGCATCCATTGTTGGAAGTGGCTTGACAATGTCCACACTGCAGTGAAGTTTTTAAAAAGAAAAAAAGGTGGGCGCCTGGGTGGCTCAGTTGGTTAAGCAACTGCCTTCGGCTCAGGTCATGATCCTGGAGTCCCTGGATCGAGTCCCGCATCGGACTCCCTGCTCGGCAGGGAGTCTGCTTCTCCCTCTGACCCTCCTCCCTCTCATGTGCTCTCTCTCTCTCATTCTCTCTCTGTCAAATAATAAATAAAATCTTTATAAAAAAAAATAAATAAAGTTTCATTGGGCGCCTGGGTGGCTCAGTCGGTTAAGCGACTGCCTTTGGCTCAGGTCATGATCCTGGAGTCCCAGGATCGAGTCCCACATCGGGCTCCCTGCTCGGCGGGGAGTCTGCTTCTCCCTCTGACCCTCCTCCCTCTCATGTGCTCTCTCTCTCTCATTCTCTCTCTGTCAAATAATAAATAAAATCTTTATAAAAAAAATAAATAAAGTTTCATTGGGCGCCTGGGTGGCTCAGTCGGTTAAGCGACTGCCTTTGGCTCAGGTCATGATCCTGGAGTCCCAGGATCGAGTCCCGCATCGGGCTCCCTGCTCGGCAGGGAGTCTGCTTCTCCCTCTGACCCTCCTCCCTCTCACGCTCTCTGTCTCTCATTCTCTCTCTCTCAAATAAATAAATAAATAAATAAATAAATAAATAAATAAATAATAGAAAAAAAGGTAAAGAGAATAATAAAATGAGGCCAAAGGAAGAGTAAACACACAGAAATAAATTCTCTATAGTCCTATTGAGTTATAAAGGTGGGGCAAGAATTCACCTTTGAGCTTCTCAGCAACCAAAGCAAAAAGATTTGGAAGTAAAAGTACATTAGTTGTCCAAGAAAGGGCAACTCTTCCTGATATTAAGATCTCAGAGAAAGTGATGTAGTAGGCATTGCCCAGCAATGAATACACCAGAGAGTTTCATAGAACGGTTTCCTGCTTCATCCTTGCATACAAGAGTGTTCCAGTGATCTAGCGCTCTACCACGACCCCAAAATCGTGGTTCCAGATGATAGCAATCCTTTAGTATTATCTCACTGGGGACTGCCTGGGTTCAGCCAAGCAGTTCTGGCTCAAGTACTCTTAGAGACTGCAATCAGGCAGTGGCTGGGTCTGGAATCATCTGGAGTCTAGAAGTAGCTGAAGGCTAGAACAGCCGGGCCCCTTCGGATACCTGTAGGTGCTCTCTCCACGAAACTTCAGCATGGGAGTCTTAGAGCAGCCAGAGTTCTTACGTGGAAGCTCGGGTGGAAAGGGAGAGGGCCAGGCAGGCTTTCCCACCTCTCGGGAGCCGTCTCAAAACTCACATGGCATCACTTCTTCCTCAATCTGTTTACCAGACACAAGTCACTAGAGCCAACCCACACTCAAGGGCAGGGAGATGAGCCTCCATAGTTCGATGGAAGACTGTCCAAGAGTATGAGAACATGTTTTAAAGCCATCGTAAATTACACAATAGAAATCTGCGGCCCAATAAATGCTCTTCTTTTGAAAGCCTCAGAAGAGATAGTCTGACTTAACCGAGGGGTTAAAATCTACCACATCTAGGGCTGTGCTGCCCAATGTGGCAGGTAGGCACTGGCATGCACGGCTATTTTAAATTATTTAAGATAAAACAAAAAAGTATGAATGCTATTCTTCAGTCTTAATAGCCACATTTCGAATATTCAGTAACCACCGGTGGCTAGGGCTATCATACTTTATAGCACATTTATAGAGCATTCCCATTATTGTAGCAAGTTCTATTGGCCATTACTGATCTGGAATAATGAGACGACTGTATATCCTTTAGCTGTCATGCTCATGCTTCTTATTAAAGCGCTGGTAGGCACTGGGCAGCAGAAATGTCTGAATTTCAACATTTGACAAGAGTATGAACTGCATGAAATCTGTATTGTTAATGAAGGAGAGGCCCATAGAGCTTGAAAATCAATAGGATGAAAGATAGCTTCACTTCCCTTAAAGTAAATGAAGTCCCTAACCAAGACCCGGATTGCTGGCCACCCCACCTCCATGTGGGGGTTTCCAGAAACTGTCTCCTACAAACAGTTAAGGAAGAAAGATAAAATCTAAGCTACAAAGTAAATCTCCTCACTCCTTCATTCAACCAGTGTTTACTGAGCAGGCCTGGATGTACACTTGAGAACATTTCCAAAATAGATTTTACTAATCTCCTAGGCCCCCCAAACAAACAAACAAATGTCAATAATGCACCCAAGAAATATCTACTTTAAAATGGCATAATTTTCTCGTGAAGCCACCAGAGAAAAATGGTTGCAAAATATACCCCTTAGTAGCTGAAAGATTGTCCAGCTATACATAATCATCAGCTACAAGCCAATTAAATTGAAAATACTATCTGCCAAAAATGATGATTTGGGATTTAGAAAAGTCCAAGTCAAGCCACTCTGTTTTCCAGTAAGACAGAGAGGCCATTTCTGGTTAGTGACAACAAAATTATTTCACCAGCAGAGAGAATAGTTATTTTTATACTTTTCATAATAGGGGCATGTGCAGCTAGATCATGCATAAATTGTTGCAAATCATTAAGAAACAAATTAAAAAGAAGCACTGGAGGAAGCAGAAGCAGAACACTGTCCCATTTTTTAAAGACTGGAATTACTATCTGATCTGTTAGGAGACCATTCTCATGAAGGCTTTCCATGGTCTAAAGCTCAGGTTGAATGGAAGCATTAGTTACTGGATCCTGAATCCCAGCTGTGCTGAATGTCTTCTGTCTGGCCTCCCCATCTCCTGTGGCCACCTCCGCCCCCTGCCCTGTGCCCCAGGAGACTGGCCCTGTGGACTGCATAAGTAGGCTCCCTTGCCCCTTTGTTTCTGAAACTCCTCCAATAGATGGCATTAACAGGAGGTTAGAGGATGGGAAGATAGAAAGGCTAGGCTCTTTGTGCCCCCAGCTCCCTCCCTGCCAGGCCACCATGGGTTGGCTCTATTTCCCAAGCAAAGGTTACAGTTCTTGTCTCCATAGAGTTGCCCTCTCCGATGCCAGGATTCTTCAGCCCTGGGAGCTGCAATGGCTCCCAAGGTCCTATATGAACGCTTGTAGGCTTTTCTCAACCTCGTTTTTACCTTTGTGTATAATTCCTTTTATTAACCTCTTTTCAGTTTTTCAGTTTGTGTGGGCTGTTTCTGACAAGCCCTGATATGCTAGCCCATTACTAGCTTTATGTACAGAGACCAAAGCAAGATCGATTCATTTATAAGAAATCTTAAAGCTACTCCTGACAAAATTTTCCAACACATAATAGTGTAACATGGTTAATGATGAAATATCATACCTAAGTCCAACCTGTTCCTCATAGAAAATACCAGTCAGAAAAAATCTAAGAAATCCAGAACTGTAATTTATGAAACACAAAACCAACACAACATTTAAGGGAAGAGGCCACCAAAATAATGGTTCTATGATTTGATAGAACAATACTGTCCTTTTAAAAAAAGCAGGGCAAGGAAGACTTCAACCAGATAAAATTAATAAGAGTAAACAAATCAGCTCTCAATTGGAGCAGAACTTGAGCAGTTCTGGTTATGAGAAGTCTTCAGAAGGCACTTTGTAATCAACAGGACTTACATGAGGAAGCAAAACCAGAATCTAATCATGGAAGAGATTCGTTCTCCCAAAGAGAAGTGCAGTCATCCTTGAGTTAAAGACAGTGCACCTGAAACTAATATAACATTTATGTTAACTATACTGGAATTAAAATAAAAGACTTTTAAAAAAGGGCATTGCAGTTGCCCTACCCTCCACCACCGTGGGGCGGGGAATGAAAGTCAGGCAGATCTGCTTTCCCATTTCTCCAAATCAAAATCTCCTATAAAGTAGAGAAAGTGATATCTTCAATGTAGCGTAGGCATGAGAATTAAATAGAAAAATGCATGTAAAATACCAAGTACAATCTTTAATACATTAAAGTCTGTTCAACAAATGGAAATCCAAAAAGGAAACCAAAGAGTTATACCCAACACCAGTCTGAAACTCAGCACGATCAGGAAAAAAAGATGGGAAGGAATAGGCTGATGAAGTATCCCTGGTCTACCATTGGTCATGTACATCTTGAGGACCTTCGTAATAGATGGATTCCCTTCCCAAAGAGACCATAAGGAATAGTCACCTAAGGGAATTTTCTCATAATCTGCCCTGGAAGAGCTTCAACATTTTTCTTCTTCCACCATCTTGTGTTTTGAGGTTAATTGATACTCTTTCCCCACTGCACTATGGTGGTCATTTCTTGCTGTCACAAACTATCCTGGAGGCCAGCAGAGGTGAAAGGGGAATTAGACTGAACTAGACAACTATTGGCAACCATGGTGCCCTTCCAGTTGGCCAGGAGTTCCCCTGGCACCTTATTCCAGAAAGGTCCTGAATATGTGCCCACCTGCATCCTCTACTTCGTTTTTTGGGACCATTTCATCTGAGTGGTGAAACATTGCCTTTGCCTGGGTTGGCCACATCCCAGAAGTAAGACCATCATTTTCTCACAGAAGGATTACCCTCCTTTGTATGTCATGGGTTATGTCAGAGACACATTACTGACTCTACTTCTAGATGGAATTCATATTTTGACAGCAATTTATAAGACAAGGAGGTACTTCAGCAGGACCCTAAGGAAGTGGGACTGAGGACAGAGTATTTTGACAAGTGAGAGGAAGAGTGTTCCAGGGACTGAACCAATGCGCTATGTTGAGAAGACCAAGGAAATCACATATGAGAGAATCCTAACACTAATTCAGAAATTCTCCTCTATCCCTGGAGTTAGCTAACAGATCCCCAATTCTGCAATCATGGCCCAGTTGCCCCAGCTTTCCTCCTCCTGGGTTTGTCATTCCATGATCCTCAAGGACAAGGTCCCAGTGGACTCTTCAATGAAATGCTGTTTGGTGAGCAAAGCAAACTCAAGAAGAGATCAACATGCAGTGCACACCTGCCATGTGCAAGGCATTACACAGCACATTTCTATAAATGTTATCATAGTTAATCCTGATAGTAATCTCATAAATAGACAATATAATTCCTATTTCACAAGCACAGAAGCAAAGACTCAGAAGTTCAGTAACCTTCCCAAAGTTAACTTGCAGAACTACCATGGCACTGGGCCTCCCCAGTTTCCTAGCCCATTCTCTTTCCCTTCTGCTCCATGTTCATCAGGACTCCACCCCATTATTCAGCATCTTTCCCTACAGCTGAGACTTTTAACACCTATCCTCGCTCCATCATCAGTCCTTCATTCTGTACGCAATGCTGCCAATGACTTTCAGAAAGTCGTATATCCCAAGTATACAGCCTCCTCCTACTCTACAATTTACCTGATGTAACTGGGTGCTTAATAAGGGACACCTGTATCATTCATCTATTGCTGCATGGTAAACCATCCCAAAGTTAGAGGCTTAAAACAACGATATATTATATCTCATGTGGCTGTGAGTCATTTGGGCCATTCTCCATTGGTCTTGCCTGAAGCACCCGCCCCCCGAAAAGCCATATTTAGCTGAAGTGTTAGCCAGGTACAGGGCTACACTGTGACTGTTTGGGGTGACAGGGCCTCTCTCCCCATGTGGTATCAGCAGACTTCCTCACAGCATGGTTGTCTCAGGGCAGCTTCCAAGAGGACAAAGCCAGAGTGAAAGCAGTTTTCAAGCCTCTGCTTGTACCACAGGCACCGACGTCCCATTGACCAAAGCAAATCTTGTAGCCATGGCCAGAAGTCATCGTGGGAGGAGGCTACTCAAGGCATTGATACCACAAGGTGTAACTCATTGAGGGTTATTACTTTAACAATGTACCATAGTCTCCCCTTGTGGCCCAGTGATTCACATTTCTTCCATTTGAAAAATGCACTACCCCTCCCAAACCACCAAAGATCTCAGCCAGTCATGGTGCCAAACTTCCAGTCCAGGACGTCCTGATCTGTCTCAGGTCCAGATGTGGGCTGAGGCTGCTGAGGTGAATTTCGTCATGCAGCTTCTCAGGTGTGGCTTTTCATCATTCCAGACCCATGGACTAAAAAAAAAATGTTATCTGCTCCAGACATACTGAGCACACAATTTTGAGAGGGCATACCCAATAGATACTCCCACTTTAAAGGGGGAGGAACAGGGAGCCACATAGCTGTCATTGGTCCATAGCAATTTTGAAATCCAGCTGGACCAAAGTTGCAGGGCCTCCAACTCTGAGTGCAGGAAATGGTTCTTGCATAGAGCTGGCTTTACTCCCTGTAGGTGCCTGGCCCTGCCCCTCTGAAATGGTCTTCCTTTGCAAAAACAAATAGCCTATGTTTGCCACTAAGTGATTTTTCTCTGCTTGCTTCCTGCGCCATTTAGTCTAAACTGGTCAGATTCTCTTATAAACCTTGTGGGCTTTCTACATACCAGGCTATGGTCCATTTCATTACACATAAGCTATACCAACAATTATTTTTGAGACATGCCTCTACTTTGGTCAGCATGTCAAGGTGCTATAAAAAAAAAAAAATGCCCTTAAAATTCTTAGAAGCCCTTTTGTCTAGCTAAGAGAATCCAGTAGACACCATTTGAGATCTTTCTGTGGTCCTCACAAAGTCTTACAGCCACTCTTGATTCGATCTGGCTCCTGCAGTCATTTCTTATTTTGAGAATCTTTTGCCAGTTGGAGAGACTGAAAATGTGAAGTGGTTTTCTTTCCCAGCCCAGCATACCCTGGACCCTGCATATCAACTTAAATTCTGCTTCCGAACAGAGCAATTGTTTCTGGAATGCATCCCTCTCTCCTCATACCCTATTAAATACAACTTTTTAAGGTAATTGACCCCTCCAGCATCGCAGATGGAAACCTTAAGCCAAGTCCCCAGCTTCATTAGGTGCCTTTTCTATCTTCCAGGCCCCTGGAGGGGGCAGTGCTGCCGGGTGGGGCTCTGCTAAGTGACATGGGTTTCCCAGGATCCCTCCAGTCTCAGCCTCCTCTCAGGTCTCCGGGCTCCACCAGAAGTCTGCTTGCTGTCCCCACAGCCTCTGCCAGCCTCTCAGTCCCAGAGCCACTGCCACATAGTATAGGATTTTATTACAGCAACATGTCACTTCTGGGTATCTCTGTGTAATAAACTTCCCCAAAACTTAGTGGCCTAACCATTTATTACTTGTCACGATTCTGTGAGTTAGCTGGGTCCCTCTTTGGCAGGTCATGTCTTGGATCACTTGTGCAGCTGCATTCACCTGAGGGACCCTTGGGGACAGACTCAACAGCCCTTTCCTGCTGCATGGTATTGACTTCTGGGCTTCCTCATAGCCCAGTGATCTCAGGGTTCCTGGAGGACAAGGCTTACTGAGGGTGCAAGTGTTTTTTAAGCCTCCACCTCCATCACATCTGTGGGTGCCTCATGGGCCAAACAGGTCATGCGGCTGAGCCCAGCATCATCATGGAAGAGGACTCTGTAAGGGTGTGGCTACTGGGAGGTGCAATTTGCTGGGGCTGTGGCTGTAACAAACTCCTGCAGCACCAAAATGTAAGTTTTGTGGGTTTTGCCCAATATCTTGTGCACTTGGGCATCTTCGGTGTACACATCTGTGTAACTGAACTGAAGAGGCACAGGATTTTGGAAATGCAAGGACCAAAAAGGCTGAAAACTACTATAGCCTTGGAGATCCCAAACACTATAAAACAAAGGTAACCATTACAAAAACTTTTTCCCCACCAACTTTCCAAAGTTCTTGTGAACCAGGTATCTTTTCTGGTTGAAGGTCTTTAGGGTATCACGAATTTCAAATAAATAGCTCTAACACATCAATTGTTTCTGCTATGGTCAGAGGCAATTCTAGAAATAAATTCTATGTGAATTTGAGAAACCCCTGATCCTAAATAGCTGTTTGAACATCTGAACAATCACATAATGTCTATCCCTCAGTATTTGCACAAGAGAAAAGGAATTGAATAGAATTACTGGCATTTCAAAGTCAGTATTTGAATTTTGCTAAGATCAGACATGAGACTTGATTTGTCTTTCTCATTGACGGAAAAGGTATGCTTAGTTTTTCACTAAACTAAATAGAATCATGAATGTGTTTTAATGGCCTCAAAGACTCTCTTTCTATCAATCATTTTCTCCAGAAGAGGTTGGGGTTTTTCATCAACAGCAGTGGGTAATGATGAACACATTTTGAAACTGTCTCTTAATTAATGATGTCTTGCCTTCAACAATTGATAGGCCATAAAACTCTCTGCTAAAAGACACGTTCTTCCCTTGCTACCGGTTGTGATTCTAAGGATCCAGGTATGTTTGCCCCGTTTTTCCCCCACGAAGCAGAACATCCCTTCCAAGGGCGACAAGGGGATTCACTGAGAGCTGGACTCGCATGCGGTGGTTTTCTGTTCTGTTTGTTTGCTTCCTTGTTATACAATTAACTTTCTGCCTCAATTTCCAGCCTTCAAATGGCTAATGATGTTCCGACCCCCAACGGGGGGGGGGGGAGCGGGGAACAACAGGAAGAGTTCCCGAACCTATTCTTTGGGACCAGATGGGGTCACTAACACACTGCAAGCCGAGGGCAGGGGTAATGGACATCACAGTTGCTCTCTCACTGAGATGCCTACTACCAATTAGTCCCGATAAGTACCTGGAGCCTCCTTTGACGATGATGATAACCAGAGCCAGCATTTATTGATCTCTCGCTGTGCCGAGCACTGTTCAAAGCACTTCACATGGATTAACGCATTTAATCCTCACCATCCTGTGAGGTAGGTGCTATGATTATCTCCACTTGATAGAGGACGGCATGAGGGGTAAAGCAATTTGTTTGTTTAGCTCTAAAAGGCAGAGCTAGGATCTGAACCCACCACCAGCTCTGTTCCTTCAAAGATACTAGTCTTGTGAAGAATTCAAAATTCCTTCCTGCGTCTATGACCTTGGGGACTGTACCTTCAGCAGCAAGTCACTGACATTTGTACACATGGGATGTTAGCAGGCCTAACTTTCTGAGGATTCGCACAAACGGTTAACAGAAAGGCAATTACAGAAGCTCTGGCTGGACCCATTAGGCAGTGAACCTCAGGCTATGTCCTGTTCTCTTGGACTGTCTGGACATCTACATTCTCCTGGAACTTGGATGGAGCTGCTACCCAGAGCTGGGACCCTCGTGCCATCCACCCTCCTCAGCCGCCACCACTGTGCCCCCCCAACCAGTCAATCCCAATGTGTTTCCTGAGGACCTACTATATGCCAGGCCCCAGAGCAAGCACAGGAGATAGACCTGCATCCTGGCAGCTTTCAGCCCCCAACAGCCCTGACGCCCAATTGGAGAAACATGATTAATTTGGGGAAATACCAACATGGAAGTAATGAGAGGGGATGTTTTTAAAAGATTCAAACTAAACCACCTTTATGGTCCCTTCCAACCCCACCCCCATCCTGCTGATTTCTCTCTAAGGCAAGCATTTATTAGTTTGATTTCAACACACACACTTGTACTTGTAATTACTATATAATGTCTGTTTACTTTTTTAAATGAAAATGAATTTAAATTAATCTTGTTTTGTGAATTTCAAGGCACCCCCTGAGATAAATGAAGACACTCCAGGGTGTCATCAAACCAGTGCTGGGAATCCTTGCTCTAAAAAGTAGAGAAGCAAGCTCATTAAACCTTCAAGGAACCAGAGGGGAGAAATGTATATAGATATACAGATCGAGCACAGTAAAGAGGGAGTTTTATATGTCTATTACTCACTTATATACACATACACAGACAAATACCTATGAAAGGTGGGGCACCAAAATGTGGTTATCTTTAGACGAACTGTCTGTTGTAAATTTAGCACCAATGCCCCCTCATTATTAAAGCCTCCGCACCACAGAGGAGATTCTGGGAACGACATTTCCAAAAGCGGGAAGAGGCCATTATTTTCCAGAGTTGGACAAATGCGTAGAGAGGTTCCACACAGCATCCCGGTAAATCTCTTGACACTCCCCACATTAGTGCTGTGGACCGAGACAACTGGTGGGAATTTTCCAGATGTTCTTGAGCTTTAGAGTAGAGTGGCTTGCAGGCAAGGTGTTTGAGAGCCTCTCACTTAGATGTCATGAGCTAAGATCAGTCATCTGGGACCTTTGCTACCATGGACCATCCCACAGGTATGCAAACCTCTAATGCCCTTATATTGCTTCTCTTTATATTTGGAAAACATAGAGTGGCTTCTCTTTGAATACCAACTAATATAATTAGGTGACAGGTAATCATTTTTCCTTTTTTGTGTATATATATATTAGCAAGAGGCCTCATCCGGGAGAGCTTTCTATGCCAGTCTACAAATGTTGGAATGTTTTGTCTTGAAGGCAGTAAGGAATTCCTGGGGAACTGGAAGTGGGATCTGTGTTCTGTGAGGGGGAATGTGCAGAGGCTGGGATGGTGGAGGCCAGTCCAGAGGGGAAATGTGTAGGGGCTAGGATCGTGGGGGCCGGTCCAGACAGCCATGGAGGTGACGGGCCCTAAGAAGATGCCGCAGAGATGGGGTGGGAAGAAGTTCTGCTGCGGGGCTGGGGGTGGGACAGGGGGTGGTCCATGGCTCCTTCCCCTTTCCCCCAAACTGCAGGGAGGCTGGGGGCACTTAAATTGAAGGATGAGACATCAGGCAACTTCTGGCACGCCCGGAATGTGCTTCATAGGTGGAGAGAGTGGAAAACGATGTTTTAAGAATTCCTCCAGAAAGGAAATCTGAGAACCAAGCCCTTCCTTGGAACAAAAACAGGAAAGTCACAATGTACATCTAAGCGTATTTTTCTTGGACATCTTCCTAACGTGTAGATAAAGCAATAAACTGTCTCAATCAGGGACTGTTGGGTGTTTCTAAATGACCTCGAGCTTCCACCCAGGCCAGTTAGGCCTCTGCCTATGCTGGGCGGTTCCTCTGACCACCGCCCTGCTCAGCCAAAGCTCCTCGGCTCCAGAGAGGAGACACCTAGACACGGCCTCTTGTGGTCATGTTGGAGGTGCTGCCAAGGGCTGTCAAGCAGAAGGGGGAACAGAGCTGCAGGACAAAGGGGTCTTACACCAGGGCTTCTCAGGCGTAGGTGTGCAAATGAACCACCTGGGGATCCCACCGGTCTGGGGCGGGCCTGAGATCCTGCATTTCTCAAAGCCCCCAGGTGATGCCAAGGCTGCTCAACTGTGGGCTATAGTTTGAGAAAGACAGGTCCAAAAGCAGTCAGAAGAACAGCCAGGCGATTGGTTAGGTGACCAGAGGGAATAAGATGTTGACCATTCCTGAGCTCCCTTGATTCACTGTATTTGCTGCCTCTGCACTGGAAAATGGACCTGTGCAGTCTACAGTTTTGGGCACTGGAAGACTTAAAACAAGGGGGAAAGACACAAGAAATAAGACAGCAATTGAGAAACCTCAAAGATCTAGTATTGCAACCAGCATGTTAAGGATAAGAAAAGAAAGACAAGAGGGCCTCTGCATTCCTTGTCTATTGCTACATCACAAATTGCCACAAACTTAGTAAAGAAATATCCATTTATTATCTCAGAGTTCTGTAGGTCAGAAGTCCGACTACAGTTTAGCTAGATCCTCTGCTCAGGGTCTCATCAGGCTGAAATCAAGACACCAGACCGGTTGGCTACAACTATCACTGGAGGCTCCAGGTCCTTTTCCAAGCTCATTCAGACACAGAATTCACTTCCTTGCAGTTGTAGGACTCAAATCCCGGCTTTCTTGGTAACTGTCAGCTGGGGACCACTTCAGCTCCTGGAGGCCACCTCACCATGCGGTCCCCTTTGGCCAAGTAACATGACATAATCATGAGAGCCATATCCTTGCACGAAAGGGTGTTGGCCTTTGGAGTCGTCTTAGAATTCTGCCAACCACAGCAACCTATGAGTGCCCATCTCACCCTGGAGATATTTCAGCATAAGTGTAATCCCTTCATTTGTTCTCATCAGGCTCCAAATCGTCCTGTGACAATGGTGGTGGAAGGAGCCTCCATGTTGTGAGCACCACTGATGTGCCAGCACTTCTCTAGGGACTTGACACATTTCTAGCATATTCAGCCCTCTCAGCCCTTAATGATCTATATTATTGTAGACATCTATATTTGTTCTAGGAGACCTAGAACTTCTTTTTTTTTTTTTAAAGATTTTATTTATTTATTTTAGAGAGAGAATGAGAGACAGCACAAGAGGGAAGAGGGTCAGAGGGAGAAGCAGACTCCCCGCTGAGCAGGGAGCCTGACACTGGACTCGATCCCGGGGCCTCCAGGATCACGACCTGAGCCGAAGGCAGTCGCTTAACCAACTGAGCCACCCAGGCGCCCGAGACCTAGAACTTCTAAGTAACTTGGTCTAGCGACACAGTTTAGTGACCCAGTGACTTTTTATAGAATGGATTGGGTCCCAGTCTGGACCACCTGAGTGACCATTAATTTCCTCACCTAGAAACAGAGAGGTGAAGCCGGGAGATCTCCGAGGTTCCTTCCAATTTTGACAACTACTCCATGAAAACTGCATGTTGAGATGTTCGGTAATTTCTTCCTTTTGGATTCCAGGCAAAGCCAAGGCTGTAGCAGCATGAACAGTGGACATGAGAGAGCTCACCCGAAGGGTTTCCATCACACAGGTGGCTCTTAGCTACCTGAGTGCTCCCTCTTCTCTGACTCTGCTCTCCCCTGCCCGGGGCTGATAGCTTTGCACAAACCAAAGCCCAGCCACGTGTCCTTCCCCATCTCCAGCTCCCCTAATAACAGCTTCTGCTCTAAGGTGCCACCCCCCAACATCCCAACATGGAGTCTCCGTGTGCTCCTGGAATGCTTTAAAGGGAAAAACCAAAGCGCCATGAAGGTGATAGAATTGTCGGAAATACAAGACATCAACGGGTAAATTGTGAGATTTCAGTCATGGAATGTTCCGTAACAGGGTACAAATCACAAATTTTTCAACAAGACGACAAAGAGAAATAAGGAAAAGCTATCAGTGCCATCTTGTGGAAAGACCTATATTAAAATGTCCAAGGTAATCTGGCCACACCCAGATCATGTCGAAATCTCCACTCAATGCTGATGATGTGCAGCCAAGGGACGGCAGGATGGCTCCACTCTTCGTTTACAGCAATGGAGCTGATTGGTGGATGGTCCATTCTGATTGCCTACTTCTTGTGCTATGGCAGTTATTAAATAATTTGTATAGCATCCCTCACTATACGAATACCACAGAAACCCCCATAGCTCCAACACCACACACACACACACACACACACACACACAAAACCCACAGTCAAGCTGTCTGCCTCAATCCTCTATACAACATGACTCTCCAAATGTGGGAACTTTACATTGACCTATCCCAGCACCTCATCCCCAACAAATGTAAACATATGTGGACCACAGGTGCTTATGGTATAACTTTCTCTTGCAAAAACAAAGTTGATTTTATTTCACTTCTTGAGTTGATTAGAAATTATTTCTCCTCCTTTATTCTATCTGAATATTACCTTCATATTAGTTACCTGTTGTTGCATAAAAATTATCCCAAATTTGATGGCTTAAAATAATAAATAATTATTATCTCATAGTTTCTGTGGGTTAGGAATTCAAGAGCAGCTTAGCTGGGTGGTTCTGGCTCAGGGAATCCATGAGGTTACTGTCAAGATGCTGGCCATCTAAAGTCTCGATGGGGCTGGAGGATCCACTTCCAAAATAGCTAGCTCCCTCATGTGACATTGGCATGAAGGCTCAGTTCCCCACCACATAAATCTCTCCACGAGGCTCCTTGAGTGTCCTCACAACATGGCGGCTGGCTCCTCCAAGGCAAAAACCACAAGGTCTTTTATGACTTAAGAAGTCACATGCCATCACTTCCACCATATCCTACCAGTTACACTTCTATCAGTGTGGGAAAGGACCAGACAAGGTAGGAGGTGGTTCACTGGGACCATCTTGGAGGTGGGACATCACACCACCCCCCTTCCTATATCCAATTTTCAAATCATCAGGTTCCAAGTGTGAAATGTGTTTACACAAAGGAAGATCAGCCTACTTAAGACACTGAGAATTCTGACTGCAGTCCAAGGGCCCCAGGAAACCAACCGCAAGCAATCCTTTGCCTTGATGGGACACAGAGGCCGGCTTGGAGCAAGGAATTCTCTGACTCTGGCTTCACCTCTAACTGCCACTGGCATCAAGCCAGTCTGGGAACTGGGAACAGAAATAGGTCAAAACATTTTTATGGACTGGGGAAGGGGGAGCTAGGATGTCCCAAAACTGTTCTGTTGAGCTTGTCAAGGAAAGTTACTTCTACTGTATCACGATGGAGAGAACAAAACAGAAGACAGGAAGACTCCTGTCTTCATACGACTTTTCTGGTGGTTCTTACCCAAGCTTATCTTTCCCCCACCGACTTCTTTAGTGCTTATTATTTTTATTGCACAATTAACTTTTTAATATATATTATCTGATTGTCTTTGATGAGTAATTTAGTGCTTTATTATATGTTATGAGAACAATTACACTGGAGTCTAAATCCTCTCAAGTATGTTGTAAATTCCTTCAAGTCAGGGAAATTAAGCTTATTACTCAGCTCACCATCAGTGTCAACAGACTGTTCTCCAGGAATGTGTTCCCCTCAACATACTCACATACGGGCATTCACGTACACCTGCAATCCCACACACACAGACGACAGAAGAGGAGCTCGACAAAGAGCAAGGCTTATTTATCCCTTATTACAAAAATAGTAATTAGACTTAGCCAGGATCATACTGATGCAGTCATTATTTCCTTAAAAGCACAGACACGTAAAGAGTGCACCTTGAGAAGGTGCTACATGATACCCTTTATGGTCCACAAACTCATGCACTGAAGAAGAGACACATCGTGCATCGTCCCATAGTCCTGGAGACTCACATACACCCCCAGAAATGTGCATTCACAGTTTCGCCTATGCATTCCTTTTTTTTTTCCTTCATTGGCTCTTTTAACATTTTTGAGCACTGTGTATCACTCCTACACTAAGAGGTAACCCCAATCCAATAAAGTAACTGGGACTACATATTTATACAAGGTGAGAAGTGAGCACAGAACAAGGCAAAATCTTCCTGAGGGTCAGGTAACACTTTATAGAGGAGAAAGGAAAGGATGATCAGTGTTGAATTGGCTGGGGGCGGTGTGCCGGGCGCTGACACGCTTAAGTTACAGAGGTCTGAGCCAAAAAACCATCACAGAGTGGTTTTCCTTTCAGTTCGAGACTCCCAGGCCCAAGACAAAAAATTAAATAGCACCCTTGACCATGGGACACAGCCCAAGGCAAGGACACTGGGCCCTTTTCACCCAGGCTCTGTTGGAAGGGAGGGGCACAGCTGTAGAGAAGAGGGAAACTCCTACAGAATGAGCCAGCTAACCTTTCTCTAAAGGAGGTCCAGGCAGGTGGAAGGATGCTCTCCTGCCCATGCAGAGACCTGCACAAGTGGAAAGTCACAGTTAGGGGCTCAGGAGAGAAGAGAATCTCTGTCTCCAGCCCCAGAAATGTCTTCCCTCTGAAAAAGATAGGCCTTGAGGTAAGGAGGCAAGGAAGCGCATGGGGTGTGGGGAGTGATGTGGGAAGTTTTTCTCTAATGAGTGAAGGCAGCAAAGAAAGGAGAGCAAGACAAAGGGACCAAGAAAGTTTCAGCTTGGAAGAAGCACATGCCGGAGTCTTGTCTCCAAAGTCAGGGCAGCCAGAAACCCTGGGGAGCCACAGCAGGCAAGGAGGGTAAGGAACGGATGCGGATGGGCAAGAAGATTGATCAGGAGTTGGTGGGAAATGGGACTGGCAACAGGAAGGGCCTCCTCAAGGCTCAGATCGCAGGGAAGGGGAGGCAAGAGGGGATCGCGCAGCTCCTGGCACCTGGCGAGGGTAGGTGGAGGCAGCGCTTCAGCCTTGTCTCGTTAACTGGTAAGCGGATTTTCCACAGGGTCAGGGGAGCCTCCGAACTTGGCGGAAGAAAAATTCCTTTCCATTTTACTGGAACCAGAGCTTTAAATGGTCAAATGCGTGTCAGTGGCAGGTGGGGACAGGGGAAGGGAAGTACATCTTTATGGCTAAGTGCCCTGGGCTTGGATTCAGAGAGGCCTTGGCTTGCCAGCCCAGCCACAAACCAGTTGCGTGTCCTTGGCCAAGTTAACCAACTTGTCTAAGCCTCAGATTACATGTGTACAAAAAAGACACAAAAATATGGTCCACGTGTTGTTCTTCCAGAAAGCCTTTGGCGCAGGGCCTGGTACATAAGCAAATTCAACAAGGGTTAACTATTTTCATAATTATAATTAGTCTGCATCACTAGGAGCACATTGTTCAAATGAGGATACCGACGGGTCAGATCACAGCCAAGACGCTGCGTTCAGAGCTAGGTCTCTACCTCTACAAACAACACCAGTGAACTCTGGTCTCCCCATGAGAGGGTGACTCAGAGAAGTCATAAAATATTAAGAGAAATCCTGCAGTTGTTTACACAGATGATATTTGGGAGTGTGAGGGTGGCCATGTGAAGAGGCAGCATCCTTCCATTTAACTTTAGGAAATAACACTGGGCGTTAAAAATGCCGGAGCCAGGCTGTCCGGTTTCAAATACCCAGACCATTAGTCACCTCGCTCAAGTTCCTGAACCTCTCTGGAGCCTCAGTTTCCTCATCTGTAAAGTAGGGTTAATTAGATTACCTGCCTCATGAGATTATTGTGGCAATTAAATGAGTTAACACAGGTAAAGTGCTAAGAATGGTGTCTGGCATATGGCGAATGCTCAATAAACGTTCATTCTTATGTCGTGGGTTATTATCACTGGTCTATAATTACTATCGCGGATAGAACTTCAGGGCGGCAGATGACAGCCCAGTATTTTTTAATAATCCCAGCAATGGAAAATGAGAAGAGTCCTCCGCACAGCGGCGATCGCCCTCACTGGACAGGTTCAGCAAGTCACTGATAAGGGCCAGTCCGTCACCGCAGAGGAGGTTCCTCCCCCGAGGAGGAACCCTTGGGCGTCCCCGGTGAAGAAAGTCAGACCCCAGGAGGCCAGGCCCTGGCACAGCAGGGGCCGTGGACACTGGTGTAATAACGGCCACCAGCCGTCAGGGAGCAGCAGAGCCCGACCCCGGGTTGCCTCGTCCGCACCAGGCGATTCATCGTTCCCTCTGGGTTTGCCTCCCGGCCGTTTGGGTAGCTCCACCAATCCCCGTGCGCTCCGCTGCGGTAGTCCCGCCCAGTGCTGAAACCGAACCAATCAACGAGGGCGCTGCTCCGGACCGGGGCCGGATCGCGGCGCCCGTCCCGTCACTCAGAGCCCCGGGGCCGGCGCTTCAGCCCCGCCCCCGGGGCGGCTCAACCAATCCCCGCGGCGGAGCGGGGCGGCGCCGGACGGGGCGCGGAGCCCACGTGGTCGCAGGGCGCGGGCGCCGGTGGGTGGCGCGGGGCACGAGGGGGCGGGCGGGGCGTGTCCTGCCGCCGCCATGGGCGTGCAGCCCCCCAACTTCTCGTGGGTGCTCCCGGGCCGGCTGGCGGGGCTGGCGCTGCCGCGGCTCCCCGCGCACTACCAGTTCCTGTGGGACCAGGGCGTGCGGCACCTGGTGTCCCTGACGGAGCGCGGGCCCCCGCACAGCGACAGCTGCCCCGGCCTCACGCTGCACCGGCTGCGCGTCCCGGACTTCTGCCCGCCGGCCCCCGAGCAGATCGACCGCTTCGTGCGGATAGTGGACGAGGCCAACGCGCGCGGGGAGGTCAGCGGGCGGGGCCTGCCGCGGTCAGCGGGGGACAGGGCGGGGGGAGGCGGGCCGGGCCCGGAAGGGACCTGCGGGGACGGGGCGTGAAGCCGGGGGCGGGAGGGGGAGGCCGCGGGGAAGCGGCGAGGGGTGTGAGCTGGAGGGAGACGGGGGAAAGCAGAGGCCGTTGGGCGCTCTCCTGATGTCACTTCTCGCCCCTGAGCGCTCTCCTGATGTCACTTCTCGCCCCCGAGAGCCTGAGGACCCTGCAAGGCCTGGGCCTGTAGGAAGACTGAGGGGCCCAAGGGCTGGGGAGGGCATCAGGCTCCACCCCATCAAGCTCCCTCTTCCCAGGCCGTGGGGGTGCACTGCGCCCTGGGCTTCGGCCGCACGGGCACCATGCTGGCCTGCTACCTGGTGAAGGAGCGGGGCCTGGCTGCCGGAGATGCCGTCGCTGAAATCCGGCGCCTTCGACCCGGCTCCATCGAGACGTACGATCAGGAGAAAGCCGTCTTCCAGTTCTACCAGCGGACTAAGTAAGGGGCCTCAGCTCCTGTCTGCGTCCCGGGCCCTGACCCATGTGTTCAGTGGGGCCAGAGACACGGACGTGCACTGAAAGCTAAGCCCCCCGGCTCCTGCTGGCTCGGGAGACTGAGTAGCTGTTCCCCGCAGGCCGGTGCCGACTGAGGAGCTGGGTGCAGCCGCACTGGGGGTTGGGGGCGTCCCTCTGCTGCTTCCCTGAATAAATAACTTCTAAGAACCAGCCCATAGTGCATAGCACCTTGCAGTTTACCAAGCATGCCCACACGTCAACAAATGTGAGCCTCACCAGAGCCCTGTGACCTGGGATGGCAGCAAGACCACCCTGCTCTTTGGGTGAGGTAGCTGAGGCTCAGGCCCAAGGCGACACTTGTAGGAAGTGGAAGGGTGGGCCAGGCCTTCAGCCTCCCTAAGATGCTGAGACTCTCGTGTTCTCTGCTGACCTTTGATGTGTCCCCGGGGGAGCTGGTCAATGAAGAGGGCCCAAATCCCCAGCAGCCCCGGGTGACTGATGCTAACAGGCCAGGAGAGCCCCTGTGGACACAACCCCCCAGTCCAGGCCCCCCTGCCCCTCGTGTGTCATCGTCTCGAGACAGAGAAGGCCTGCATGTTGTCCTCACAGATAGCCACCATCTCCAGCTCCCAAGGGCTGGACACCTTGGGCTGCTCAGCTCCCCTGTGACACGCATTCCAGATGCAGTGGAGACGGAGGGAGGAGGCCAGGGTCCCCCTGAGGCCCCCATCCTGCGTAGCCTAGGCCAAAGGCAGGCCTAAGGCACCTGCTCCTGACACATCTTTCTCCTTTCCACAGCCGCCCACCCAACTCAGCCCCCATCCAACACTCTCTCACACGCTATCCCACCAGCCAGAGTCTCGCCGTTTGTCTCCGGGAGGGGGAGACAGGCCGCAAGACGTCTCCCCCTTTCCTCTGAGGTGTGTCAGAGCCGAGGACTCCATACTCCATCCTATTCCCTTGGTCCCCACCACCAAGCCAGGCGGGGCGTGTGAGGAACCCCCAACTCCAGGCACGGAGGCCCCCGCACCCCACCTGCTGCTCCCGGCAGCATCCCAGGCTGTTTGTTGGTGCAAACCAGGGCCCCGTCCAAAGGGGAGTGTGTGTGAGTGTGTGTGAGTGTGTGCGCGCGCGCGAAGGCAGGAAGCGTGCGGGTGGTGCGCTTCCTGAATCCCTTCCCTCCGCCTACCAGGGAGGCTTGAAGCTGCTCCCCGGGGTGCACGTCCGCCCTGATACCGCCCCAGCGGGTGGGACAACCAGTCCTCACCCTCGCTGCCCTCCCCTCCTCCCGCGCTCCCTCCTCCCGCGCTCCCCCCTCCCCACATCTCCTGCACTGCAGGACAGGAACCTGCCCTTCGCTTCCTCCCAAGGCTCCTTCAAGGGAGACAGAACATTTTTCTAACCCCGTTAGAGCCCTGTGTGCAGCCTCCGTCCCCATAATTTAAGCAGATCTCCGCTGCCTCAGGAGTTCCTCCGGGAAATAAACATATAATTATGTGCTTAAGGAAATCGGTTTTTAAATAAGTAAGAGTTGACTTGAAATGAAAAACTCTGCCCTTACCCTTCTTCTACCTTGGGAGGTTAGCCTGAGGCTCCTTCTCGGCTCATCCCCACCCCCAGATGTTTCGCCTGCTCACCACCCCCTCTTCTGTGTGTGGCCACCAACGACGGGTTACAGGCTAGCCGTGACCCTTCCCCAGGCTACTTCCCCGAGGGGTGGGTGTGAGGAACGAGCCGCCTCCGCCGACACAGAACCTTCGCACCGCCTCACACCGGAGCCTGTCAGCCTCACACCGCTGACATTTGGGGCCGGAGACCTCTTTGTTGTGGGGCCGTCCTGTGCGCCGTGTGGTGTTTAGCAACATCTCGCCTCTGCTCACTAGACGCCAGTAGCATGGCCCCCCAAAAAATGTGACAGCAAGAATGGTCCCAGACATGGCCAGATGTCCTCCAGGAGGACAAAGTTGGTCCCAGTCGAGAACCACTGCATCAAAGCAACAAAGCACCAGCTGCAACGGTAAAGCTTTCGTTTCCTCTGGGAAAGTGCTTGGGAATTTCTCCCGTGGATGCACATGTCTTGAGAGGGGAGAAAGGACCAAACACCATCAAACGCTCTCACCTTCTCGAGCCGTGCCCGGTACCCAGCCCCAGCCCATCCGCTCTAACCAGGGCGGGTTTTCAAGATGGTGACAGCATTAACTTTCGACATTCAGGAGGGTTTTATTCTCCATGAGCGGCAGGGGGGCACAGCTGCGGTGATATGGACTCGCGCCCCCATGTCTTTAAAGTTCCATTCACGTTTATTCTCTGCACTGTGGCTTGAGTTCCCTGCCGAATGGAGGCTGTTAGATGGGGAAGACATCCCTCCATGTCATTCGGGTTCTGCAGCCAGCACCTCCTTGGTTCCTCTCCCAGAGGATTGTTCTGATGCACAAATAACTGGCATCAGGACAGGAGGGGCACCAGCCACTCTGAGACCCTTCCTCCCTGGCCTGGTCCTCCCGCCTCCACTTCACCCCCAGCAAGCCCACACACACGCGGGTTCTGCTCAGCGGGTCCTGGGTTCCGTGGCCACCTCCCAGGCCTGTGTCCCAGCACACAGCCCCCTGCTGCGGAGATCAGCCTGCATCCTGCCCACTCCCCAAATCTCCCTTGGAGCTCGCATTCCTCAGCACCCCTACAGCCATCCCTAACACATAGGGACCTGTCCCACGGGGCGGCTCATCACCTGTCCTCCCCAGGGGAAGGAAGCCCACTCCTCATGCATGGCGCCCCCACTTGCCCCCCAAGACCCCTCCAGATCTTCCCAGGGAACTGATGAGCACGTCACCGGGGCCGGGATTTGATCCAAATCATGAACTATTTCCCAGAATGAACTGCACTCGTTTGCCAAGCCTCCAGTCAAAACTTCTGCCGACAGTGTTGCCATTCTTTCCAAGAAGGACACTAATTTGGTCTCACAGGATCATTTTGTCACGAAACAATGCCAGTGACCGCTAATGCCTTTCACACTTGGTTGTGACTACTTTGTTTAGTTACATGGTTACAATCGTCATATTTATGAAGCGCCTACCATATAGCAGGTGTTCTTACGTGCATCGCATTATATCATTTCATCCTTACAACCTCTCTGCAAATCAGGTATTTTTCCCTTTTTATAGATAAACTGAGGTTCATCGAGCTGGCTGAGTTGCCCAGTACCTCACAACTGCAGTGAAGGACCTGGGGTCAAATCCAGACGTCCCATCTGCCAGGACCAACCCCCAGCCCCAGCGACACGGGGCAGTCTGTCTTCACAGTCAGAGCTTGGCGTCGAGGGCCATCTTATCGACTCAGCCTCTGATGTCCCCTCTCTCCATCCTCCTAGGAGGCCAGAGAATAAACATCTGACTGAGGCCAACACATCTGAGCTCTGGGCGGTGCTTTAAGATGCAGCCCAAGCATTTACATCCTGAATAGTGAGGCTGATGCATCAGGTGACTCTGTCACGTCCACCACTACCTAACTCAGAACAGGCATTGTCCTCACCCAGCACAACAATCTTGAGGTACACGTGAACGGCACTAAGCCCTTGCAAATGTGTTTTTGTGTCTGATGATTTATTAAAAACTCCAATATCCTCTCTGGTTTTGTTGTTATTTGAGCCCTTAATGCGCTCCAGGCTCCATGCCAAGTGTTCTATAGACATTCATTATCTCACTTAATCCTCAAAACAACCCTACGGACAGGCCTTATTATAATGCCCAGGGCACATGTGAGTAAACTGACGTCCAGAGGGTTTGAGCAGCACGCCCAGTCACATAGCTAGAGCAGGATTCAAACCTGGGTTTATCTAAGTACAAAATGTCTTGTCTCTTGGGAGTGGAGAGGAGCCTTCGCTGTCATGAGAAAGCACGCAGCAGCATCTGTGTCCCCCAGAAGCGAGGCACCAGGACTCAGGCCATCAGTGGGATCTGGGATCACCACCCCACACCAGACTGGGGCAGTGCCGCTCTGACCTGGGAGTGCTGAGTGCTGACCTGCCAGGCCGGCCACCACCCCAACAGCCTTCCGCTTCAAGCCTCCCGCACCACCAAAACTATAGTCCCCTATCGACTGAGAAATGAGTTATATGAGCACTTCTTCCATTACTTTTAAATTTCTCCCCAGCTATTATGGATTCAAGGCATACTCTTGAGAAGGCAGCATGCTTGTCCAAGCAAGCAGAAATTTGAGAAACACTTGGTGCACGTCCACACCTGAAGTTGATGACTTATTTGCAACCTTGATAACCGAATCCTTTGTGCCAATAAATTCCTTAAATTGCTTCAACCACTCTCTCACCCTATTTTTCCCTTGACTTATTCTGTCACCATGGTTATGTGATCATGAAACAGATTGGTGATGTCACCTCAGAGCTTTCAATATGTGGGATTCAGTATGGCAAACGGTTCTGGGATTCTCCCCCTACCTTTTATACTAAAGATGCCACTGTCTCTTCCTTACTAATATATATGGAGTAGGGACTCTGCTCTAAAACCAAGGTGGGACGTACGGACAGTACTCGGTGTGGCTGTCCCACAGGTGGGTGGCACTCTTCACCTCCTGCAGTGGGTTCTACGTGCCCTTTGGCTCCCTAAGCCTACTCCAAGCAAATTCACCAATTTGCATGTTTTCTGTAGGCACCTTTGTGAGGCTGAGTTGGGGCTGGGTGCAGCCTCGGGCCATGAAATACAATTAAATAAAGTAACCACACTGGGATCAAGCCAGCAGAGAGAACTATGCCATTTTTGACCATGACCTGTGAGGCCCCAAGGAATCCAGTCCCTTCTTCCATCTCCTTCCTCCCTCCCCTATAGCCCTTGTTCTCCCTGCTCTGCCTGTTTTGGGGTCCCCAAGACCACCCTCACTAGAAGGACTCACGGAAAAGCTGTCATACTCTCAATGATGGCTCGTTTCGGTGAGATAATCAGCAAAGGGGAAGGGCAGACGGGGCAGAGCCCAAGCAAGCAGGCATGGGCTTCCAGGGGCATCACATGGACATACAGCTCTCCCAGCGATTGTGGAAACATATAAATATTGCCCGATGATGCAGTTCCCCCGAGCCTGGGTGCCCGGGTTGTTGTTGGGGGCAGGTCCCATGGGCACGCAGCCCCTGCAAGACTGACCTTGGCCACTCAGGCTGCAGCCCCAGAGGTCAGCCTTGACACTGCCTGGCCCCAAACAGCCTGGCACATACACAACCACACAGTGAGGACAGACCATCTGCCTGACCCAAGATCTAAGGTCCACAGAGACCTTCTTATCAGGCAGGATGTCCCAAGAGTTCAGCGATCACCTCGCAGGAGCCGGTTGAGGGGAAGGCCTGACAACCTTGGGCATGTGTAAGGTTTGGGCCAGCCAGCCTGCCGAGCAGACCTGGTCCCGCACATGGCTAGGCATTCTGCGCTCTCTCCACACGACAGTCAGGGCAGACTGCCTGGGAGGCATTTGTCCCCAACTCTGCCCAGCTCCCAACTCCCACTCCCCACTGGTCTCAGTTTAACACCATTTCCCCGGGAAAGGTTTCCAACGGCCCCCACATATACTCACACATAGTCCCAAAGCATCTGTCATTCTACCTCACGGGCCCTGGCTCACCTATGATTCATCTCATCGTTTAATGTCTTTCTCTCCTACCAGAGTCTAAAGACCCCGGCCAGGCTGCTAGCACCCAGCACGATGCCTGGCACATGGGCACTCGGTAAACACGTGACAATGGGCCGACCATCTGCCCAGAGACAAAGAACTGGGCAGGATAAATCGGGGGGGGTGCATCACCTAGTGGGGGATACGTGACATGTGCACACACCTCAGTGTGTCGCGAAGATGCTGTGCGTAAGTACTTAAGCACTGCTGGCGTGATTAAAGAGATAAGGGGAGTGTGTCTGGCCAGATTCAGGAAGTTGCTCCTTCGGTGGGAGGCGGACAGCAGAGTCGGAGAGCCTCAGGGAAATGTACCAACGGTGGGTGTTACCGAAGCCACTGGTGGTCTGTGTCAGGTGCAGAGTCCGTACAGGGAGGCTTGGAGAGGTGGCCAAGGTCAGTGGGTGGCCACGCGGGGCGGGGTGACGGGGGTGCTGGGAGTCCGTTGGCATGGAAGAGCTAAAATCCTCTCCCAGGGAGCAACAGAAGACACAGGGTTGGACTCAGACGGTGGGGGGGGGCCGCGGAAGCTCGTGCCCAAGGGTCAGGGTTGTATCTGATCACCAGCGTGGAGGTGCCATGGGCCTCTGAGCAGAGGACACCTCACTAGGCTCCATTTGTCCTAAGTTCCACCCTGACCGAATGGCCCCGTTATGAGCGGCCGGATGGTGCTTTATGATTTAACACTGCCAAAGAGAGACAAGGTCTCACCGCTGCTAATTTTTAAGACTTTTCAGAAGATACGAGTTAAGTAAGGACCTGCTTTCCCTGCTTGCTGGAAGTTAATGACTTTAAAGCTTTGCCAAAGAAGGCAAAGGGGTTGTTAAGTCAGAGTGCTCGCCCTCTGGGCTTGCAGGTTATGATTTTTTAATGCTTTTCAAATGGGAAAGGATCTCAAGCGAGTGTCCTCCCTACATGCTGGAAATGTATCTTTCCGGTGGCAGCCGGCACGGCTCCCGAACACCCACCACCCTGCCTCATTCGCTGGCGTCACATCTCAAGGCTTGGGCTGTTGCCGTATCCCAGCTGACCCGATTCAGAGGTCGAAAGGGGTGGTGGCCCCGATGCTGCATTCAGTCCAGTGCCCTGGTATTTGTTCCTATTGTCCCAAGGCCAAGGGCGCCTTGTGAGCTCAAACTTTCTACCTCAGTTGTACCCCTTGCCCCCACCCCACCCTCCCATTATGTCTGTCCCCTGACCTGCAAACTTGTCTTCTTTTGGCCCGGTTGTGGTCAGTTTGTCAAGTACAGAGGAGCCAAGCGGACCTGATGGTATGTTCTCCAGCAGGTGCCGGGTATGGTGTGTGCCAAGGAGGAGCGGTGCCAGGGACTCCAAAGGCTGCTCCCACCACGAGAACACGCAGGTCCTCAGAGGAATCAAGGCAGCTGTGAACGCCAAAGCACCCCAAGCCCCAGAGCACCCTCGGCTGCCCGCCCCCAGCGGGAGACCTGGAGAATAACAGGCCAGCCTGAGCACCCAGGGAGCCCTCTCCTGCCCCTCTCGGGAGCCTGAAGAGCTCAAGATGGAGCTAGGCATGGACGGTGACGGTGGGCAGCCTCCACACTTTGCTCCTCAGTCCTTTGGATCCTGGATCTGGCCTGGCATGTGTGCTCAAAACCCTCCAGGAAGGGAAGGAGGCTGGGAATGCATGGAGAGCTCTAGGCCCATGCAGGTATCAGGCTGCACCCTTGAGAGCTTACGGGTGACCTTCAACCCGCCCCAATCCACTTCTGCTCATCTGATAACCCAGAAGCCGCAAAGGAAATCATGGGGGGTGGTCAGAAAGGAATTAGGGAAATGCAAATTAAAATAGCAGTAAGATATGATTTTATATACATCCGGTTGGACACACACATACCAAGTCTCAAAACACCAAAGTTGGCAAGGCTGGAGGAAAGGGAACTCTCACGTTGCCGGAGGATATATAAATAGATGCAATAGCTCTGGAGAGCGATGTGGCCAGCTCACCGGAAAATTCCAGTCACTCCACGTCTATACGTATATTCTGGAGAAATTCTGCGTGTGAGCAGCCTAGAACCACGTATGAGGAGGCTGTTCATTTATTCATTAAACTCAATATAATGTATTGAACACCTACTGGTATGCCAGGCACACTTCTAGGAGCTCAAAACTGAGCATGAACAAAATGTAAAAACCTCTGCCCTCATGAAGGGTATATGCAGCGCCGTTTAAATGGCCAAAACCTGCAAACAGTTTTAAAATATGCTGCTAGGAGAATGGATGAACGCTGAACTGGGTATATAGGATATATCTCGGAAACAGTGTTGGGCACTTAAGAAAGAAACTCGCAGGGTACGTACTACAGAGCCATTTGTGTGAATAAAAACAAACACTACTGTAAATTGCTTACAGATGCTTACATGGTTTATAAAATTAATGCTTCGGCTACCCACGAAACCCAGACTCAGGGGCCTGCTGGAGGGTTGGGGGTGGGGAAGCGTTAGTGAAGGAATAGGGAGGAGAACTTCAAGCACACTCCGGAATGTCTCATTTCCTCAAAAGAAAAGCCTGAAGCAAATACACACGCTAAAATGCTAGCATTGTGCTTCCTGCACGTTACGCACATCGGTGTTTGCTTTCGCATCCTGGGTCCTTTTCAGTTTGAGCGCAAGGCGGGCAAGTTGTTGTTTTCTATTGCTTTCGCTAATTAGAAAAGAGTTGGTTGAGAGAAGGATTGAGGCCACATCCCCCAGCGACCCAGGGCTGGAGCGCCTCCGCACCGCGTCTCTGGGGTCCGGCCCTCCAGGGCACCCCGCGCGTGCAGGCGAGGCCGAGCGCGGCAGCCCCGACGGCCCGCAGTCCCCCGCAGGGGGCAGGTGCACCCGGGAGAGCCCTTGGCGCCCGCTCGCAAGGCTGGAGAGGGGCGAACGCTCTGCTTCCGAAATGCTGCTCTTAAGGGTCTACCCTGGAGAAACAAATACGTGCCAAAGGAGACGTGTGCAAATGTTTTTTGCAGCGGCGTTTAGAATGGCCAAAAATCGAAATCGGCACCACTATCCATCATGAGGAGAATCGATAGTCAGAGGCATGCATCCGATGAAAGGCTGGTGGCGGTGGGAGCGACAGCTAGAGCCCCGTGTGTCAGCCCGGACCCATCGCCCAAGCCACGCCCCAACCTCCCACAATAAAATACCATTTACGTAAACTTTAAACAAGCCCCCAAAACTATCTGTTGTTGACGGACACACACGTGTAGTGCAAGTGTAGAAACAGACATGGCAATGACGTATACCAAGTTCAGGGGTTACTTCTGGAAGGGAGGCAGGAGGGGGGCGGGACTTCAGCTGATTCCATACCACTTTATTCAAGACAACAAAAATCTAAAGCAAATGTGACATTTTGGAATTAAACAGAGCTGGGGGGTGGGTACCCAGGTGTTTGTGTTGTCCGCTTTGATTTCCAGAATGTTGAACACCATTGCACACACATGGGCAGAGCCCAGAGGCGGAGGGAAGAGCCAGTGAGGGCCCAGAGGAGGGAGGAGCTGCGGTTGCTAGCAGAACCCAAGGGGCCTCCTGGCACAGAGGGAGAAGGCCGTGGCCTCGCATAAGGCTGGAGAGGGAGACAGGGCCCAGCCTGCCCCGCAGGATACAAAGGGACGTGTTTTACTCTCTGGTGATGGAGAGACGGTGGGAGTTTTAAGCAGAGGGGTATTTGCGTTGGGTCTGTTTATATTCTGAGTGGGTCACTTCTTTCTTCCGTTGGGAAATGTACGGGAGCAGGACCAGGGGCTGGGAAAAGAAGGAAAGAGGCTCTCCCGGCAGCACTGGCGAAAGCTGTGAGGGCTCCCCAGAGGCGGTGGCGGTGAAGATGGGGAGAGTGAGGGGGATCTGAGGCACACTTTGGAGAGGAGCCTATAGAGCTGGGGGAGAGATCCTGGGGAGAGTGACTCTGGAGTTTCTGTTGGACTCGCGGCTGGCAGAGGAGGAGGGCAGCGGGGCAGAAGAGGGCGCTGGAATGGGCCGTCTGTGTATTTGTTCACCCCCAGTGAGGAGGAGACTGCAGGGTTTTATTTGGGAAATGCTGCTACCCAAGGGCTGGAGGAGAGCCTACCTGTATATTCCAGTCTGAAGTCCACAGGAGAGGTTGGTCATGTCAGGACATAGGAATTTGGGGGTTAAAGCCACCGGACTAGGGCACAATGGGCAGTGGACCGAAGGGAAGGGGAGGGGTGGGGAGGGCGCCCAGGACTGAACTCGGAGGACCCGTCCCCCCACCATGCAGTGTCAAGAAGAGGAGGATCTGGCTAACAGACTGAGAAGGAGCTGGAGGTGGGAGAAAGTCAGGAGCAGGTAGGATGGACACCAGGGAAGAAAAGCCATTAGCGAGGGAAGCAGGGTTCAACGTTGAAAATGCTGCCGCGCAGCCGGGTCATCAGAGGGCGGAGCTCTGCCACTCCAAGCCACCACAACTGAGCCATTGTGATGCTGACCCAGGCGGTTCAGGGGTGTGGCGGTCAAAGCCAGACCATCCACGAGGCCGGCGACCCCTGAGAGGCGGGGCAGCAAAGGGAGGAGAACGGTGGGGTGGGAGCCGGAAGGGGGCGAGCAAGGCCGAGGGAGAGGTCTGTCTCGTTGGGGATGACATCTGCGCGTCCCTGTGCAGATGAGGACAGGAGCACAGAGTAGGACTGGTGGGGGGACGAGAGGGTAAGGAAGGCAGGGAAGAGCGCTTTGGGAGGAGGGAGGCAGAGCAAAACCCAAGCCCCAGGACAGATGCAGCTGAGCCAGGGTTCCTGTCTGACTGCAAGTGCCACGCTCTTGCCCAAACATCTCACTGCCTCTTCTTAGTTTGTTCTTGCTCCCGGGCATTTGGCTCCCGGGGCCCAGCATGCGAAACCCTTTATGGCCACCTCCCCTAAATACATGTCTCACAGCCTTTCCGCTTCCATTCGGGCTCCATGTCTACCCAGGGAGCTGGAGGAGAAAATGAGCAAACTGCAGAAAATGAAATCTGACCTATTATATGCATTCTGTACAAATGCATGAAATAGATTATGTTTGACAGTGGTAAACAGAGAGCCCAAAAAAATCCAATTTATCACTTTAATTATATATGCTTTTCTTCCTCGATCTCCAGGGAAGAATGTGCCTGCATCCACTTCCAGCCCCTTCTGCAGAGCTGTTCCCTACTTCCTAAGCCTGCCTCCGGGGACTGCAGGCTTCTGGCCAAGGCTGCCCTATCTGGAGCTGAGAAATGTGTAGTACGCTGCTCGGGATGGTGCACGCAGGGAGGAAAGTAATGGGCGTGTGGATGTGAAAAGTAAGGACATGGTGATGGGGGTGGACTCGTGATTCAAAGGAGCAGCACAGATGAAGCTAGCCTAGCATCCAAGTAACTCAGTACTTTCAGGTCAGGAAATACCACCTAAAATGCACCGATTTAGGAAGAAGAGAATGAGAGGGTGGGAGGGCTGAAGGAGGGCACATGAGACCTCAGTTCAGCAGACCTCCCACTGCTCCCACACAGGAGCAAGGCCGACGTAGGATCCGCTTTCCGTCAGTCTCCACCCCACACCCACCCTCTGTGCCAGGCGCCGAAGGTACAGCAAAGAACAAGACAAGCGTGATCGGTGCCCTCAGCAAGCCGGCAGTCCCGAGGGGTTTCATAAGAGAGGCGATCAATGCCGATGGACAGATGGATGGGTGGACGGATGGACATGCTACTTGTGGGGACAGGATGTGTGGCACCTGACCCAGCCTGGCGGGGGGGAGCACAGTGGTCAGGAATGTTACATAAACTGAAATCTGGGGCATGATCCGGCTTTCGCCAGACTGGCAATGGGGGCGGACAGCGGGGAAATTACACACAACAGAAATACAGATTGTGCGTACGCGCGCACACACATGCACAATGGCTGTCATCCGAAAGGGTCATATTCAGAACATTTTTGCTGAGCTCGTGTGCGCTTTGGGGCAGATCAGAGTCATGACACCACGTTTCAGACCTGCACAGCAGGGTGGTGACTGGTGCTGCCGACCAACACAGGCAACATCAGAAAAGGACCAGGTTGGAGGCAGAGGCTGGGTCCAGTCTTGACATGCTGAGTTCAAGGAGCCTCTGAGACCCCATGCATTTTATCCCATTGCCCAGTGTTCTGTTTAAATAGAACTTTCTCTATGTGCCCCAAAGCCAAACAGATTGGGAAGCATGGTGGGTATTCCTAAATCAGTGGATTTTAGGTCAGATTCCCCAACACGAAGGCGCTTGGTTGACTCTGAGTTAGCCAAGCATCCAAATAACTCAGCACCTTTATTCCTTCCTTTGTGGGAGGGGGAGGGGGTCAGTTGGGGGGGGGGGGGGCTGCCACTTCATCCGTGCTGCTCCTTTGTGTCCCGAGCCCACCCCCATCACCATGTCCTTACTTTTCACGTCATGCACGCCCATTACATTTTACCCCCCAGGTAAGTCGTTTCACACTCCAAACACGGGGTTCAGCCTGTGTTAGAAAGACGCGCTTGGGACTCGTTGCCTTGGAGGCCACCACTTAGACCACGGCCACAGATGAGAATAGTTCGTGAGAGAGTGTAGAGTACAAACAGAAAGGGCCTGGGGCCAGGGTCCGCAGAACTCATTCAAAGCTACCAGAGGAGGGAGGCTGAGAGAGCGGGAAGAAGTGGCCAGAGAGCGGGGACGAAACCAGGAGCGGCGTCCCGGTGCCCTGGTGCCTGGTGTTTAAGGAAGGACGGGGTGGTCCGCAGGAACGATGGGGGCAAACAAACAGAGCGAGAACGAACAGCTGTCTGCCGGATGTGCAGACAGAAAAGTTAGTATGACCCTGGGAGTACGCGGCTCCTAAGAAGATGGAGGCTAGGATTCACTTTGAGGAGGAGAGCTGGGTGTACAGGATGCTGTGTGTGCAACAGTGTAATCGTCTACATGATGCTAGAAATCAGAGGTCATCATTACCTGGTCACAGGTTGTCCACCTGAGTTCAGTGAGATTAAGCCACTGCCCCAGGTCCTCCACTTAGTAAGCCCCAGAATCTGGATTAGAGCGCACTCCGGAACTCCTAACAGTTATGCTCTGGTGTATCTCGAAGCTCAGAGTGCGCGAAGCCTGGAGACACAGACAGGAATTAGACTTGGCCCTTGCGTTTGGGAGGTCACGGACTGGAAATCGAGAAAGACAATAAAATAATCGCGATGTGGCAAAATAGAATAATGGAGGCATTTAAAAAATACTTTAAGAGTCACAAAGATTGTACTGAGTATAAGCAGGAGCTAAAAAAAGAAAGCTGGGAGGTGGGCGGGTAGAGAATGACCTTCCGGTATTAATGGGCTCCCTAGCGCGGTGGCTGTCCACGTGGCCACAAGGGGTCGCTGCAGACCTGACACACACACACACACACACACACACACACACACACTCTCTCTCTCTCTCTCTCCCCCC
>NW_023270389.1:4315237-4328012 GCF_011800145.1 Mirounga leonina
CCCCCACTGGCCCTTCAGGCTCCCTCCAGATGCTTCTAGAAGGAAGGTGGGGAAGGCGGGAGGGAGAGTGTGGTGAGCAGATGCCTCCCAGTGAGCCCTCCCCCTGCAGGCCGGCCCAGACCCCCGTCCCCAGTCTGGCTCCACCCCCACCGACGCCCCTCTTCGGCATCTGTCCTAAGGGGGAGGCTAGTAAAAGCCGGGGTGGGGGGCAGGCTCCGCGGGCTCCAGGCTTCCGGGCGGGCTCGCTCTCCGCAGCCGACCCCCGTCAAGCACTTCCTACTCCGATGCTTACATTTAAATTAAGTAAAATTAAGAACATCTGAATTTCAGTTCCTCCCCCTCAATGGCCGTTTCATTTCTTTTTTTTTTTTTTTTTTAAGATTTTATTTATTCACTTGACAGAGACAGTAAGAGAGGGAACACAAGCAGGGGGAGTGGGAGAGGGAGAAGCAGGCTCCCATGGAGCAGGGAGCCCGATGCGGGGCTCGATCCCAGGACCCCGGGATCATGACCTGAGCCGAAGGCAGACATCTATCTGATTGGGCCACCCAGGCATCCCATGGCTGAATTTTCTTTTTGAAGATTTTATTTATTTATTTGACAGAGAGAGACAGCGAAAGAGGGAACACAAGCAGGGGGAGTGGGAGAGGGAGAAGCAGGCTCCCAAGGAGCAGGGAGCCCGATGCGGGGCTCGATCCCAGGACCCCGGGATCATGACCTGAGCCGAAGGCAGACGCTTAACCACTGAGCCACCCAGGCGCCCCTCACTGGCCATCTCAAGTGTCAGGTGGCTCCGTGGGGCTGGCAGACGCTGACCGGGTGGTCAGAGAACATCACCTGCCGGCAGGAAGCTCTGGTAGCGCCACTCACATTTGATCTCACTGACCCTTCACAACAACCCGATGACGCAAAGGTAATCATTTATCCACCTTAGACACGAGCACCCTAAGGTCTCAGCAGGTTCGGGTCTGGAGCGAGGACTGAAGCTCAGAGGGACAGCTCCAGGCTGCAGCGCGCTGTCCCTATGCCCGGAGCTGCCCCTAATCCCAACTGCTGTGCTCTCCCCTCCCTCTCGTGTGAGTGGGACTGACTTCCCGGTGCTCAACAGCCACTGTCCCTCAGGGCTGACCCTGACTGATGGGAACACCTGGGATTTAAGCACCCCCCCCTTTTTTTTAAATTAAAGTGTAGTTGTCATGCAGTATTATATTAGTTTCGGCTGTACAACAGAGGGAGTCACCAGCTCCGTACATTATGAAGCGATCACCAGGATAAATGCAGCTACCATCTGCGGTCACCATACCGAGTAGTTATGTATTATTAACTACATTCCCTATGCTGTACCTTGTCCCCCTTCATATTTATTCACAACTGCAAGTTTGTACCTTTTAATCTCCTTCCCCTATCTTGCCCTTCCCCCCACCGTCTTCCTCTGGCAACCACCAGATTGATCTCTGTATTTATGAGTTTTTTCTGTTTTTGAATTTGTTGTTGTTCATTTGTTTTGGTTTTTGGATTTCACATATAAGTGAAATCATGCTGTATTTGTCTTTTTCTCTCTCTGACTTATTTCACTTAGCATGATACCCTCTGGGTCCATCCATGTTGTCAAAAATGGCAAGATTTCATTATTTTTATGGCTGAATAATATTCCATTGTGTATATATACCACATCTTCTTTATCCATTTATCTATCAATGGACACTTAGGTTGCTTCCATAGTTTGGCTATTGTAAATAATGCTGCAATGAACATAGGGGTAACATATATCTTCTCAAATTAATGTGTTCGTATTCTTCAGATAAATACCCAGCAGTGGAATTGCTAGATTGTATGATATTTCTATTTTTAATTTTTTGAGGAACTTCCATACTGTTTTCCATATGCACCACTTTGCGTTCTCACCAACAGTGCACGAAGGTTCCCTTTTCTCCACATCCTTGCCAACGTGTGTCCTTTGAATAAGGCCCTTCCAGCCAGATGTGAGGTGATATCTCATTATGGTTCTGATTTACATTTCCCTGATAATTAGTGATGTTGAGCATCTTTTCCTGTGTCTGTTAGCCACCTGTATGTCTTCTTTGAAGAAACATGTTCAGAACCTCTGTCCATTTTTTAATTAGATTGTTCGTATCTTTTATATATTGAGTTGTATGAGTTCTTTATATATGTTGCATATTAACCACTTATCAGTTATATCATTTGCAAGTATCATCTCCCAGTAGGTTGCCTTTTCGTTTTGCTGATGGTTTCCTTTGATGTGCAGAAGCTTTTTAGTTTGATGTCCCATTTGTTTTGTTTTTGTTTCCCTGACCTGAGGAGACACATCCAAAAATATATGGATAAGGGGCACCTGGGTGGCTCAGTCAGTTAAGTGTCCAACCCTTCGTTTCACCACAGGTCATGATCTCAGGGTCCTGGGATAGAGCCCTGCATTGGGGTCCCTGCTCAGCGGAGAATCTGCATCTGTCCTTGTTCCTCATCCTCTGCCCCTCTCCTCTCTCTCTCTCTCTCTCAAATAAATAAATAAATAAATCTTAAAAAAATATATTGCTAAGACCAATGTCCCATACTACCTATGTTTTCCTCTAGGAGTTTCATGGTTTCTGGTCTTACATTTAAGTCTTTAATCCATTTTGAGTTTATTTTTGTGTATGGTGTAAGAAAGTGGTACAGTTTCATTCTTTCTCATGTAGCTATCAGGTTTTCCCAACACCATTTATTGATGAGACTGTCTTTTCCCCATTGTATGTTCTTGCCTCCTTTGTCAAAGATTAATTGACCATGTAAGTATGGGCTTATTTCTGGGTTGTCTATTCTGTTGCACTGATCCAAGTCTATTTTTCTTTTTTTTTTTTTAAAGATTTTATTTATTTTTTAGAGAGCGAGCAAGAGAGAAACAGCATGAGAGGGGAGAGGGTCAGAGGGCGAAGCAGGATCCCCGCTGAGCCGGGAGCCCGATGTGGGACTTGATCCCAGGACCCTGGGATCATGACCTGAGCCGAAGGCAGACGCTTAACCATCTGAGCCACCCAGGCGCCCCCAAGTCTATTTTTCTGCCAGCACTATACTGTTTTGATTACTATAGCTTTGTAGTATCATTTGAAGTCAGTGAGCATAATGTCTCCCACTTTGTTCTTCCTCAAGATTGCTTTGGCTACTCAGGGACTTTTGTGGCTCTATACAATTTTTAGGATTATTTTTTCTAGTTCTATGAAAAATGCCATTGGTATTTTGATAGAGATTGCATTGAATCTGTAGATTGCTTTAGGGGGTATAGACATTTTAACAATATTAATCCTTCTAATCCATGAGCATGATATACCTTTCCATTTATTTGTGCCTTTTTCAGTTTCCTTCATCAATGTCTTATAGTCTGCAGTGTAAAGTTCTCCTTGGTTAAATTTATTCCTATGTATTTTATTCTTTTTAATTCAATTGTAAATGGGATTATTTTCTTAATTTCTCTTTCTGATAGTTTATGATTAGTGTATAGAAATGCAACAGATTTGTGTATATTATTTCTGTATTCTGCAACTTTACTGAATTCCCTCATTAGTTCTATAGTTTTTTTTTGGTGGAGTCTTTAGGGTTTTCTATATAGTATCATGTCTGCAAATAGTGACAGTTTTACTTCTTTTCTGACTTGGATGCCTTTTATCTCTTTATCTTGTCTGATAGCTGTTGTTAGGACTTCCAATAATATGTTGAATAAAAATGGTGAGAATGGTAGTGTCTGGGTCATGCAGTCAGTTAAGCATCTGACACTTGGTTTCGGCTCAAGTCATGATCTCAGGGTCATGAGATCAAGCCCTACATCAAGCTCCACACTCAGTGCAGAGTCTACTTAAAACTTTCTCTCCCTCTCCCTGTCTCCCCCATCACCACTCTCTCAAATAAATAAATAAATAAATAAATAAATAAATAAATAAATAAATAAATAAATAGTCTTAGGGGAAAAAATGGTGAGAATGGGCATCCTTGTCTTGTTCCTGATCTTAGAGGAAAAACTTTCAGCTTTTTACTATTGAGTATAATGTTAGCTGTGGGTTAGTTATTATAAATGGCTTTTATTATTTTGAGGTATTTTCCCTCTATGCCCCCCTTGTTGAGATTTTTTTATCATAAAAGGATGTTGAATTGTATCAAATGCTTTTTCTGCATCTATTGAGATGATAATGACTTTTATCTTTCATTTTATTAATGTGGTATATCATGTTGATTGATTTGTGTATATTGAAACATCCTTGCATCCCTGGAATAAGTCCCACTTGATCATGGTGTGTAATCCTTTTACTGTATTGTCAAATTTGGTTTGCTAATATTTTGTTGAGAATTTTTGTATCAGTGTTCACTGGGGATATTGGTCTGTAATTTGTGTGTGTGCGTGTGGTGTCTTCCTCTGATTTTGGTATCAAGGTAATGCTGACCTCATAAAATGAGTTTGGAAGTCTTCCTTCCTCTTCAACTTTTTGGAATAGTTTGAGAAAAATAGGTATTAATTTTTCTTTAAATGTTCAGTAGAATTCACCTGTGAAGCCATCTTGCTCTGGACTTCTATTTGTTGGAAGTTTTTTGATTACTGACTCACTCTCCTTACTAGTAATCAGTCTGTTCAGATTTTCTATTTCTTCATGATTTGGTCTTAGAAGATTATATTTTTCTAGGAATTTATCCATCTCTTCTAGGTTGTCCCATTTGTTGGCATATAATTTTTCGTAGTAGTTTCTTACAATCCTTTGTACTTCTGTGGTGTCAGTTGTAACTTCTCTTTGATTTCTGATTTTATTTTATTTTTTTCTTAATGAGTCTAGCCAAAGATTTATCTACTTTGTTTTCTTTTCAAAGAACAAGCTCTTAGTTTCATTGATCTCTTCTATTTTTCTGTCTCTATTTCATTTATTTTGACTCTGATCTTTATTATTTCCATCCTTCTACTAACTTTATTTTCTAGTTCCTTTGGGTTCCTTTCCATCCTTCTACTAACTTTATTTTCTAGTTCCTTTGGGTTAAGTTTAGATTGTTTATTTGAGATTTTTCTTGTTTCTTGAGGTAGCCCTGTATGGCTATGAACTTCCCTCTTAGGACTGCTTTTGCTGCATCCTATATATTTGGGGATGTTGTGCTTTCATTTTCATTTGTCTCAAGGTATTTTTTGATTTTCTCTTTGATTTCTTCATTGACCCATTGATTGTTTAGTAGCATGTTGTTTAGCCTCCATGTTTGTGTTTTTTTCTAGTTTTCTTCTTGGAATTGATTTCTAGTATCAAAAAAGATTCTTGATATGATTTCGATCTTCTTAAATTTGTTGAGACTCATTTTGTGGCCTAACATGTGATCTATCCTGGAAAATGTTTCATGTGCACTTGAAAAGAATATGTATTCTGCTATTTGGGGATGGAATGCTCTATATGTATCTATAAAGTCTACAAACCCCATCTGGATGAGAATTCTCCCCCCATTATCCTCCCCACCTCCTTTTAGCCCTGAATTTTCCTTTGAGTTTTAGTATTATGGGTTTGATTCCTTTCCCAACCCATCTCCATCTCAGTTCAAGATCAGCCTGGGTCCTGGAAGATTCCTAACCTAGCAGCAGCCCCTAAGGTCACCTTCCTCCCCAAGGGAATGGTATGCAGCCATCTCAGCTCATAGAGCCAATTCCACTAACGCTTTAAAAATGCAGCAACATCTCACAGCTCAGGGGTAGAGTGAGAAGTCAGGAAGAGTTCACACACCCAAGCAGCTAGAACCTGGTGAAAGTAGAAGCAGCTAGGGTAGAGGCTTCAACTGTTCTGCGCGCAAAGCACAATAAGTGCTTGCAACCTAGACCATTTGTGGTTGCCCTGTCTCTACCTTAGCTGCAGCCCTGCAGAGCTGCTGCCCCACATTCGGGACTTGCAGCTGAGCAAAGGCATAGACAACTCAAGTCAAGAGATCTGTTGGAAAGAAAACAATAAGAGAAAATGTACAAATGTTAACATCTTAAGGTGAGTGGATAAAATATCCATTTCCTATTTTACTTCCTCACCATGTCCACCTCTCCCAATCAACAGAGTCACATTAGAAGTGCCTGCCAGTGTCAGATTGTTTTCCCACTTCCAGTGAATCAGAGAATCTAGAGCACAAAAAGTTAGAAAGTTCACACTCTCCATTCCTGTCTTTGGCAATAAGCACATTGAATTCTTCCCAGACTGTGTGGAACTTCTCACTTAAAGTCTTCCAGGAAAAACCTTACTGTCAGAAAGTGTATCCTGGTATTTTACTGAACGCTCCATGCTTCAGTTTAAACTCCCATGTTCTGTCCTCAAAGAAGGTGAAGGTGTGTGGCCTCCTTCTCTGTTGAGGGCTCATTAAGTAGTTTCCAGATTCTATCTGTTAAAAGTGATGCTGCTATGAACATTCTTGTATATGTCTTTTGGTGTCAATATAAATGTATTTCTGCTTGGTGTGTACCTAGGAGTGAAAATGCTGGGTCATCGGGTATCTTTATGATTCATTTAGATTTTGTCATGCAGTTTTCCAAAGTGGTTGTACTAATTTACACTCCCACTGGAGGTGTACAAGAGTTCTAGCTGCTTTACATCCTCGCCAGCACTTGCCTGTCTACCTTGATAGTTTTAGTCATTCTCTTGGGGGAGGTAGTGGAGTTTCATTTAGTTTAAATTTGCATTTCCACAGGGATTTATGAAGTCAAGCTTCTTTTTATATGTTCATTTGGCACTTGGATATCTGCTTTTGTAAATTACCTATTCAATTATTTTGCCCATTTTTCCAATGGGTTGTCTGTCTTTTTCTTACGGACTTCTAGAAAGTCTTATATTCTGGATATGGGTCCTTTCTCAGCCATGTGTATGGAAACTATCTTGTCACCCTGTGGCTTACCTGTTTACTCTCTTACTGGGTGTTTTAAGGAACAGTTCTCAAAATAATAACCTGACAGTCTTAAAACCTCAGATTCAGAACTTCCAGCCCATTCTACTCCAACCTCATCAATCCCTGAGTGCCTCCTAAACTGATGGTCCTATGGACCATTCTCAGGATTCCACTTTTCCACCTCATTGTAGTGTACAGACACATTTCTCCTTGGATAGGAGGCAAATTTGGAGAACTGGAGGTCACTCAGGGTGAGGGATGGATGATCTTAGTGTTTGCAGAACTGTGCTGCCTTCCAAGCTAAATGATGCTGAAATCACACAAATTCTGGCAGCCTCTGTATCTTTCCATAGCCTTGTCCCATCTTGGTTCATTAGCATGAGCTTTTCAAAACCACGGAGAATGTTCAAAAGTGCTTATTAGTAAATTACCTGACTCCTTCGGGCATCATGGTGAAGAAAGTTCACTTATGTAATACCCCTTCCACCAAAGAGGAAATATTATTTGAACTTTTAAAGTTTCTTCCCTACTTCCTCTATTTAGTGTATGAAGCAGTAACACCACCTACGTCATAGGGGTCACTCACCCACACCTGGGCCTGTGGCTTAGATGCTCTTCCCTCCACCCTGACTTTGCATCTGCCTTTATCTGGACCTATGTCCCTCCTCTGTGCCAGACCAGGCCCCATGCTGCTCTGCAGGATTGTGCTGTTCGTTGGTAAGTCACTGAGCATGAGCTTTCCCTCTTGGGTACCAAAGACTGTAAGTCATTTATGGGACTTCTAATTTCACCTTTCTGGATTCAAGTGGGTTTTATGGCTAGAGCTTGAAATGAGTGTGTGCACATGGGTGTGCTTGACAGAGATGTGGTGTGGTGGGGGGCCTCCCTGATGTTCCCCATCCCATTTTCCTTGGTCCTTGGAAGGGCAGGCTTTCAATGTATCAGAGCTAAATTAGGGAGGCAGAAAAATCACATTGTGAGGCCCAATGACATGTTTACCCTGTCAAATAAGATTAAATTACTCATCAGGCTGTCTCAAAAGGAAAATGAAGTTATAGAAGGAAAGAAGGTTTTGGGTAGGGGGTGGGCTGGAGGGATCAGGGAAATGGAAAAAGGCAGTTCTGTGCATTTTGCTCAGCAATAGGAAATGGGCTTTTACAAAAAAATATATTGTCATGAAGCCTCAGTGTTTTCTTAGAAGCAGTCAACCATGACCAGGCTTCTCATCTGGTCAAGAGGCTTTGCTCTGAGTGTCCAAAGCCCTTTACAAACTGGCCATCCCCCTTCTGCCTACGTCCTTTCTGTCAGGAATGAGGAGGAGGGTCTGTTTTGGGTCTGACTGGTCCTTGGGGAAGGTCTGAAGGATCAAATCCATTCTCCCTGATCTATATCTCTCTTCTTGACCCACCTCCCCAGGGGCCAGTCACCCATGCCAGCGATGGAAAGCCTGCTCCTCCAATAGTAGAGAATTATGGGAGTGGGGAGAGGGTCACTAGACGCCCCAGACTCAACTCAGTCTCAGCCACTATTACCTTTTACACTTAGAAGGAACAAGTCTGGGTGGAGTCACACTTGATGCTTGGGGACCCCAGAAAACCAGATGTGGAGGCTAGATGTGGAGGAACAGTTACCCTAAGTGCAGAGTTAGGGTATTTCCTCTTAGATGTGGGCAGAGACAAAGAAGAAAGCACTGGAGGCCTGCTTTGTAGTGCGTAATGTATCTCATCTAACCTTTAGAATCATAGGGTAGGTATTTTTCTATCCCTATTAAACAATTGAGGATACTGAGGTTCAAAAGGTTATGAAACTTGCATAGAATTACCCTGCTAGCGAGAGCAAAACGGAGATGCAAACCCAAATCCGTTGGTGCTTTCTCCATCCCACCGCGACACCTCCAACAGGGCTGTGGTTGGGTTCTAATCAAGTAAGACTGGAAAATAAAATTCATTTCAAGTTCCTGGTGGGGTATGTTCACACTACAAATGGTGCCTATTACTATTATTGACTATCAGAGATTCAAGAGGCCAGGGGCCCTGACGCTGAACATGCTGGTACACAGCTATACACTAAAGGTGTATTTGAAGTTTAGGAGATGAACCTTAATTTTCTTCTGTGCCAGGACTGGAACCCAACTTCTGTAGACATACACACCGCCTATGACAAGTATCTCAGAGCTCCCACAACACCACCACTCCCTAGCACCATGGAAGGCACAGCTTGGCAAAGCAGCATGCTCCAATGTGCTAGAGCTCAGTTATGAGCTAGTCCTTCATGCTTTGCTGAAACCTGCCTCCCTGGTCTCTCTCATTCCCATGAAATAGTCCCACTTCTGCCTGAAGTCTCTCCCCCTCTTTTAAGCTCCACCCACTGAATATTTGAAGACCACCGGGTCCCTACTCTGCTGTGTCTTTCTCAGATAAGTATCCCCCGACCCCTCGGGTGGGGAATGGTTTCTCGGCCCTGTTCATCATCCTGGTCTGCTTGGTCTCGATGCACCTGGTCAGTGGGCCAGAAGCTGGGCCTTCCCCTCCCCCCCACCACGGCCTGACCAGCACCAAGGTCGACCGGGCTGCCGCCTCCATTGCCCGGGACTCTGTTGTGTGGCTTATGCAATGGCTGTGTCACCAGCTCATCTTCAGCCTGTAGCAAACTGGGGTCCACGGTCCCCTTTGTAGGAAGGGCTGTAATGCAGCCCCCGCCCCGCTGCGCCCCCCACGGCCAGCCGGCTTCATCACAGACACTGGTTCTGCAGGCACAGCTCCCAGGGGTCACAGCACTGGACAGCAGGTCATCGGGGCCTGGGGACACGAGCTCATCTGAAGTGCCCCCTGCTCTCTGGATGCCTTCTCTCTTGTAGGCTTCTGTGCCCTCAGCCCTGCAGACTCACCACTTTGAAGCTGCAGAGGTGTTTTTCCGGTAAACAGGGGAAAGGAAGGGGGGCATCACTACGTTGCAAGGTTTTAGTCACCCTGAGGTCAGGCCTTCTTTCTCCTTTCAGTGAATGCAGTAACCACATTTCCAGGGAGTGGGTCGCTATACGCAACCGCTCTGTAAGGAAGAAATGACTGTCATGCTTCTTATTGTATAGGCAGAATCAGGAACTGAAGGCTATGGGATTCAAACAGTGTATCCAAGTTCACACAGAAAGAGACGGATTCATGAGTCAAGTTCAGGTCATGTGATTCCAAACCCTACATGCTTCCCACTACACCAAGCTCAGAGGAGAAGATGTGTTTAGATGGGGCAGGGGGAGATGGAGGGATGGCAAGAAAGACTCATCATGGGCGCCTGGGTGGCTCAGTTGGTTAAGCGACTGCCTTCGGCTCAGGTCATGATCCCGGGATCCTGGGATCGAGTCCCGCATCGGGCTCCCTGCTCTGCGGGGAGCCTGCTTCTCCCTCTCCCACTCACCCTGCTTGTGTTCCCTCTCTCGCTGTGTCTCTCTCTGTCAAATAAATAAATAAGAAAGACTCATCATTCTGCACACACTGAGAGCCTGTGGTTGAGCTAGCCAAGCTGAGCAGAGAAGTGAAGCTGAAAGCCTCCGTCTGGGTCCCAGGCCGTGTGGACAACGAGGGTGACAGCATGTGAATCAACATGTCAAACAGCCGCATCTCAAGCCCCTGGTAAGAGGGTCTTCACCCACCCCTCCCAAGGCCACTCCCACATTTCTCCATGTCTGCACAGCACCTAGGACCGGTCAGTGTGAAGGACACAGTAGGGCCTGAGGACAGCTGGCCCAGCTGTGTTTGGCCCTATGACACTCATTGCTTCACCCCTTGTCCCAAAGTCTAGAACACTCTCCACCACTTCGTGTCTGGCTGTGCCCCTCCATCCCTTGGGCTACTAATACCTGTCTAACCTCATCTATCATCATATTGTGGCTTGGCCTCTCTTCCCAGGCCACTTTTGCTCCTCTAACATTCATTCATTTAAAAGCATTAGGGGCAGGCAGCTGGGTGGCTCAGTTGTTTAAGCAACTACCTTTGGCTCAGGTCATGATCCCGGGGTCCTGGGATTAAGCCCCGCATCAGGCTCCCTGCTCAGCGGGGAGTCTGCTTCTCCCTCTGACCCTCCCCCGTCTCATGTGCTCTCTCTCTCTCATTCTCTCTCTCTCAAATAAATAAATAAAATCTTTTAAAAAATTAAAAAATTAAAAAAAAAAAAAGCATTAAGAGCACCTGGCTGGCTTAGTCAGGGGAGCATGTGACTCTCAATCTCACAGTCATGAGTTCAGGTCCCACACTGGGCATGAAGTCTACTTAAAAATTTTATTTTTAATTAAATAAAAATAAATATTCTGCTCTGAGCCAACATGGCTCAGTCAGTAGAGCATGCAGACTCTTGATCTCAGGGTCATGAGTTCAAACCCCGTTTTAGGTGTAGAGCTTACCTAAATAAAAAGAAAAAAGCAATAAAGCAAAAAGCATGATTAGGTCAATTACATAAAAATATTTTGGGGCACCTGGCTGGCTCGGTCAGTAGAGCATGTGACTCTTGATCTCGGGGTTGTGAGTTCAAGCCCCACATTAGGTATAGAGATTACTTAAAAATAAAATCTTAAAAAATAATAATAAAATGATGATAGGTAGATAGATGATAGATAGACAGATAGATGATAGATGATAGATAGATAGATAGATAGATAGATAGATAGATAGATAGATAGATAATAGATGATAGATAGATAGATAGATAGATAGATAGATAGATAGATAGATGATAGATAGATGATGGATAGATAGATAGATGATAGATAGATAGATAATAGATAGATAGATGATAGATAGATAGATAGATAGATAGATAGATAGATAGATAGATAGATAGATAGATAGATAGATAATAGATAGGAGCATCAGGGCAGCATATAAAGGTACTGCAAACAGACCAGTGTGATGCACTGGCCTGTTTGTCATCCCCTCACTGATCGAAATGGCAGGCCAGGTCCCTCAACCTTTAGTGATTCTTCACCTCCTTCATCAGTCACTTCCATGCTGGACCCTCCAGAGCTCTACAGACAGATCGGGCCGCCGGACTGCATGGTCTCCCTTTGCTCTCTGAGTTCTGCAGGTGCAGACAGGAGCTCGGACCCACCCATGCAAGGGTCCACTCTTCTCTCTCCTACTTCATGTGCCCTGCCCCACATGGCTGGGCACAAAGGAAAGCCTGCAAGTGTTTACTCAACAGAGCTTGTTGAACACAGACTGTTCCTGGCACAGATCCTAGGCGTAGGTGACGTGACCGTGAACAAGACAAGCAGAGTCCCCGCTCTCGCAGAGCTTACATTCTACACAGAGGGAGACAGGTGATAACAAGGAGGCAGTTTAAAGAATAAGATAACTTCAAATAGAGACAAGTGTTCTGATGATAATACAGTGGGGTGTTGTAATAGTGACTGAGGAGAATTATTTCAACTGGGGGTCCCAGGAAGACCTAAGGGTGTGACATTTGAACTGAGATAGGGCAGAGTATTCTAGGCAGTGGGTCCAACATAAAAGCTGAGTGGCTGGGGGTGCTGAGGGCCTGGGGCGACTGGGGGGCTGGAGAGCTGAGTGGCTGGGGGGCTGAGTGGCTGAGGGGCTGAGTGGCTGGGTGGCTGGGGAGCTGAGGGGCTGGGGGGCTGGGGGGCTGGGAGACTAAGTGGCTGGGGGCCTGGGGGGCTGAGTGGCTGGGGGCTGAGTGGCTGGGGGGTTGGGCATTTGGGTAGCTGGATGGTTGAGTGGCTAAGTAGCTTGGTGGCTTGGTGGTTGGGTGGCTAGGTGGCTGACTGGCTGGGGGGCTGGGGGGCTGGGAGCTGGCAGTTGGGGAGCTGAGGGGCTGAGTGGCTAGGGGGCTGGGGGGCTGAGGCTGGGGGCTGGGTGGTTGGTGGCTGGATGGTTGAGTGGCTGAGTAGCTTGGT
>NW_023270389.1:4328022-4335848 GCF_011800145.1 Mirounga leonina
TAGGTAGCTGGCTGAGTAGCTCAGTGGCTGGGTGGCTGGGTGGTTGGGTAGTTGGGTGGTTATGTGGCTGGGTGGTTGGGTGGCTGAGTGGCTGGGGCCTGGATGAGTAGGTGCCCAGGGGGTTGGGTGGTTGGTTTATTGAATGGGTATGAGCACACATTCCTGAGATGACAGGCCTCCTTGTGAAAAAGTTCTTTCTGCTACTTACCCTAATTCTATCACTCTGTTCTCTTACAGTTCCCTGTGTTGGGCAAACTGGTGAATCTTTTCTATGTCTTTTCCAATTCCAAATATGTCTCTGGGCCAAAGATTGATTGATGGGCTGTTGGGTCCCCTGGAAACATCTTCAGAGCCACAGACTAGGCCCATTCCTCAGGAGTTCTGGCTGATGCCCAGGCAGAAATGAGACCTGGGACCCCACTGGGCTCAGGCTGAGGCTATTTCTAGGTGATTCAAGTCCCAGCAAATGGCTCTGGGCCTCATCTTATTCCCTTATAGCTGGCACTGGCCTCTGTCTCCTCCTCTCAGAGTGTCTCTGAAGCTCCTATATTCCCACTGACCAAGGCTCTGGATTCCCTCCCGTCCCCTATATGTTCAGAGAAGGCAGCTTTGTCCCTCCACTACCTCTACCTTCCAGTCCATCCTGACCTTCATGGGGCTTTCCGTCCAGTAGGAAAAATGCTGGCCTATGAACATCTTGACCGCCAAGGACATGTTCTGTGGTGCCAGGGTGGGATGAGGGGGTGCTGGGCAGAATTCAAACCCACGCTTCATGCTCTTAGAAAGAGCAGCAGTAAAAGCAAGGCTCAACATTCAGTTCTGTGTGAGCCTCCAGGGGAGGGGGCGGGTCCTAAGGATCCAGAGCGACCCAGGCAAAGGCAGGCTATGCTGGGGCTCCCCACCCATTCCTCCTCATTGCTCTCAGCTATCAGGCCTGGCTCCTGAGGCTGTCTGGGACCACTGGTGTCTGGCTTGTCAAAGAAGTATGCTCTGGGGACAGGCCCAGCCTGGGACTGCCCTGCAGATGGTGCTGGGCCCCCAGGAGCTCGTCTCTTGTCCACGTCAGGCCGTAGAATGCATTTTAGGAATGAGGACAGACAGAACAGATCCCTCCCCAGGACGGTGGTGGGAATGAAACTCCCTGTAGGGGGGTGGGAATGGGGGCTGGGCCGGGAGAAGGTTGACAAGGAAAGCAGAAGGAGCGAGCCCAGGGGAGGGGGGGACACTCCCCACACCCTCCCCCCCGCTTCTGGCTGGTAGGCCGTGTGCAGTTGTCCTCGGAGGTGGAAGCTGCACAGAGTTGCCCTGGGGGAGCAGGGGGTAAGTAGCCCATCTGGGGAGTGAGAATTGGGTCAAGGGGAAGGAGGTAGAACAACGATGGAAGGAATTCAACTCGACCCAAGCTTGGCGATGTTGGAAGGGCAGCTGGAAAGGAGCCGAGGAGGAGGTACAAGAGAAGACCAGAGAGAAGGCGTGAGGAGAGCAGGGGAGGGGAGGGGAGCGGACTAGAGAGAAGAGGCAGGGAAGAGGAAGGAGGGCAAAGGAAAGCAGGGGACCAGCCCTGGTCTGGCACGAAGGCCTGGGGGACGGGGCGGCCACGCAGGTGCTGCCCAGGAGCCTCCATCCCCAGGGGAGGCCCGAGGCTGGGGGACGGAGGGAGAAAATGGGCTGATGGGACGTGCAGCTCCAGGGTGACCCCGGTCCTATGTCTCACAGGCTGGTTGTACCTCCGAACCTTGCCAGACCCCGTGTTTGAGGGCGACATCCTGACTCTGCAGTGCCAAGGATGGAAGAACACAGCCCTGTCCCAGGTCCAGTTCTACAAAGACAGGAAATTACTCCACGACCCGAAGGCCAAATGGTTTCTGCCCATGGGGACAGCAACACTGGAAAGCAGTGGCCAGTACATCTGCACTGGGAAGGTGACCTTCATCCCGGACCTGGGCGCACAAAGGTCAGAGATGACTACGGTTCAAGTCCAAGGTGAGTCACCAGCTTCGGGGGGCCGGGGGGTGGTGGGGACTAGGGTGCTGCTCAGGGATCTGGTCTCTAGAGGTCAGCAGCCCTCCCTCTAGCTGCCCCTGATGCCGGGCCGACCACAGAGCCCTGAGATGTCCACCATGCTGTCCAAGTGCCCTGCCCCCGTGGGGTACATCCGGAGCCCGGGGAAGGAGGGGGATGCCCTGGGCCGCAGAAGCACCCTGAACCAGCCCGGCCACTCAGTCCCAGAGACCCTGGGCCAGACCCTTCCCTTCTGGGGACCAGATGCCCTATAAGGCCCTCTGGCTCTGGCTCAGGATTCCAGAGGGGCTAGGGTGTAGTCATGGGACGAGAGGTGGGTCCTGGGGGACAATGACGGTGTCTGTCATGGGGCACAGGGCTGTGGCCTGGGATGTGCCCTAGCTTAGACCCCCGCCTCTGGGATCTCAGGGTTCAGGAGTCGCCCCTGAGCCTGGGCCTGCTTCTCCCCAGAGCTGTTCCCGCCTCCAGTGCTGAGCTCTGTCCCTTCTCCCGAGCTCCATGAGGGGAGCCCGCTGACACTGAGATGCCAGACGGAGCTACACCCCCAGAGGTCGGCCTCGAGGCTCCTCTTCTCCTTCCACAAAGATGGCCGCACCTTGCAGAACTGGGGCCCCCACTCAGAGCTCTGCCTCCCAGAAGCCGGGTGGGAGCCTCTGGGCTTTACTGGCGCCAGGCCACCCCCGAGGGTAGCAGGGTCCAGAAACAGAGCCCCCAGCTGAAGGTGAGGGTGCAAGGTAAGTGGGGAAGAAGGGGAGACACTCCCCAGGGATATGGGCTTCAGGTAATGGGACCCCTGGGCCTGTGGGGAGGGGTCCCCAGGGGAGGAGGGGCCAGGAGCCTGGGTGGTGTAGGTGAGCCTCCCGCCCCACGTGCTGCCCCAGGTCCTGTGTCCCAGCTTCTGCTCACCCTGAGACCCAGGTCCACTGGCCTTGCTGTGGGGGATGTGGTGGAGCTCCTCTGTGAGACCCAGAATGGCTCCCCTCCAATCCTGTACTCATTCTACCTGATGAGAAGATCCTGGGGAACCACTGTGCTCCCCATGGAAGAGCCGCCTCCTTCCCCTTCACTGTGACGTCAGAACAGGATGCTGGTAGCTACTCCTGCCAGGCCGAGAACAATGTCTCCAAAGAGACAAGTGAGCTCAAGACACTGTCCCTGGCTGGTACATCTTGTCCCCCACATGGGCTCTGAGCCCCAGCAAGCTGGCAGGGGTCAGGTCTCACCCCTCTGTGTACCCCCCACCCACACCTTGCACTGCATGAGTGAGATGGACCCTGCTTGGGACTATCTGCCCACTGAACCTGGAGGGAAAGCATGAGATCCATAGGGGGCGGGGGTACTGTACATGGTCATCAGTGGTGTTGCCCGTCCATGCTGGTATCCTCTGGACCATCTCTGATTCCATCTACAAGGCTCCTTTAGGGAACCACATGGTTCCCCCTGATGCCAGCCATTCTGCCTCCTCTGTGCCCGTCTGGGGTACATTTCTGAATTTCATCCTCAACGCTCATGGTCACCCCTACTTCACCCCCTAGGTCCTCGGGGCTTGCCTACCCTCACCAGCAGCCCCTGGCTGGTTCCTTGTCTATCTGCGAGCCTGCTTGGTGTGCTGGTCATTGCCACTGCACTTGAGGGCTTACTTCAGACCCTGGAGAAAAACTGGTCAGTGCACTTTTTGACTTTCTTAGTGGCCGAATCCCTATGCCAGGCACTGCCCAGCCTTTGGAGAGCCAGCATCTGAGGGGACCAGCTGCTCCTCTTCAGGGTCTGGGTGGGAGGAGGGACTTCTCTTTACACGTCACACAAAGGAGCCCATGGAGGGATACTTCCAGCTTCCAAAACACACACACACACACACACACTGTCTCATATGCCCATAGTCGCCCAGAGATGTGCACAAACACACAACCACACACTTGGGCCTAAAAAGAGGCATAAACAGAGGAATTCTTACCAGCCAAACTCAATGCACATCAGAGTCCTTCGTGTTTGAAAGACAATCTGGCTGATGAATATGCCAAGAAAACCCCAGGCCGCCAACACTCTGTCAGACCAGAGCTCTGCTAAGCAGAGGAGAAAGAAGGAATGGGAACCCCAGTGAGCATCTGCGTGCTCATGAGCACACACCCATCTTGTCCAGTGCTGGGCCTGAGGGAGTGCTCAGTGGAGGTTCACTCATCAGAAAGGAAACATGGCGGAGATGACCAAGCAATGGCCTGCTCCCAACACTGTCTCCTAATTCTGTGACCTTGGGCCCATTCACTCTAGGAGTCATCAAGTATCTCCCACTTGGGGTTATTGTGAGGGTTTCAGCTAAGGAGATGACATCTACCTGATACCTAACGTGTTGGGCTGGCATCTGCTGGGGTCTCGGTACATTCTCCCTCTAGTCTATGCGGATTCCAGACCCTCCTCCTCTCCCGTCCGGTCATGACAATGAAGCAGGAATGGGGGCTCTCACTGCAATCACCTTGGGTGACTCCACACTTACTCCTATTCTAACCCTTCTTCACCTCAAGCCACATTTAAGGGAAGGGCTTCCCATGCCAAAGCTTTTTGGTACCAGTTTATTCCTAGTCCTTCAAACCCACCTACAGAGACTCAAATCAGCCCCACCTCCTCCCCCCACCCCAGGGGGGAGAGGAATAAGAATAAGATATCATTATAAATAAGAATATTATTCTTATTTTCCACTTGCCAAGGGAAAAATTGATTGCTCTCACAGACCACCAAAGCTAGGTTTTCTAATTCAAGTTGGCACCTCCGTCTGTTAAAGAATTTGTGGTGAGTTTTTCGGGAGCTGAGCCAGACTACTCTGTGAGAAAGCCCACCCAGTCATGCAATCAGAGTGTTCCTCCCTGAGCGCCAGCCAGGATACCTGAAAGGGCCTCTCCCCAGCCCTGGACCCACTCCCCTGCCTTACCAGCACCCCAGCTAGGGCTTGGGCCAGCCTCCAACTTCCTCTCCCTTTTTAGCAGTCTTTGTCCAACAAATCTTCCCTCTAGTCTCAAGTCGAGGTTCCATGCAGGCTACCTTGCTTTAAGTAACCTGTACGGTAGGAGAAAGATGGAGGCCGGTCCAGAGCTAGATGGGGAGGCAGCTGGAGTAGCAGACCAGGAACTGAAGATGTGTGACTCCTAGCATCCCTGCATCTACAGTAAAGCTTCCTTCTAACGGCCCAGCCATTTACCTGGCCTCAGTAACATGGGCCCTCACTTCTGGGTCAGAGCATTCAAGACAAAGCAACAAGCACAGCTGTCTCCCTCCCAGCCCCCGACAAGATGGCGGAGGAGCAGCCGCTGGTGAAGGATCCTCAAGAGGAAGAAGCCTCTCACGGGGAACGAAAGAACACCCCTCTTCACGTGGAGGCCCTGCCGCTGAGCAGCCCACACGCCCCCCACCCAACCACCACTGCCAACCTGGGAACAGCTGGGCTCCATTGTATTAAGGAACCTGTCTCTCGGGAAAATAGGGCTCCTGGTGGCAGTCTTGGTCCTCTTATCTCAGAAACTCAGAGGTGCAAAACCTTGAGAATGTCACACAGGCCTAATTCCAAAACTTCACAAGAAAAACAGTAGATCAACAGCTTCGTTCCTCACACCCAGCTCTGGAAGACTCTTAACCATCTCCGGATAGCACGTCCACTCCCTCAACAAACAAAAAACGTGCCACCACCAAAGGTATTCGACAGCTGTATCTCTGAAGGCAATTTGCAAACCATTTTGGCCAGCGGGGTCACTGGCACTATGTTAGTCATGCAAGGGGCCCGCTTCCAAAGTAGCACTTGCCTAGGTGTGCCCACTGCAGTTTGCTTAATAGTGTTCACACCCCACATAAAACAGAGGTCCGTCAAATTCCTGGGGCTCTTCAGTGAATGGAGACTCAAAAACACAGCCCTGACGAATGAGCACTAGGGGATATTTAATAACTGGGAGCTTCTTGGAGTCTCCATAAATGCATTCTTGGTTTTATAGGAAGCACCATTTCCACCAATCCTGCCAGTGATTCTGGTGCCTCCTTGCTATCAGAGATAATAAACATTTCTTGGGCACCAGGCATGAACCAAGTGTTCTAAAATCCATGTGACCCAATCCCTATCCTAGGAGATAAATTTTAAAGTTCTGGGAGCACCTGCTTTCACAGAGGCATCATGCTAGTGGAGAAAAAGCACATAAACTGGATTAAAAGTCTGTCCCTACCACTTACCTTGTGTGACCTTGGAGAAGTCCCCTCTCCCAGCCTCAGACACCTCATCTACATATGATATTATGGTGTCATAGTATCAACCTTTGCAAGATGATCGCAAAGAATATCAGACACCAAAGAGTTAGGAAGGGAGGCTTTTTTTGCCATCCAGCTATGTGCTGGTCGCTGGGTTAGGCCCTGAGCTGTGAAGTAGACATTGTATTTGAATTCCCTGGCATAGTGTGTGGCCAAAGTTATTAGCTTTTCCTTTTTCTGAAATGCAGTCTGACTGGTGAGTCTGGGCCCTCTCCATGCAGGAGTGTGACCCCTCCTTTCGGACCCTGCTTCTCCTAGTTTGTGATTCCCATGGGGCCATTCTACCCTCTAGGGTATTTTTCAAAGGAAACATCCTGTAAAAATTAACCGTGTCTAGACTTGTGAATTAGCTCTCATAAACAAACCAGCCTCAGACCTCCAGCAGCCTCCACTGACTTTCTTTCTCTCAGACTCTTTACCCCCACTGCCCAGCCTGCTCTCTGAAGGATGCCTTTGTATTTCCTAGGGCCCCTCCCAACCCAGAATCCGCCCCCAGCCCCAGGTGGAGAGCAGCACCCACTGTATGGCAATGGTAAGGACTTGCAGCAGGACCATGCGTGGCCTGTCACTGAAGACCGAGAAAGGAGTCTGAGGGGGAACGAAGAGAAGGAAGCCCTGTGAGCCCCAAGTCTTGGGAACCAGTCATTGGGAAAGGAAGTAGATGGCTTCCGGGGAGAGTGTGAGGGGCCAGTATTCTGAAGCTGGTGGAGGGACAGGGAAGTAGGAGGGAAGGCCGGCCTCCAGAGGGAGGGTAAGGAGGGTTTAGACCAACGGTTGGCAAACTCTGGCCCATGGGCCAAATCTAGTCCACCAAGTACTTTTGTAAAGAACATTATATATGTATTGTGTATGGCTGTTTTCGCGCTACAGAGCTGAGACTGTATGGCCAGCAAAGCCTAAAATATTGACTCTTTTTTTATAGAAGAAGTTTGCCAACCCCTAGTTTAAACAAAGTCAGGGCTGGTGAAGCTGCTAGAATCTGCTATGGGGGCAGGCAGCTTCCACCAAGATGGATATCCCACAGTAATGACTGCCTCCCACTCCCAGTTACCACCATGACAGAGCCCCTGATTGGCTTCCCTCCAGAGGTGTCTTCAGGACACTGATGTCTTGAGGTGGGAGAGCAGGTGGGTCCTATTCAAGCCTCATTCCTTTTTTCAGTCACTTGGCCGAATGACAATGAGGAAGATGATATTTACTCTTCAGTGAATATAGTCCCAAAGGAGAGTGAAGGTGAGTGATCTCGAACTAAACTTGACATGTTTGCTAATGTAAAAGGGAAGTTCTGGGCCTGGCTTGAGGTAGTTGACTACCATTAACATTACCATTTTACCACAACAACTATTGTTATCATCTCTCTGACCACCACCACCTCTACCACCAACACCACCACCACCACCAACAACAACAACAACAACAACAACAGCAACACCAATACCACCAATACCAACAACACCAACACCACCACCACCAACGACAACAACATCAACAACACCAATACCACCAATACCAACACCACCAAC
>NW_023270389.1:4335858-4362662 GCF_011800145.1 Mirounga leonina
TCAACAACACCAATACCACCAATACCAACACCACCAACACCACCACCTCCACCAACAACAACACCACCACCACCACCAACAACAACACCAATACCACTATCTCCACCATAATGACTATCTTCAACATCATCTCCACCACACCACCACTGCTGCCACCCTACCTAGAGAGTTTTTTTGCCTTCTTCTGAGCGCTGTGGAGGAACAAAGAAAAGAGAGAAAGGAATGATGCAGTTTGTCTTTGTCCCACAGTATAAGTCTCAGCAGGACAGTCCCAGCTCTGAGAGGAGCCAAGAAGACCATGAGCTCCAACCACAGATACCAGAATCAGATGGCAGGGACGGGGAAAGGCTAGTCCTCTCTCCCACGGAGACGGGTCAACCTGGCGACGTGGGAAGAGTATGAGTTTCTGAGTCAGTCAGACCTGAGTTGAAAACCTGACTGTATATACCCACTGAGCGACTGGGCAAGTTATTTAAGCTCTCTGAGCCTAATCTATAAAGTGGAGATAATGCCTACTTTGCAAGACTATCATAAGTCACTAGGGATAAGAACATAGGTTCTAGACACCTTAAAGATTGTCTGGTGTGTCATAGGTGTTCACAAACAGGAAGCTTTTTGTTTTTGTTTTGCTGAGATTTCTATTCCTGGTCTGTAAGATGGGTTTGAACCAGCCTGGGGTTTCTGCCATGAAGGGCAGTATGGGAAATGGACAAACAGCGAGTCTCCTGAGCTCAGGGCCACTTTCCCCAGGACCCAAGCATTGGTGGGCAGGTAGGAAAACACATCCAGGCACAGTTCCTTCCAGAGGAAAGTTACAATGAGAACTTAAACACCAGAAAGAAAAAAAGAAGCCAACTCTAAATATGTGGTTTTCCTGGACAAAATAAGGAAATGTGGCTGTTTTAATCCTACCACGGCAACAAGGCAAAGGCATGATTCGGGGCGAGGCAGCCTGCTCCCAGCTCCTGCTTGCAAGATGCAGGCTTTCGCTGAGGGGAGGGCGAGGGGGTCTGAAACCCAAAGGCAGGAGAGGCCATTGTGTTCCAAGATGCACAGGAAGGGGATGCTGGATCTGTTATCCTTGGGAGAATGCTTCACGTTTGCAAAGATTTGATATTTGCCTACAGTTGCCCTTCTTATGGATATGACCCTCAGGAGTATTAGCCGCTCTGAGCCTCCGTTTTCTCATCCCAATTTGAGAAGGAATTAGTCGTCTCTACTTGGCAGGACTGGTGTGAGACTAATATAATAAATACAATCCTCACACCTGAAGGACTGCCCGGTGCATGGTAGCTGTCTGATGTCTTGGACACGTTCGTTTCTCTTGCTTCTCACCGTCATCCCTGTGAGGCAGTCACCATTACCACCACCTCCTTTCTCCCTGGCTGGGGAAGCTGAGGTCCCAGGGCTAAAAGGCTGGCCTGCAGCTGGGCTGTGGTTGAGCTGCGCAGACCCAGGCCTCCTGGTTCCTGGGCCCACCTGTGTTCAGATGGCAGGTGAGCGTCCTGAGAAGTGAAGAGGGGAACAGTGCTCCCTGGGCTGGGGGAGGGGGGACAGCAGGTGCACGGGTGAGCCAGACAGCCTGACCCGAGTGTTTCTCTTTCCCCCACAGCCGGGCCTGCTGAGTCAGCCTAGGGGGCCTGGGTGAGTTGGACCCCTGCTCTTCCCTCCCCCTCTGTGTTGCATCTGCCTCCTCATCCTGACCTGACTCTCCCACAGGACACTTCTGTCATCTACACCGAGGTGAAACACTCGAAACTTGGTGAGGTTCCAGCCAGGGGATCGAATACAAGAAGCAGGACCCACAGAGTCCCCTTGGTAACTTCGAGGAGGTGTTGGGGCATCCCCCCAACACCACCCACCCGAGGCCTCCAGTGCTCCCCAGGAGGCCAGCAGAGACCCCAGTCCCTTCTGCAGGTCCCCAATCCCTGAGCCCAGCAGTGAGGGAGCCCGGCGTCCCGGCCAGGGTTCCGAGGAGACTCGAGGAACACCTAAATGATCTCTGGGCTGCCCTCTGAGTGGAAGAACAGGAACATGTGGGCAAGGGCATCCCCGTTCACACATGAGTTCCAAGCAGTGGGCCAGACACAGAAGCCACAGATGTTTTCTTGCACATGAGTGGAAGGGTTGAAGTGCCTTCTCTCCAACATTTGTAAGGACTTTCTAAGATGGCCCTCAGTCCCCGTGCATGGGCTTGGCCTCTCCCTGAAGGAGAGAGCTAGCCCCTGGGCAGCTCGGTAGAGCATTTCCAGTTTCCAAGCTGCCGCTGAGGCCGCTGAGTGACCACAGGGCTAAGGACCTCTCAGGGGCTCGGGCAGACCAAGAATTGGGGGGAAAGGCCTGGCCCAGATAATAGCACAGAATTCTCAACCCCAGAGCCAGAGCCCCCCTCCCAGGCACTGAGAGCCCGGCCTTCTATGCAACCCATTTCTGCTCAGACCCCTTCCGGCGACCAGGTTACCAAAGTTGCTGGAACTGAGGCTTGCCCAAAAACCCCATTTGTAGAGTATATCAGAAGACTCGGTTACCCATCATGTGTTTACCAAGATACACGCTTGTAGAATCTATTTGTTCATAGAAGCGTATCAGTTTGTTTCATACTATTCACCAATGCTGATCACTCATAGTGCCTCAAGGTTGGTTTGGTTTGGCTTGTTGAGTCCATACTCCTTGATGCTGAGGGTTTAGTCCTAGTAACTACGAGGATTAGTTCTCCCTGCTCTGCCTCCCAGCCCTGGTTCCCTGCAGGCCCCTGCTCCTGAATCACAGAGTGAGGTCCCAATCGCGCTGCTGGACGTCACCAACCCCACCCACTGTCCTGGGAAGAGGCCCACGTCCTGCCCACCCAGAGCTCCCGCTCAGGTGCCCCTGAGCTGCCCACAGCCAGCATTCATCCTTGAACTTAATAGAAATGCATCCACTCAGACTCAGACCCAGACTGCTGAATCCTGATCTGCATTTAAGTAAGATCTGTAAGCTGTTGGTATGCACGTAAAGTTTAAAAAGCCTGGTCTGCCTCCAAAAGACACTTCATGGGAGTACCTCCGTCCACTCGCCTTTGGGAACATCACTGGATAGGACAGAGGGCCCAGAGAACTGCTAAGACAACCCTTGCTAGCATTTCCCAGCTTCCCCGGGGCCTTCTCTCCTCAGGGCCATCCCCCACCTGACCTTCCTCTTCCCCAGCCTCTTCGGCTTCCTCCCCATCTCTCTCATCACTGGTCCAGTCCGTGTCCAGAAGACATCAGGGCCCCTGCCCTTCACTTCTTCATCTGCCAGGCTGGGAAGCACATGCCAGGTCATCTAGAAGCCCAGGGTCCTTGCTGGTCAATCAGGAAGGACCTGTAGGAGCCAAGCCTTGCCACGCCCTCTATAAACAGTCTGGCCCCTTATAAAGAGTCAAGTCAAAGACAGGACAGCTCATGAAGGAGACACTGATGATGGGGAGCGGGAAGGAGCTGGCACTGCCAGTCGTCCCCATGGACCAGCTCCTCCCTGAGCATTCACACCACCCGCCCCCTGCCCCACACCAGTGACACTGGAGCCTGTCTGTGGATGGTGTTTACCAGTACAGGGCAGGATAAGTGAAACGGTGAAAAGCAAGAACTTAGAAACTTTTATAGCAATCTGACAGAGTAATACAATCATAAAAAATAGGGCTTATATTTTGGATGTCTCTTTTATTTCTTTTTTTAGTAAATTGCTTTTATCATATTCTACGGAAGTATAAGTCCACAATGGATTCAAAATAAAGAGAAACATTTCCTTTGACACAGGTGAGAAGCCCTATCCTACACACACAGACTCACACTCGCACTCACACACACACGCACACCTGCGGCTCTTCTCTCCTGCACTTTGCTCCTTCCCCAGAATCCCTCCCCACCCCCACTTCTATTTGCACAGCCGAAAATATCCCTCCCCATTAGTTTAGAGAAGAATGAGCTGGGATTTTTAAAAATGAACAATTGCTAAGAAAATTGAAGAAAAAGAAAATCCCCGAAAAGCACATAGAGAAAGCAGAGGCTTCAGAGGAGACCCCAGACTCTCCCTGGCTGGACCAACAGCAGCACAGGTGGCCCCCAGGCTCCCGGCCAGTGCTCAGAGCAGGAACCCACTGCTGGTCCTGGAGGACGCTGGTGGCGAGGAGAATGGGACTCTCCCGGGCCTCCAGGGACAGACCCTGCAGACGCCAAGGAAGTCTGCAGAACGGCCCGCAAGGCTCTGCACTGTTAGTTTTCTCTCCAAGTCAGAGCTCAGTGCAGACACTCCTTAGGATGGGGTCCGGCCCGGGGCCCGGGGACATAGGGACCAGGGCTCTGTGGGGTCACATCACCTCCTGGGTAAAAGCAGGGAGGAAAGGGCTCCGTGCGCGGTTGAGAGCTGAGGCCGCGTGCGGCTGTCCCTCCGGGGAGAGGGAGTGGGAACGGGGCCTCGCGGCTGCCCTCTGCTGACCCCCTTGGGTCTGACCATCCGTAGGACAGCCGCATCCGAAGGTGCCACTGGACGCCCATCCTTGCTTTATATGTGGCTCAACATTTTAGAGACAAACACTAAAAATGGAGCGTGACCCTTCCCTGAGCCAGGCAGCTTACAGAAACTGGGATTGCTTTCAATTCCAGGTTTATTTTAGATTTGGCTATAAAATAAGTTCTTTGACATTTTTACCTAAACCAGCATCCACTAAGTAGCTCTGCGTCCTTCGTGTTTGTACGGGACCGCGATGACAGGAACGACAGATGGGGCACACAGGTCAGGGAAGACCCAGGCCTTTTCATCCAATACCGGGATGCTTCGTGCCCCAAACACAGGTTCCCGTCCTGGCCCGCGCTGCCGAAAGGAGCTGCGGCCGGCAGGGCCTAGGGCGGTCTGCGTGCCTGCGTCCTCAGCACGCGTCCCGCTGCACCGTCCTCAGAGGGGTCCGTCTGTCAAGCCCTTTGAAAGATCAGCCTACGTCGTCCTACTTGTCTGGGAATTCTTTCTGCCTGGGGTACAGATCGGCATCATGGGCACCAGCACGAGCCCTGCGCTCGCGGGCTTCCCATGCTGAGTGCTCACTACACCTGCTCACCGCGGGAAGGTGCACAGGATGGGGATCCAGCAAATGCTGGCTGAGTGAGTGAGTGAGATTCCAGTTCCTCCCTGGCTACCTCCGCATGGTCATGGCTTTGTCTCTTTTTTATGCAGCCTGCCTTCAGCTCCCTGGGAAACCATGTCTTTGCCTCAAAAGCAGACCCTAAAAAGAAGAAGGCTCCGACCGTCCCACACAGTTTCTACAGGGCTCTTTCTTCTCTCCTGCTTCCCCTCTCCTGCTGCGTGCACCTTGCTCTCGCGCATCAAAGATCAAAGATTCCACTCGGTCTCCACGTCCCCAGCAAAGCCAGAACGAGGGTGGGGCACGGCAGGTGCTGTAGGCACAAATATTAAAGAGGCCCTCATGCTCGGGGCCGTGGGTGCAGGCGTGAGAGTGTCATCTCAGGGGAGGTCAGGTACCCCACTTTCACACACGCAGGCACTGCCTCTGCTGCCCGAGCTGACTGATGGGGGGAGGGAGGGGCGGGGTTTGTGCATGGACTGCCCCACCCAGGGCAGCCTCTGGGCCCAGCCCGTGCCTGGTGGCATGGTGTCAGCGGACAGATCATGCAGGTAGGTGGTCCACTCTACACAAACCGAGGAGGTGAAGGTAGACATAAAGATGGGGCTTAGAGGGCGCCTGGGTGGCTCAGTCGTTAAGCGTCTGCCTTCGGCTCAGGTCACGATCCCGGAGTCCTGGGATTGAGCCCCACATCAGGCTCCCTGATCAGTGGGAAGCCTGCTTCTCCCTCTCCCACTTCCCCTGCTTGTGTTCCCTCTCTCGCTGTGTCTCTCTCTGTCAAATAAATAAATAAAATCTTTAAGAAAAAAAAAAGATGGGGCTTAGATGGGGTTGTACCTGGCCTCTCAGCCCGCATCCCACACCACCCTTCAGCGTTGCCCCCTTCCCTCCCAGAAAGTCCGCTGAACGCCCCTCCTTCCTATCTGGAGCTCCTTCCTGTCTGGAGCTCCCCCCACTTTCTTTCTCTCCCCCAAACACCTTCCCACTTTTTTCTCTCCTCCGTATCTCCTCTCTTCTGGTGTGGCCCTATTCTGTCCCCAGGCCAGTCCAAGAATCGAGGACAAGTGTGAGTGGGCAGGACACCCAGATTCCACTGGCCCCGAATGAGTCTGGGGCAGCCTGCGTGGCCACCGGGGACACCCGTCCCCCCACACCTGCCCGCAGGGGAGGTGGGCTAGGGGAGAGGGGGAGAGGTGCAGATGGAGCTACAGCCAGCCCTGAGCCACAGCCACTCCCTGGCTCCCAGGAAGTTCCTACAGCCCCTCTGCTCTCCTAATTAAGGAATGTGGGCGTGGTGCCTTTGAACTCCCAGCCCAGTGACTCCAGCACACTGTCCCGTGCGGGCTAATTAGCTGGTCTGAACCAGTGGTCAGCAGTGGGGGGGAGCCTGCCTCTACAGACTTAACCCATCCGGAGCTGCCCCCGTTTGTCTCTCTCCAGTTGCCACACAGCCTGGAGTTCCTCCCTCTGGGGAGGTGGGACGTCTGCTGACCCTCACCAACCTCCTCCTCCCCCTTCTTCAGCTTCCCTGAAATTCCCCTCTAGCAAAAGGGCATGGGGGGCGGGGTGGGGAGCCTGGGAAGAGGGCAACCCGGTTCCCGCTTGGATGGACCCCTACGTAGGTCCAGTCTGCTAAAAGGGAGCGTGACTGCCCACGGTCTGCTCTGTGGGAATTCCGAGTCTCTATCCCCCACGTTCCCGCAAGGGCCCAGCTCCTGCATCCCACACCCTCCCGGTCCCACACTGTCCACCTCTAGGCGGGCTTGGAGGGCTCCCCAGCTTGGGAAGCCTGTCCTTGGCTATAGGCAGGGTGCAGACATGGAGGGGCCAGTCTGGGACAAATGGAGGGGGCTGTTCACACCCGACCCCCTTGCTCTGCGTTGACCTGCTCTCCTCTCTTCCCTCTCTGGCCACTTAGTAGCAACGGTTAAGATTTTTTTTGAATGCTGACTAGGCGCCAGACCCCACCCTAAATAAACCCTTACACGCACCGCTCTTGCCTCACTGACTAATTATTGGGTTACACATCCTGTCTCCTCACCCAAACTGCAGCCTCCTTGAGGGCAGGGCCAAGCCTTTCATCTCTGTGTTCCCAGCCCCTGGCACGTAAGTAGATGCTCAATAGACCCCTGATGCGAGAAGGACGGAACTCACAGCGGAGTCATAAATGAGTCCCCTCCCTTGGCCTCTCTGCCGTAAGGCCAGCTGGCTCCCAAGTTCTGTCCCCTGACTCTGCTCTGTCCCTTCCTCTCTACTCTGGATATTTCCTTCCTATTCCAGTCAGGACCATCCCAACAGCTGCTACCCAGGCTTTCCTGCCTCTTCTTTCTCTGCCAACCTGCCCCACACGCTGTCCTTCCACCAGCCAGCTACCCTGGGCTGAGGACGGGCCCCAACCCCTCCCTCCGAGCAGACCTTCTCAGAGCCTTCCCTCGGCCCACCAGCTGCAGATCACCTGGAGCAGAGTGCTGGTCAAACTAGATTCCCGGGTCCTGTCCCAGCCCCACTGAACCAGAGTTTCCAAGGCTTTGAGTCCAGCAAGGCCAAGAACTGCTGCCCCCCAGAACAAAAGCCTAATCCCTAAGCCAGTGTTCAAGGCCTCTGTGATCTGACCCTCAAACTCCCTTTCCATTCCTACCACTGCAGCCCCTAACAGGCTCCTCCCCTTGCTCCTTCATCATCCCGGGAGCCGACCTGGGACCCCCCCCCCACCCCATCTGGCTCTACCCATTTGGCTCTACTTCATGCTCAGAGCCTGCCCCCAGCCTCTGGCTTTCCCCTTTTCTCTGCCTATCCAAATCATGCCTACCATCAAGGTGCAGCTCAAAGCCCACTTTTAGGGAAGTGTCCCCCACCCACATCCACAGATGTGGATCCCCACACTCTCTGCAGCAAGAAGGCCCCGCTGCCCACCGCACAGAGCTCTGCCTGTCTGTAGTGGACCTTCATTCTGGGCATTTCCTGTTTCTACACTTCGGCTGCAAGCCACTGGAGGGCAGGAACCCTGTCCCAGAACCCTCCTGCTCTCCTGCCGCCATGCCTGCCCCACTCTTGGCCGAGTCCCAAGCTGAGGTCAGGAGTTCTGCGGGATGAGACACCATGAGCCCGGCGTGGCTCTCGGGGGTTCACTTCATCTTCCTGCAGGGCCTCCCCTGACTCAAGAACCCGAGTAACTGGAAGTGAGAAGAGACTCGGGATGAGGAGGGGCAGCACTGGCAAAGTGGCCCAGGCTCCCCGGGGCGAGGCTCCAGTCCCAGCTCTCACTCGTGACCTCTGCAAGGTGCTAACCTTGCTCTGGGTTCAAATCAATAAGACCCTCGCGGAGAAGAGCTGTGAGCACGTCTAGAACTCATGCACTCATTTACAAATGTTTAGGAGACACCCACGCTGTGCCGAGCACCAAGGGGAGCACAGAAACGAGTAGGTGAAGACCTTGCCGGCAACCAGTCCGTGGAGACGAGAAAACCGTGGCAAGACAGTGTGCTGAGGGCAGAGGGCCCGCCGGCACTGGGCTCGGGACGGCTTGAGGGGGAGCCGGCCGGCCGCAGCGCGCCCAGTCCAGAGGGCCGATAGGAGCAGCGTGCCTGCCGCACAGCGCGTGGGGGTGCAGGGGGTGCTCCCCGGAGGGGCAGTCCTGCTTGGCATGGCCAGAGAGCGGACTGGGGAGGCCAGCTCGGACCAGCAGACTGGAGTCGAACTTAGGAGTGCCTTGTACACCAGGCTGAGCGTTTTGTCTCTTTTTCGAGGGCAGCAGGAGGTGCGGAAGAATTTTAGAGAAGTAACAAAGGGAATTGCAGTCTAGAGGGTTCTCCGTGGTTACAGCAGGAAGGGCAGCCAGCCGTGGGGCGGTGGGATACGGGGAAGGCTGGCCGGTCCAACTGGAGGATGTGGGCTTGTGCTGGAGCACGTGCCTCTGGCGGATGGCATTGGCCCACCAGGGGCACATGAAAGAGGCTGACTTACAAGAATCCACTCCTGACAAAGCCCAGCCAGGCTGGGAGCCAACTTCCACTTTACTCTGGATATTTTCACTTTCAGGGCATCTTGTTCTGAGTCAAGATTCCTCCTTCTGAACATGGGACTTTCCAGAAGTACCACAGCCTCCTCCCGTGTATCAACTTGCCCCCAGATGTTCTGGATTTGGGTTGTTGAAGGAGTCTGCTGGCCTCTCTGGAGAACGATGGGCATGTGGTCCCTGTGGAGTCTGCTTCTCTGGGAAGGTAAGGGGGGCCGGTGTGTGGCCCGTCCTCAGAGAGCTGGAGGTCCCTCTGCAGGGCCCCTCGCTCGCCAGCCGCCTGGGCAGGGGCCCGCATCCCAAGGGAGAACCCAGGGGCTGAGGAGGGACAGGGAAGACTGAAGCAAGTTCTCAGGCAACCTTGGAAGCAGGACAGAGCAAGCTCTGCGGGGTCCTTGGGAGGAAGGAGGTGGTAGCCGTAGCAGCGTCCCTGTCTATGACACACGAGCTGTTCCATGGCCCCGGGCAGTTACAAAGGCTGGTGGTACCCATGGTTTGGAAAAACAGGGTTGTGAGAAGGGTGAGGGAATTCTAGTACAATCTGGGGAGAAGGAGGGCAGGGCGAGCAGGCTCGTACAAGGAAGGAGGGCTTTCCATCACCCTGGGGGAAGCCGAGGCTGCTCCCTGCAGGTGTGTGTAAGGGAGGGGGATGTTGGGGAGGGTGGAGAGCGGGGAGCAGGCCAAACAGAGCACATGGGCTTGGCATGTGGGAAGGGTGTGCTGTGGGAAGGGCGACACTTCCCTCCGTGGTAAGCAGGCAGCCCACATGCCAGGGGTCAGCCCTGCAAGGCCAGGGGGCAGGAGTCGGGGCCTGGCAAGGACGAAGCCACCTAGGTTCCCACCAGGAACTCAGAGGGACTTGGAGATGACTTTATCCAGTGTGCCCCTCCTGGGCTCCTGGCCTCGAGGTCTCCAAAGGCCTTGAGGATTCTAACCTGTCTAAACACGGGCAGGAAATCCCTCCCAAAGGAAAAGGAATCTGTGTGGTGCCCAAATCTTTCAAGTCCCTGGACGTGGAAGGCAAAAAGGAATTTTTCTGAAGGCCCCTTAATGGTAAACCAGATGAGTACCACCGATTGGGTGCACCCTCTTGTTTTGGGGGTAAGACCACGGACGGGACCAGGGTGCTGTGCTGAAGTCACAGCATGGCTTTGCGGCCGAGCTGGGGCAGGAGAGACCCGAGGGGCCTTGACTGGCATCCAGCGCCATCCTCTGTGTAGGCTGGGCCTCCACCCGCAGTAGCCTCTGCAGCAAGGCCTGATGATTAGGGCTGCAGAAGGCAGTGAGATGGGCAGGGGGCTGGCTGAGTGACCCCCCCCTCCCAGAACAGGGCTCGTCAAGCCCGCTCCCGGCGCTCGGGCATGTCCCACACGGGCTATGCTGCTCTGTGTCCCTGAGCCCCACAGTGCCAGGTGCCAGGGGAGTCCTCGGGGCCTCCTTTCACTCAGTACAATGCGCTGAGCCTCTCCTCCATGCTCCTCCTAAATATAGCATGGGCGTGGGGGTACGAAGAACACAAGAGGAACTTGTGGTCTCGCGTGGCAGCCCCTGACTCATCCCCGGGCCATCCCGGCCGAGGAACAAAGCACCCCAGGCTGCTGGGCCACATGGAGAAACAGTGCGGACACCGCCCGCCCCCCGACAGAGGGGGAGGTCAGGGGAGGCAGTGGGTCTCCAAGGATGAGCAGCAATTAGCCAGCAAAGGAGTCAGGGCTCCCTCCCGCTAAGGTACCGCCCACAGCCCTCAAACTCAGCATCTCCCCACCTCCCAGCCTGCTTCTCCCCCGGCTCCTCGGGATCACGGAGAATGGCACTCTGTGGGTCCCTGGTACCCTCGACGCCCTTCGCCTTCGCTCCCCAGACTGCACCTCGGACCCGACCCCACTGATTACACACCGGAGTCGCTCTCAACTCCTCCTTCTTCCCCCCCTCACTCTGCAGGCCTGGGCCCTGCCCACTCCAGTGCATCCCCCACACCCCTGCTGGCACGTCTTTCTAACCAGCATCTCATCCTCTTACTCTCTTACTGAACCCTGTGCGAGGCCTCCCAGAGCTCTAAGGGTAAAGCCCACGCGTGCTTTCAGGCGGCAGGACCGGGCTCCCACCAGCTCCACAGTACAGTTTCTTACTCTCCTGCAGAGAGCGACTTTCAGTTCCAAGAACCACGAGAACCACGCGCTCTCGCCCGCCTCCCAGGCCTCCGAACGCGAATGCCGTGTTCCCTCGCCCCTGCCACTTCCCCAGCCCTGCTCCACACAGCCCTCCTCCACCCGGCCTGGCCGATCCCCACTCTCCTTCTGCTCTCAGCTTAACCATTTCTGCCCGGATCCTCCCAAGGCCATCACCCTACCTGTGTTCTCCCAGGGTATCTTTTTCACCATCGTGGCACTTCACTTAATATGCTTTAATCACTTGCTTAGAGTCGGACTTCCTCTGTGAGCTCCCGAGCGCAGAGACAGGATTCTCTCCCTTAGGCTTTTATTCTCAGCCCCCCGCACAGTGCACCTTGCTCAGCGTGGGTGGAGGGAGTGTGGGGAGAGGGGCCCCAGTGCGCTTCGCAGCAGCTTAGCTGGATGCGTAAGCGGTGGCGGGAGACCGGTGAGGAGCTTGGGGCCGGCAGTGATGGGGTTCTCTTCTTGCAGCACTGCTTCCCCCCAGAGCCTCCAGCGCCCAAGTGCACGGCCAGGTCGGGGGCTCTGTGTTGCTGGCGGCAGAGCGCCCTGCCGGCTTCCAAGTCCGAGAGGCCATCTGGAGATCCCTCTGGCCTTCGGAGGAGCTCCTGGCCACGTTTTTCCGGGGCTCCACAGAGACTCTGTACCGCTCGCGCTTCCTGGGCCGAGCCCAGCTGCACAGCAACCTCAGCCTGCAGCTCCAGCCTCTGGAGTCTGGAGACAGCGGCAACTTCTCTGTGCTGCTGGTGGACACGGGCGGCCGGGCCCGGACCCAGCTCCTGCAGCTCAAGGTGTTTGGTGAGTGCGCCCCACACCGGCTCTCCGGCTGCCCACAAAGCGCTGGAAAGGGGTCCTGTGTCCCAGGAGCTGGGGAGGACAGGGTTCCAGAGACCTCTGGCCTCTGACCGCGCAGCTGATTCGGGACACATCTGAGAAAGCTCCCCAGGTGCTCCCGGGCAGGTGCGCTCCTGTGTGAGGCAGCCCGGCTTTGCCGCCCCACAGTCCTTGCCTGAACTCCAGCGGGGTCTTTTCTGGGCTCGGTGGCCTTGGACACAATGCGAAGCCTCCCTAGCACTCACCTTTCTCATTTATAAAATGGGCATCGTCAGTAATATTACACGTAGCTGCCCACAGAGGCAAGATACACTGCGTTTGGGAAAGCATCAGAGACAGAGGTCTGGCCTACACTCCAAAATTCTAAGATTATAAGATGTGCCATTATCTGACAAAACATTAACAAGGAAAAAAATATTGCCAATCAAAGTAGGACACAATTTTTTTATTAAAAATTGAAGTATAGGGGCACCTGGGTGGCTCAGTCGTTAAGCATCTGCCTTCGGCTCGGTTCATGATCTCAGGGTCCTGGGATCGAGCCCCGCATCGGGCTCCCTGCTCGGCTGGAGGCCTGCTTCTCCCTCTCCCACTCCACCTGTTTGTGTTCCCTCTCTCGCTGTGTCTCTCTCTGTCAAATAAAAAAAAAAATCTTAAAAATTGAAGTATAATTGAAGTATGGAATGTGGATTTCATATTGTTTTAAAGAGTTCTTTTAGACGTATTTAGAGATTTTTAACTATATGACATTCATGGGTTCTCTCAATTATTCATTGTTGCAAAACAAACCACCCCAAAACTTACTGCCCGAAAACAGCCATTTTAATTCTCACCACCTGTGGGCTGGTGGGGCTCAGCTGGGCAGGTCTTCTGCTCCCCATGGTTTGGCAGGATCATTCACACAGCCCCACTCGGCACCTCAGCTGGGGCGGCTGGCTTCACTGGGCACTGGCCCTTCTTTCCAGTAACTTCACCTCCACCCCCTCCAGTCACCTCCTCCACCTTCACCTCCACCACCACCTCCACCTCCTCCACCATCACCTCTACCACCACCTCCACCATCACCTCCACGACCACCACCACCACCTCCGCCATCACCTCCTCCACAATCACCACCTCCATCATCATCACCACTACCTCCACCTCCACCATCACCTTCACCTCCTCCATCATGACTTCCACCACCACCTCCGCCATCACCTCCTCCACAATCACCACCTCCACCATCACATCCACCACCACCTCCACCTCCACCATCACCTCCACTTCCTCCACCATCACCTCCACCTTCTCCACTGCCACTTCCACCTCCTCCACAATCACTACCACTACCTTCACCTCCACCACCACCACCTCCTCCACCATCACCTTTACCTTCTCCACCATCACCTCCACCTCCTCCACTACCTCCACCTTCTTGACAGTCACCACCTCCACCATCACCTCCACCACCTCTACCTCCTCCACCATGACCTCCACCACCACCACCTCTACCTCCTCCACCATCAGCTCCACCTTGTCCACCATCACCTCCACCACCACCTCCACCTCCTCCACCATCACCTCCTCAACCATTGTTGCCTCTACAATCACCTCTACCACCATCATCACCTCTATCTCCACCTCTACTGCCTCCCCCTCCACCATATTTCTGCTGATCTAGGAAAAAAAATAGCCTTTTAGCTCTCGTTCATCTGCCTAATGTCTTGGAAAAGGCATGTGTGGTACCTCAAATCACTATTTCAGTAAAACCTCAGAAATTTGATAGGGCAGTGGGGAGAAAAAGGTCCAATGTTAAGAATGAAAAGTAGGAGTGACAGCTGGGAAGAGGAAGACAGTGAGGGAGAGAAAGGCAATAAATTGGGAAGGAGAGGGGACCTCCCACCACCACCACCAACCCAGGGACAGCCAGTCTGTGAGCCATTCAGGGTTCCAGTGCACCATTAGACGTGTGTCCTGGATGCACGCAGCCCTGAACCGAGTTGCACAGCTTGGCAGGCAGAGTGCTGGCTGGATTTCAGCAGCCCTACCCTCACTGGTTGTCCCCTTAGCCCAGGGCCCTTGCACAGTGAATAACCTACACAACCATACAGGCAGCCCTGGAGCCTCTTCCTATTCTGAGTCTCAGCTGCTGCACATGTGAAATGAGGACATTGAAAGTGATAATGCACGCAGCACCCACACCACTAAGCTCTAAAATGCCTTGTTCTCAGCATCTGAATTACAGATTTTAAGGAAATTGCTGTTTTATTGCTTCCAAATACATAGCATGATTAGAACTAATTGCACAACGCTGCCAAGCAGCCGTCCTTGGGAGCTCTGCTTTGACAATAGATGAGAATGATTTGAATTAGCAGATCAGTTACTAGAAATGTCAATGGGTGTTTCTACTGTGCCTGATAGTGTTTGAAAGCAGCTTGCCCTCTTAAGTAGCGTAAATATCCGCCCCACATCCACACACGTAGTCTTTGTTTATACTATTAGTGTGACCAGCAAATCTTTCCTTTTCCATACCACAAATCCCACCAGACTGAGCTGGCATTAATGAGCTTTTAGTCTGCTTGACTCTGGAACGCTGTCAGAGACAGAGCCCTCCCGTTGTCACCAGAATGCTCTCCTGCTGGTCCCCATTGCCACAGAGACTCGGGATGGACTCATCCACCTATACAAGAGAGGAGAGCCACGGCCTGGGATACCGGGACTCCACTGTGTTCACCGGTCCAAGTGGCTGAGCACCTAGAGAGCTAGGTTATGAAGATAACAAAACAGAACCCCCACCCCCTGGTCTCCACGGGAGCTTGGACCCTTGTAATTATGTCTTTAATTATTCAGTCACTTGTCAGTACTTGTCTTCACCAAACTATAAACTCTAATAGTCCAGAATGTGTTGGTTTTCTTGCCTGATTTAATAGGTGCCTATCCCCTGTCTGACTGATATGTCATGAGGACAGTGCTATGACAAAGGACAGACAGGAGGAGTCTTCAGAGCCTACATTATCAGGGAAGGCTTCATTATCAGAACAGTAAGCAATGTGCTCAAACTGGGTCTTGAAGGGTTGGTAGGAGTTCCCCAGGAGGAAGAGAAGAGAAAGGCATACATGCACAGCTGGGCCATATGAAAGCATGCAGGATGTGGAAAAGCATGACATGCTTGGGAGAACCGGAAATTAATGAGGGTAGGTGAGTAAGACCAGCAGGAGGTTACAACTACAGAGGTTGACACCAACTATTTCATGAAGGATTTTGAATACCAGACTAAGGAATTCAGCTTCTGTCCTGTGGGCAATGGGAAACCAGACTAGGTTCTGGAGCAAGAGTGGGCTGGTCAGAGGTGACCTCTAACCCTGCATGGATCCCAGGGCTGGCACGGTATGCCCTGCCCAGCATCACTATAACCCATGCCCGCTCTACTGTTCTTGCCTAGATGCAGTGCCCAGACCCGTGGTACAAGTATTCATCGCTGTATCAGGGGACGCTCAGCCACCCAAGACCTGCCAGGTGTTCCTGTCCTGTCGGGCCCCCAACATCAGTGACATAACCTATAGCTGGCGACGGGAGGGGACCATTGACTTTGGTATTGAACCAAGTGGCCTGTTCATGGATGGACAGGTGCTGAGGGTTTCACTGGGACCAGGAGACAAGAGTGTGGCGTATTCCTGCATTGTCTCTAATCCCGTCAGCTGGGACTTGGCCACCGTCACCCCTTGGGAGAGCTGCCATCGCAAGGCAGGTATGCCAAGGGCCAGGGGTCAGTGGTTGAGGGATTGTTAAGCATCAAACCCCCCTCTGACTCTGCCGCCTGCATGTCCAGCCCCAGGAAAGTCCTCCTACAAAGATGTGCTGCTGGTGATGGTCCCCATCTCCCTGCTCCTGACCCTGGCTGCTCTCCTCTCTGCCTGGCACTATTACTGCTCAGGTAGGAGTCCTGCAGGTGTCAGAGGTGTGTGGAGGAGGGGGATCTCCTGCGGAGGAGAGCAGGGTTGGACCTCCTCTCTTTTAGGCCTCGATGGTCTGCCCTCCTTACCTCTGCCACCTCATCTCCTGACTCATACTCTGGTCTCCAATCAGACTGAACCACGTGAAGCTTCATTTGCAGTTCTTCAAACGAACTCTTGTCTTACATAACTCTTCAGGCCTTTGCACGTGGACCACTCTCCCTATCTGGACCACACTTCCCTCGGTTTCCCACCCAGTCCCCCTTCTTCATGTGACTATCTCCTCCACAATCTCCCAGGTGCACCTGCTCCAGGAAGCCTTGCTGATCTCCTGCCCTGGCCTGGGTGGGGTGGGTGTACTTCCTTTAATCTCCATTGCTTATCCTAGTCACGGCGCTCACTGCACCTACTCTCCCACTAAATTCTCGGCCCCTTAAAAGCAAAGACTGCCTCACCACCGGGCATCTAGCAAGGGTTCCTGGAACAGCACTGGTATGGATAAAGGTTTGCTGAGTGGAAGTCTAGATGAATCCCAACCCCTTCTTGCCTAGCATTCCTAGGAAATGCTCTCTGAGGGAAGCACCTTTCTCGCTAGGGGCTGATAAGGCCTCCTTCTCAAGGAGGAGAGAGCAGGAGAAAGTCAGAGGTGTGGCTGGATTCTGGGCCATCCCTCTAGCTCAGCCCCTGCCTCGACGCCAGGATGCCCTGCCCCTGATAGAAACACCCCACAGACCTGGGCTTTGTGGGGATGTCCACCCCAGGCTTTCTGGGATGGCTTCAGGTCTAGCCAAGGATGCTAAGATTCCAAACATCAGAGGAGTAACCTTTCTGATCTCTTTGCCAGGGAAAAAGCAGAAGGACATCTGTATTGACAGAGTGACTCCAGAGACAGAGAACCCCCTTGTGTAGGGTCTGCCATGGAGGAGGATATAAACTGCTGTCTGGACCATCAGGAAGCCCACTGCCCAAGCACATGATGCTCTGGAACACAGTTGGTGTCTGGAAGCCACCACGGCCCCCGTACTTCCCATGAGACTCCTGTCCCACCTCCAGGAGCAGCCTAGACAGCTGTTGTGCTGGGAGCCGCCAGACAGAAAACACTAGCACAGTCTTCCACATCCCCCCTCCCCCGCTCCTGGCTCTGCTTGGGGCAAGATAACAGACCATCCCCTCAAAGATGCTGGAAGTTCTCCAGGACCCACAGGGACTTTGATGGTCCAGGGCATTCACCAACCCCACCACCCCCACCACTGCTCATGAAGTATTGTTGTAGACAGAATCTGTCTCCTCCAAGTCCATTGGTTGAAGTCCTAACCCCCAATATCTCAGAATATGACTGTATTTGGAAAAAGGACTTCAAAGAGAAAATTAAAATTACATGAGGTCATTGGGATGGGCCCTAATCCCATATGACTTGTGTCCTTATAAAAGAGGGAGAGATACCAGGGATTCACCCACAGAGAAAAGGTCATGGAAGGACACAGAGAGAAAGAAGACATCTACAAGCCAAGGAGAGAGGCCTCAGAAGAAACTAAACCTGCTGACACCTCGGTCTTGTGCTTTTAGCATCCAAGACTATGAGAAAATAAATTTCTCTTGTTTAAGCCACTCATTCTCTGGTGTCTTGTTATGGCAGCCCTAGCAGACCAATGCAAATATCAACTAACTGGCACCAAAGGATTGCCTCCAGTCTGGGTCCCAGAATGTAAAAGACATTAGACATTTGAACTAACAGAGAAACTCTGAATCGCCCACTTCCAGCTCTGGCCCTAGCCCAGCCCCTGTAGTTTGAGACCCTGATGTTTCCTGATGTCTGAGGCATTATCATAAGAAAAGATCTAGAAATAGATGAAGGTGAGAGATGGGGGACAAGGGATTCTCTTTCCAGCGTGAAGGACTGTCAGGTCATCTGAGTTCATGGCTGGCTGGGTCAAAACAGAGGGAGTGTGGTGGGGGAGAATGGAATGGGGAGGATCCGAGTGGTGGCCTTGGGCCACAACACGTGGGATCTTGTGGTCTTCAGAACACATGTGCCTGGGGTTAGGGTAGCCAGGAGCACCCCTGTATGTTTGGGAGTCAGATTCTTCCCATGACTACCTTTACACCATTATTTCCAGTTGGCACATAGACCAGAACCCTGTCCCTCTGTTTTCGCTTTTCTCTGTTTTCACTAAATTTTCCTTGAGCCTTTGTACCTGTCCTCTGGGCAAAGCAAGAGCTGATAGGACGTCAGGGTCAGGGGACATGATGTCAGAGAGAATGGAGAGGGGGCATAGCAAAAGGCAAGGCTGAGACAGACATATTTATTTTCATCAATAGGGATAGGAATACCCAGTGCCTTGTTTAAAAAAAAAAAATTTTTTTTTTGCAGGGCACCTGGGTGGCTCAGTTGATTAAGCATCTGCCTTCAGCCCAGGTCATGATCCCAGGGTCCTGGGATCGAGCCCCACATCGGGTTCCCTGCTCAGCGGGGAGTCTGCTTCTCCCTCTGCCCCTGCCCTCTGCTTGCGCTCATGCACGCGTTCTCTCTCTCTCTCTCTCAAATAAATAATCTTTTTAAAAAAATTTTCTGCAAATGACATCTCTGGGAAATCTTCCATTTTTGTTAAGAAGTGACATGTGTTTGGTTATTCAGCACTTGGTTAGTTGCTGGTCTTCAGGGCAAGCACCATCTCCTTCCAGATTTGACTCCATGGCTCCCCACATCTTTTCTGCATGCAGCACGAAAACTCAAGTGTCAAGAAGAGAATAACCCACACGGCGAAAAGTCTAGAGACCTTATCATATGAAAAATGATTAAAGAAACTGGTCATATTGAGCCTAGAACAAAAGACTCGGAAGGTCCCCCGTTGTTTGAAGGGCTGTCACGTAGCCAGATTGTGTAACTGAGGCCACTGGAGTATGGCCCTGAGAGGCAGACAATGACTCACATGAGTAATAGGATCTTAAAGCTGGAAGGAAATCTTGTGGTTTCTCAGTTCAAGTTTTTCATTTCTCAGGTGGAAAGCCGAGGCCCAAAGAGATTGTTACTCCTTAGAATTACATAACTGGTCCATGGCAGAGGCAGAATTAGCTGGAGGTTTATCTCATCCGTCCAGTCCCGTCCCCTGCACCATTCCACCAGGGAGAACTTTCTGACAAACAGAGGAGGCCCGACATGAGGTGAGCTGTTTCAGTGAATGTGCTTAAGCTGAAACCATCTCAGAGCGGTATTACAGACTAGAGACTTTTCCTATTAGGTGGGAAGTTGCATTAGATCAGGAATGACAAATATGCAGTACATGTACACAGACTTCCGCCCTCCGGGACCGTGTCGGGCACGGAGAAATAATGATGACACACTGAGTCCGCAGGCAGCATGACGCTCAAGTGACTCGGGCCGATTAATTGAGGTTGGGAGCCAAGACAAAACCTATTAGCCATTCCTGCCCTAGACGACCCGTAAGATCCTCCCCACATCACAAACGAATTATAAAGTAAGGACGGAAAGAATGAGTGGACCGTGGAATAAAAGAGGCCCATGAAAGGAGTCGACTCATGTGTCAGAAACACGCCAGCTTCCTGCAAACGAGACTTCTTCAGGCTCCTTTCCTCTGCCCTTTCCTCAGTGTGTGGCTCAGGGATGCATCAGAGCTGAAAAGAAGGAGAGATCGGCAGAAAAGAGTAATACCACTGCCAGGGAAGCACAGAACAACAGGACTTGAGCCAAATAAGTCAATATCATACATTTGGCCGTTTAAACAGTCCTGTTCTTCAGAATATCTAAGAATAATGTGAAAACCCTGGAATCAGAGTTCTTTGGATGCAAAGAACAGAAACCAGCTCTGGTTTTAACTAAAGTAAAAGAAGGAAATGTTTAGGAAGTTGTAGGTAGCTCAGCATCTTCATCAGGTCAGGCAGGTGTAAAAAAATACTGTAGTCCGGGTGGCTTCTAAACAACAGAAGTTGATTTCTCGTGGTTCTGGAGGCTGGGAAGTCCCAGAGCAAGGCGCCAGCAGATTTGGAGTCTGGTGAGAGCCGGCTTCTTGGTTCATGGATGGACGGCCAGCTTCCCCCTGTGTCCTCACGGGGTGGCGGGAGGGTGAGCGAGCTCTCTGGGGTCTCTTCTCTAAGGGCACTCCTCCCACTCACGAGGCTCCACCCTCAGGACCTCATCTCCTCAAAGGCTCCACCTCCAAATGCCCTCTTTGGGAATTAGGTTTCAGTCTATTAATTGGGGGGGGAGGGGACAAAAACATTCAGTCTATAGCACTCTGAGAACCAAAGAAAACACTGATGAACTGAGCCTCAGAAGGGACAAAGCCAGGAGGCCCTGGGGATGCAGGTCTTGGGACAACCTCCTCAGGGCCACCATGGAATAAATCTGTTCTGTTTCTGTTCCCATGTGGCTCCCTGAAGATTAAAATTCCCAACAAACAGATAGAGCTTGATCAGCCTAGCTGGGGTCAAGGATCCTCCCTCTAGGGGATGGAGAAGAGTTACATCTTGTCAGAAGGAGTATTGGTTTAACAAAATAAAGGATAAAAAAGCAGTTTGAACAGGAATCGGTAAGGAAGGAAATGCATTTATTTGTTCATTCAGGAAGCACTGACTGCTCACCTGCTGATCCCCCAGTGCACCAGGCCCGACTGGGATGCAGGGAAGTCTGAATCGTGGCATCCCCACCCCTGCCCTCAAAGAGTTCACAGCCTAGTGGGGAAGCAATGTGTCAACAACCATAATACGGCCCCCAGTGTGTCTCAAAGGCTTCTTCTGGCCTGTGAGAACTGTGTCCCCAAGGAGGGCCAGTCAGGTCCCCAAAGGAAGCGGAGAAAGGGGCAGAGACTCTGGCTGGAAGCAAAGCTTCAGTGGGCAGGGATGGAAGAAGGTATGGCCGGTAGATTCTTGGGACAGGTGTCCCAGAGCAGCATCAGGGTTTGGGGTCACTGTGTTCCCAGGCTGGCAGGTTGTCCTTAGGCTCCCCTCCAGGTGGAACAGAAAAGGGACGGCAGTCGGGAGGAGACATAGAGCACTCACCTATGACTCACGCAGGAGGGAGTCGAACACCGAAGGCCAGAGTTGCCAGCTAGAGCCTCAGCCAACTCCGGGAGCAGTCACTGGAGAGTCTTCTGGGGGTTGTGTGTGATGAGGACAGATAGAGCAGGATGTCTGTCGGTCCATTCCCTGTCCAGTTATTCCCAGAGGCCGTGAGCACAGAGAGTATCCCCCCTCCACCAAGGCAAGACGGCCGCTGCCCTGGGTCTGTACCGCAGGGCCTGCTGGGACTCTCCTCCACAGGCAATGGGCCACGGCTGTGGCCACCTGGAGCTCACTCTTGCCCTTCTAGAACACGCTCTGGGAATCCAGAATCCTGGAATCCCCTGTCCAAACGGGAATCTGGGACTTGTACAAGCCCCTTTGCCGCATTCGTCCTCCCAAAGATGGACCAAAGTGCCTGTATGTGCACCCATACGTCTGAGGGTAGCTAAGAGGGGGGCTTTGGCGGTCAGTGCGGAGCTCAGACATGGAGCTCATGCTCTCTCCTCTCTCTGTGTCTCACAGAGAGAGAGCAGAGCGTGCGAGAGAGGACGCGAGTAGTGGGGAGGGGCAGAGGGAGAAGCAGACTCCCCCCGCTGAGCAGAGAGGCTCGACCCGGACCCCGGGATCGTGACCTGAGCCGATGGCAGACGCTCAACCGCTCAACCGACTGAGCTTCCCAGGCGCCCCAATAAATAAAACCTTTAAAAAAGCCAAATACGCACAACATTTAATTAAAACTGTGTTAAGCTCTACGGAGGAGAAGAAGGGAAAACTGCAAGCAAGACTGACGAGGGGGAAAAGTGGTGCTGGTGCAGGGCAACACACGGGGTGTCTCTGAGCAAGGGCCTGGGCGGAGGCCCGCGGGGACAGGAGTCGCCGAGCAGAGTGGGGAGGACCGGGCCGCCTGAGAGCCCTTCTGGAAAGCTCCTGGCTTAGAGGAGGGTCTGCAGGAAGGTCCCCCGCGGCCGGAGGGTGACCAGAAGGAGCTCGCTGGGAGGAGGCAAGGGCAGAGGTCAGCCCATGTGGGGTCTGGTAGGACTCGGTAAGACTGAAAATTTAATTCGAACGTAAAAGGAGGCCACTGCAGAGTTGGAAGAAGGGAAACGACAGGACCAGACTTGCATGTTTGAAAGCTCACTCGGGCAGCCTCACGGAGAACGTCTGGAGCAGGACAGCAGAAAGCTGAGCTTGGGCAGTGGCCCCAGGGACATGGAGACAGAGACCCGGATAGCTCGGCTATGGGGAGGGTCAGGGAGGACACCCGCCCCACGGCTGCGGCATCCTGAGTCCTGCCTGGATCGCCCAGGTGGAGCCCCCGGCGCTGCTCTGGAGAGCCTTTCCACGCGAAGGGACAGCGTCATGCTCAGACACCGCAACCGTCCGGCACGGGCTAAGTCGCACCAGCCAGGTCAAGGCCATGGGGTGCTGAGGACATCAAGAGGACTTGCCTCAGGGTCAGGCTGGCTGGTGGAAGGAGAGCCTGGCGTGCCTTGGCCATGGTAGGGAGGGGACAGCCACAAGCTGGAGTCGGGGTGAAGCCGGGAATATCTGGCTACACAGCGACTCCGGGCCGGAAATGTCCCGTTTCCTCTTGAGGGGCCAGTGAGTTGCCTAAGGGAGGGGGGGCCGGCAGAGGGTCAGGGGTACATGAGTCAGGGCCTTGGGGGGTTGCTCGTAGGCAGAGGAGGGTACTGGCGGTCTGCTGTGGTCCCTCCCTTGGAGCCGTGGCCATCTGGCCACCACTGACCCTGGTGGACATCCTAACCCCGCACACACAGCCTCCTGTGAGGTTGTCCAACCACCCGGTTTGAAGGACACGCAAACATCCCACCACCAAGTTGTCTCTGCCTCAGGGACCAGCATAGCCTCGATAATGCCGTGAGATCAGCGCCTCCTTCCTGGTCCCCCACACCCCCGAGAAGAGGAATGCTCCTGTCCTGCCCGGGTCGGGAGGCAGGGGAAGGCGGAGAGGAAGCTGGAGTCCTGGAGGGATGAGGCCCCACTGGACAGTTTTCAGCAAAAGAAATGAGGTTCCTCAGCCTGCAGGATGGAGGAGGGAACACCCCCTCACAGGCACCCCTACCCCTCTCTGGCCAGCATCCCAGCTGACACGTGTACCTCGCCTCCCCTCTCCCCTGCGAGGGCCTTATGATGGAAATGGCTCGGCAACCCGACCCACACCTTCCATCCCGGGTAGTAGGCTGTCCCCTGAACCTGACACAGTCATGTTCTCCGCCTCTTTTTCCAGGCTCTTCTCATACCTCTTAGGGAGAATATAGCCCTGTATCCATCTTGTTCTCCAGTCCAAGCTCTGAAGCCAGCCCCAGGACCTTTCCCTCAAGTGACCTCAGAGCACCCACTGTCCCAGCCTTGCAAGAAGCTGAATCAACTGTCGTGAGCGTTATTCTTTAATTTTTCCCAATGGGGTTAATGGTGTCCCTGGGGAGCCTGGGAGCTCCTGGAAGGGTCAGATTGAATACCCCCTCCCACCAACAACACACGGGAAGTGTGTGGCCAAAAATACACTTGTGAACAAAGTGGTTAATGCAGCGGGGGGGAGGAGGGGGCGGCGCATGCGGGTGGACAGTAGGGGCTGTTCTTCAGACATCCCCTCCGCCGAGGAAGCCGGGAGTCTCAGGGTGGGAGGTCTTCTATCTGGATGGCCCCCTTGAGGCGGCATCATCCGTGGCTGGCCTCAGACCACCTTCTGGGCCCCAGAGGGAGCTCGCAGCCACTCAGGAGGAGACAGGCTGCTCTACATCACTTCCCACCCCCTCAGGAGCCCTGGGCAGGGCTTTACCTCCCCTTGCTGCAGCTTGCCTGTCTCCCCCCAGCCTCTTGAAATCTTTGAAACAAAATGTATGGCGTGCCTCCTAACTGCCTGGCATTGTTTGCATCTTGGGTACATGAGTGAGTAAAACATAGATGCCCACCCCCGTGGAGCTGACAGGTGGGGGTGTCAGTTAGTAAAACCATGACGGCATGGTAGCAGGGGATGCATCTTCTGGGTTAAAGAACAACAGAGGTGTAGGGCCATCAGAAGTGTGGGCAGCAGGGCCCTCCAACCTTAACTAAGACTCCATGAGACGGTGGAACAGACTTGAAAGAGGTGAGGAGTTAGCCATTGGGAAATCTGGAGGAAAGCCATTCTGGGCAAAGAGACCGCGTGGGCTGACCCCCTGCCAATGCCAGTGTTCCAGAAGCTAGAGCCAGTGTGGATCCAGGGGAGAGGGCCAAGGGGAGAAGGGCCGTAGGCTTGGTCCCTGCGGCACCGTGCAAGGTCGGGAGGACCAGTGGAAGGACGTCGGCCTCGGCTCTGAGTAAAATGGGAAGCCGTTTCAGCATTCTGAGCAGAAGAATGGTCTAAGTGTGACTTTGGCTTCTTTGCTGAGGATGAGGTGTAGGTGGGTGAGGGAGGAAGCAGGGGGCCCGGCTGGGACACTGTCGCCGTCACCCAGGCTGGGAGCCTGAAGGAGGTGAGGAGGGTCGGACTCTGGTACTCTGAAGGTAGAGCCAGCTGGACTTCTGACAGGTGGGATGTGGGGGGGGGGAGCAGAGCGGGAGGGATCTCAGAAAGGGCAAATGCTACAAATCAGGGCTTCCGGCCCCCCTGCCCCAGCCACCGTCACACATTCACCACCACAGGTGTTCTCCCCCAACACTGACAAGGGGTTCATGAAGGACAAAGAAGAGACTAAGGTGCCCCCAGAGCAAAATGGCAGGAGCAGAACCACCTCTCCCACCCGCCGCGGAGGTGAGTGAGCGCTGTGGGACTGACTGAGAGCCCGCCTGGGGTTTAGGAACTTCCCCGGGTACGCTGGGTCACCCTACTGGAAGTCGTCTCCAGAGCCTCTCTAAAATCTCTCTTACTGCTTTATAATGAGGTTTTCTTGCCAGACCTCGCTGTTCTCAGCCCTCAACGAAGGCTGCCTGAGCATGGCTCCCTGGTTCCCGGAACGGGGAAGATGATGTCATTCAACAGAACCTCTACAGCCAGCTAGCTGTCAGTCCATCCCTCACCGCCTCCCAGGAGGCTGAGCTGGAGGCTCCTCAGACTGGGAGGGCCCCCCCACCAAGTCATCCTGTGCAGGCTCCTGCCTTAGGGAAGAAGTGTGCCAGGACCTGTGCCCGCCAAAGGTGTAACTATCTGCAAGCAAGTCATCCTATAGATGCTCATTGATGTGTCCAAACGCAATGAGGGGATGCATGATTCCTGCAGTCCTCTGCTCCCCTCACCACTCGATCCCCTTACCCCCTGTACCCCACCCATCCCCAAGAACCCACCCCCACCCCCAAGGCTTTTGTCCCTGGCTCCCTCAGTCCCACCACTGTCTCTCCTTTCTCTTCCCAAGCTCGAGCAAGACAGAGCCAGCCATGCCCGCACCCTCTGGCCAATACCCAAGCCAACCAGAAGGGCTTTGTAGTTGCATATAACCAAGCAGGGTTTCAGGGCTTTCTCAGTTTAGAAACATGGAACCCAGGGAAGTTGGGGTCCATCCACACCCCACACTTCATGCAGTCCCAGGGTGGGAGCAGGGAGCATTAGGAAGCCTCCCAGGGAAGAGGCAAAGAGAAGGAAACGCCTGGGCTCTCCACAGGCAGGTGGCTGGGCAGAGGCAGGTAGAACTGTGTTCTTCAGAAGACCCTCAGCCCCTAGACCGGACACACTCCCAGCTGTTGCCTGTTGCAGCCATCCCGTGCAGAGTCCAACCACTTGGTCCCCCAGAGGCAGCTGACTTGGAAATGTGACGCTTAGGGCTCCCTGAGAGTAGAACTTGGACCAGGGGATAAAAGCTCTAGGGAATAAAAACGGGGTTCAATAGAAGAAATCTCTCTCTGACAGTCAGAGGCCGAATGGACTGCTTTGGGAGATAGTCAGATGCCAGTGGAGGTACCCAAGAGGTTGGAGGATCCTTTGTCAGGAATGCTGTAGGAGGAATTCAGCTATCAGAGAAACAGCCTGATCTCCTAGAGTCAAACACGCCTGGATCAACACCTGCATTATTACCTTTGTGGCCTTGGCCAAGATATCTATCCCTCAAGCCTCGGTTTCTTCATCTGCACAATGGGACATTGCACGACATCCTACGACTAGAGCAAGGATTAAAGAAGACAAAAATATTGGAAAGCACCTGGCACTTAATGGGTTCCCAATAAATGTCCATCCCCTTTCCATTAAAGGGGGGGCCCGCTGGGGGAGGTTACACTGGATGCCCTCGAAGGTCTTCTACCGCAGAGTGTGGCTCTGAAACCCCTCCTGGCAGTTGAGAAGGAAGGCATACGCCCGGGAGAGATGAGGAAGGAGGAGGAGGAAGAAGAGTGCCGGGATGGCTGGGAACCTTGGGGGAGGTCATCCGGGTCAGTCCCGCGGTTCCCCTCCTCTGCCTTCCGGAATGGGAGGGCAAAGCGGGACGTACGGTGCAGTCGCCCCAGCTACCCCTTCCAGCCCGCCCGCCGCCCGGCCCGGGTGGGAGGGAGGAACGGGCGGAAGGCAGCGGCCGGCGGGGAGGCCCGCCTGCCCGGCCCCGCGCCGCCCCTCGGCGGAACCACAGCCAGCAGTCTGAGGTCTTACAGGTGCTTTATTGTGCTAACACTGCGCCTGGGAGCTCAGATCTCCCGCGCCACCGGCCGGTCCGGGCCCGGGGCCCTCCGCCTCCGGCCTCGACGGCGCTCGGCGCGCCCGCCCCTCCCTCCCGCTCCCGGCCCCGCGCCCCGCCCGCCGAGGCAGGGGCGCCGCC
>NW_023270389.1:4363062-4526194 GCF_011800145.1 Mirounga leonina
CGGGCGCGGCGGGCGCGGCGGGCGGGCGACCCCTCGGCGCGCTCACACCAGGAGGCCGTCGGTGCGCTGCCGCGGGCCCGCGGCGCAGTCGGCGGGCTCGGCGCTCTTGACCTTGACGTAGACCGGGGAGGGGCCCGCTTCGCAGGCGGCGGCGGCGGCGGCGCAGGGCGCCAGGGCCACGTCCTCGGGGCCGCCGCAGGGCGGGGGCGCGGGCTTGCGGCGCAGGGAGCGGCTGGCGGTCTGCGCCGGGTACCCCAGCAGGTGGGCGACGCTGCGGCCGCGCCCGCCGGCCTTGCCCGCGGGCGCCTCGCTGTCCTCTCTGTGGAAACAACAGGCGGGCGGGTGAGCGGGCTCCTCCGGGCGCGGCGTGGGCACGGCCCGGCGGGGGCGGGGAAGGCGGCGGCCTCTCGGCCCCGCGCCTCCCTCCGCCTGCGCCCCGCCCCGCCTCGCCTCTCCCTCGGCCTCGCCTGCACGCCTCGGCCTCCTCCTGGCCGGCGGCCCCGCCGCGGCCCCCGCTCAGGAGCCCTCCGTGCCCGTCCGACGTGCGCACGGCCGCCCGCCTTCGCGGGGACCCAGAGGAGCTGCCTTACCTGTCCCTCTCTCCTTAGCTAACACCAGCCTGGCCCTCTCGCTTTCTCTTCTCCGCGCCTCTGCCCCTCAACGTCCTGCTCCGTCTCTTCGTCCATCCCCAGGGTACTGCAGCCATTAGCACGACTAGTCTCGTTCTACTTTTATTGCTAGTTGGTTTCTAATAGAAGTTATTGGCACTATTCTTACTATTGACTCTTCTTAAATAAGCATGTCCAGAATTGTCACCGGCGCGAAATAGGGGGAACGTGCAAAAATGCAGACCCTGCCCTCCAGGAGCTTACAGTCTAGACAAGATGGACAGAGAGGTGCACAGACAGGAGGGAAACGGAGGGCAGGGGGGTAGAGGTGAAGACCGGCGCGGGAGGGGGAGAGAGGAGCCACGACGAGTGGCAGGTCGACATGCTGCTGTCCCAGCACTCCTGGCGATGGCAGGCAGGGTGGGGGTGGGGATCCCGGCCGGCCGGTGGCAGGCAGGGGTGAGGAGGGGCAGGGCGCCGGTCCCCTGCCGCTCGGCAGCATGCAGCATGCATCAGGTTTTACCTGATCTCACTAGCCAAGTCGCAGCAGGCCCCTCCGCCGACCCCGCCGCGGTTGCTGTAGCTGAAGGCACCGTGGGCGCCGCCGGCCCCGGAGCCCCCGCAGCAGCAGCAGATGAGCCCCCAGATGCCCACCATCAGACAGCCCAGCATGAGCAGAGAGCCCAGCACTGCGCCTATGATCATGCCTATGCGCCGGGAGTCTGTGGAGAGAAGTAAAGACAGTCAGGTGCCTGGCTCACCAGGAGGTGCCAGGGCGCGTCCTCTGGGAAAGAGAGCAAGGATCCCCCGGGGGATCTCAGGGCCCTGGGACACCCAGTGAGGAAGGATGGGGAGATGCCAGTTACCCCTCAAAGTGCGTATTTCTCCCAGGGGTTCCCAGCCGCCCCCAGCAGAGCCTTACACACTGATGGCAGCGGGGAGGGGGGTCTCCAAACACAGCCCAGCTGCCGCCAGCCCCGCCCTCCCGGTCCCAGGGCCCCCAGGGCCACCGTCACTGCACCCACCTGAGACCTTCACCTCCACCACACACACACTGTAGCCCACGTGGTTGGCCACTGTGCACTGATAGAGCCCATCATCCTGGCGGGAGATGCCCTTCAGCAGCAGGTCACCATTGTTCAGACCTGAAACTGAAGGAACGCCGGGGGCTGGAGCGAAGGCCAGGGGCCTGGTGTGTGAGAGCACCTCCCCAGCCCAGGCCACTGCCGGAGGGTCTGAAGGAGGGAAGGTGCACACACACACACACACACACAGGCCCACCCCACGCTCCAGGTAAGTCGCTTTCCCAGCACTCAGAGGCAAGGCAGGCCCCTCTCCCAGCAACAGAACAGAGACACCATTCATTCACCCTGTGATCTCAGGGAAACGTGTCCCCTCTCTGGGCCTTGGTGTCCTTCTTTGAACAGTGAGGACAAGGTTAGACCAGAGGAATTCTAAAGGCCCCTCCAGCCCTGATACTGTCTGGTTGTGAGTCCTGCACAGCTTCTCCCTGTCTCCCCCCCATTTCCTCCTCACATGGCCCTGGAAGGTAGACGTCATTATTCCTTCTCCATGTGAGATGAAGCCAAGGCAGAGCGACGTGCAGCCGCTTGCCCGAGGCTTGCAGCCAGCCAGTGATGCAGCCAGGACCTGAGCCTAGCTCTTACCTATCTGTCCCAGACCCTGCTCTCTGCACCCCGGGGCCCGCTGCTCGCCCAGTCCCACCTTGGTTCATGGAGCTGTGGAAGGACTCCTGGTAAGAGAGCTCGGAGTGGAAGCTGTGCTGTGAGTGGTAGGAGCCGGCGCGGTAGGGGTGGGTGTGCCCGCTGATCTTGGCCCACTTGTAGGAGAGCGGCGGGGTGCCCCCGTTGGCAAAGCACTTCAGCACCACGTCATTGCCGTGGGTCATGTGGCCCTCAGACCAGCACATGGGCACCGCGGGCCGTGCTGCAGAGAATGGGGCAGGTGTGAGCCAGGGCCCAGTTAAGAGGCTCCGAAGTCTGGGGAAGGGGCACCCGGAGGCGTCCAGCTGTACCTTGGACGGTGACAATGACCTTCCGGCTGGCCATGGTGGTCTTCTTCACCCGACACTCGTAAGTGGCTGTGTCCGATACCTGCAGGTTCATGAGGTTGATGGAGGCATCGTACTGGCTGGGGTCCGAGGCTGCAAAGCGGACCCTCTGCTGCAGATGGGGGAGGTTGCCATGGTTGATCCTCTTGTCCTGGTAACTAAGGAACTGTGAAGAAGAGAACACGGAGATGGTGAAACAGGCAGAGCCAAGGAGCCCCCCATGGCGCGGCTGCCTCGGGCACCTCACTGAACTTCTCGGAGACTCTACTGATGGTCATGATGCCACCAGACCCATTAACCTGGGAGTGAGTGTGTGAGAGCTGATGAGATGAGGCGCTTTGGAAAGTGTACGCTCAGGCTGGGACTGCCCTGAGGCCTCCCGTGCCCTCTGGAGCAGGTGGGAGAAGGCGGACTGTGATCTGTGATTGCAGAGCCCTCATCCCTGTTGCCCCCATCCCCAGAGAGCCCATGGGGTAAGTTCCAGGTCTTCATTTGCTTATCTGCCCTCGTTTTCCCCTCAGGGTGTTGGCTGCCCTGCAGGTAGACACTGTGAAGCGTTCGGTAAGGGGAACCCTAAGCCCGACACTCACCACATTCTCCCGGTGTGAGGGGTCTGAATTGAGCTGCATCCACTCGATGTCCAGCCCATTGGGACCATAGTCCTCGGGGTCCAGGATGTAGGGGCAGCCCAGTCTCACACTGTCACCTTCTGCCAGGTACAGGACCTCCTGGCCATCCCCGTTGATCCGCACAGCAGACAGCAGCGCTAGGGGAGGGGCAGGGCAGATGGGGTGGGGGAGAAGACCGGGGGCGGGGGTTGGCTTCAGCCCCTCTCTCCACTTCTCGGTGGAGTTCCCTAGGAAGCGGTGGCTGCCTTCAGCGCGTGTGCGTGCGTGTGAGAATGCGGGGATTGGTCTGTGAGGTCTGTGCACGCGCGTGTACGCGGGTCCGTATCCTGTAACTGTGGGACTGCTTCGGAGTATTGTTTGTGTGTATACGGCTGTTACGTGTGCGTGTGTGTGTGCGTGGTTGTGCAAGACTGTGCACGCACACAGGTGCACGTAGGGTGCTTATGAGGACTTGCGGCTGCGTCGGCGTATGTAGGGATATTCATGCCTAGAACCAGGTAGGGTATCGTACGTACTTACATGACGTGTGTGTGTGTGTGTGTGTGTGTGTGTGTAAGCACGTGAAGCCGCCAGAGTTGTTAAGTGCTCTGATGGAGAAGCCTGGCTCGTTCAAAGGCGCCTCTGTCTGGAGACAGGAGGGCGGACACCACGGCCTCCAGGGTCCCTTTCCGGCCCAAGGAGCAAGAGGCTGGACGTGCCTGTGCGTCTGGTATGACAGTGCATGGGTGTGACCGCGTGTGCCTGGCTGTGTAAGTGCTCTGGGTGGCCATCTGAGCCTGTGGTGGCAGGGGGCAGCTGTGACCAGGAGCCTGGCTGCGTTTGTCCGGCGGTGAGCGGTGCTGTGTGCCTGGGAATACGGCCGCCTGCGTCTCTAGCAGTCTGAGCCTCGCGTGACGCCATGGCATTGTGGCTTGCGTCCTTCCCCGCACAGTTGTGTGGCTCCAGGGTAGCTGCCCCCTCATGCTCGCTCCACTTGGGGCCCCTCCCGCTCCTAACAGCCCTCGCTCTACTGAGTCAGCCCGGTGAGGAGCCAGGATCCGGAAGCTCAGGCCTGAGCTCCTTGCCCTCCCTACCCTGAGGCCCCAGGCAAGCACTAGCCCCAACCGGTTGGACCCAGAGAGGAAGACGAAGCGGGGGGGGGGGGGGGGAGGTTGGTGGTGTGCCGGGGGCCCCAACCTTAGCAAGCAGGGCAGGCAGGCTCCAGCTCCCAGACTCCTGCAGCCCTGGACCCTGGCCCAGCCTGGCTCATCTCCTCCTGCATTCATGACAGCCAGCAAATCCTTTGGAGTCCCAGCCCAGGTCTCAGCCACTCATTCTGCTCCGCCCGCCTCTCGATCTCTCTGGGGCCCCCATTCTTGTTAGAGAGAGTGTCACACATGCAGTGACGTGTGCTCACACATTGACACACTTTTGCAGACCTTCAAAATGCAGACGTAGGCCTATGCAGTCCCACCGTCCTACCCACCCAGACACTGGCAGGTCCAGACGGACCCACATCTGCACACAAACACCAGTACATATTAATCCAGAAGACGCGCCCACTGCACACTCCTAGAGTCCCCCGACTGCATTCGTTCAAGACGCGACACACCTGCAGAAGCTTAGTTTGGTTCTAAAGAGCCAGAGGGGCCCTTTCAACACCCCCAACCCCTCAGGGATCCCTGAAATTGCCCCTCGGACCCCTGGTAGGGAGCAGCCCTAACCCCCTGGGCTGCAGGGGGACCCAGAGCAGGTAGGCTGGCCACTGGGGCACTAACGGGATCCGGGGCCGCCTCCTCCAGCCGCAGGCCAAGAGAACGCCAGCTCTCCTGAGATAAGGATCCTGATGCTGACTGCCAGATCCCGGGGCAGCTGGAGGCACGCCAGGTAGGAGCCAGAACCCAGTGGAGAGCAGAGGCTCCCCCCAAGGAAGGACTGCTGGGAGCAACCCACAACCCTGAGGCCTGTCCCCATGCCCAGGGGGCTAGTGGGCAGGAGGGCAAGGATGCAGAGAAGGGGACTGGGAAAGAGGGACAGGCTGAACCACACTGCATGAGGCTATGTCCTCCGTGGTCCCAGGCCAGGGGGCCTCACCTAGCCTCTCAACCTCCCCCCAGGGCTCCAGCCTTTCCACACCCCTTCACGCTCCCCTGAGGATGTTGTTCCTGCTGTCTCACCTTGGTCCCTCTTGCTGTGGCACTAAGGAAGTATTCCAGGGAATGGGAGAGAAGAGAGAGGCTGGAGAGAGGGAAGAAAGCCAGGGTGGGAGAGCGAGCTGGTCAGGACGCCCTGGAGAGAGGGAGGGAGGACAGGGGCAGGGGCGATACATGGCCCCTCACGAAAGCCCCAGGGCTGCACTCCCTCTGGGGGTATCTACTCTCAGCTTGTAAATCCTTCGTGAATTGTCAAGCTGCTTCCCCAGCGCCTAACCCTCTGCCTGGATGTGAGGGAGGAGAGAAAAGCAGCCCTTATGAGGGCATTGGAGCCTGGATACACGGGGGGCCGGGTCTGCCCTCCCACACCCACTCCACACCCCACACCACACACCACACACACACGCACGCACACGTGCGCGCATGTGCATGAACAAAGGCTGAAAACGCTCCCCCCTCCCCGAGTTCCTCCCACAAACCCCCTCGTGCCGAATCCAGACCCCACGAGGGTCTCAGAGCCTTTTCCAGCGAGGCCCACACAGAATGGCCCTTGCCGGGACTTGCCCCAGCCTGGCAGGCAGCCACGGCATCTGCTCCTGAGCCCTGCTCTCAGGGTGCGCCCCGGTGGGGCGAGGGGGCCCTGGGAGGCGCCGTCCCTCCCCCCGCCGCCTCATCCTGGGGGTGTGGCTCTACCCAGGAGCTCTCAGAGCTCAGGGGCCCGGAGCAGACGTCCCTGCTTCACCCACGCAGACTACGCCGAGGCTCTGCCTTCTCGCGGCAAGCCCTCCCTGCCCTTGGCTCGAGCCTGGGGGCCGGGGTGGGCCCCTCCTCCAGGAATAGTACACACTGAGGAGAAGGGGTCTTTCCTGGCTCCTCCTCAGCGCCTCCAGCTTTGCTGCTCACCTGACACCCCGGCCCGCCCCCAGGCCCCCCCAGTTCTCAGGCAGGCCTGGACTCCCATGCACACCTTGTGCATGCATGTTTGAGCCCACACGGCTCACAGACACAGCAAAGATCCATCAGGGACTCCTGCCCCGTAGACACGTGCCCCAAACCTTCAGGCACAGGATCTCCTGGGGAGAGGCCCCTTGGCGATATCCAAAGTGGGGTCGCAGCGGGCACCTCCGACCACCTCCGAGGCTCGTCTGCGGGCCCCTTGCTGCCCCTTCCCTGCCCGTCCGGCATCGTGTGGGCATCCCTGCTGGATGCCCGGCCCCATACCTGGGCTCAGGCACACGAGTAGAAGGTGGAATGCTCCTCGAACTCCCATGTCTCTAGGCTTGGCGTCTCCTCCGCCTGGGCTGGGTATCCTGGGGGCCGGTGGTGGTGGGCGTGTGGGGACAGGTGGAGGGAGGGAGGACTGAGGGCCTAGACACTGCCCGGGGTGGCAGGAAGGTGCAATGAGTGCCCAGCCGCAACCGGAGTTATTTCTATAGGAGGGAGGGGGCCTGGTCCCCGCCTTGGGGAGGAGCCCAAGGAACCCTAATTATCAGGGTGACAGAGTGGCCTACCCAGGCATTACCCGGCCCTCACCCAAGCTCTCCCCGATCCTGAGAGTGGCGCAGGGCGGCCAATGGGACTTGTAATTAGGCACCTGTTAAACTTCCACTTCCTCCTGGCCCCATCCTCGGAATAACAACAGTCGCCCCACTTCACAGCGTCCACAGGGCTCCTCTCATCACCACTCATTTGTTGCCTCCTTCCCTGGGGGAAACGGGGAAGCGGAAGGAGAGTCAGGCTTGGGGAGGAAGGGTGACCAGGCCCTGAAGGGTTAATACTGAGTCCAGGGGTCTGACTTCACCTCCCCTGAAGGCCCCAGGGTTTCAGGCCCCCCCCCAGCATCCAGACCCACCGACAGACCCTCAGGGACCTCCCCCAAGTTGAAGTCTGTGGAAAGGGGCTACAAGGAAAGGGACACAGGCTGGAGGGAAGGCCCAGGCAGGTGAAAGGGACCCGGGAATGTCCAGCCCACCTTCCCCCTGAGGCCTCTGGCCCTTCAAAGGTAGTCAAGCCTCCTGAGCTGCCGGGGGGGGGGGCATCTGGGAATGGGGGTCTTCCCTGGCTGCCCCTCTGGAGCTGTGTCCCCCACCCATACCTGAGGTGAGGTCAGGCCTGAGGGCAGGGGATCCCTGGGAGCGGAGCTGCTGGAGAGATCAAACCCCCATCTCCCCGCAGAACCAACCCCATTCCAGCGGGGCTTGGGAGGAGAGGAGCCAGGTGTCTGGAGGGGGTGAAGGGCATGCATGGGGCAGCGGGGGGGAGGGGGGGAAGCACCAGGAGGGCCAGGGAAGGGGGCTAGCCCATGTGCACCTGCTCACCCGACGTGAGTTATGTCTCTGCTGTGTATACTTATTTTAGGGATCATTTTGTGTCTGCCCATGCTTCTCTGCCCAGGAAAGCAGACCAGGACCCTTATGACCTCAGCAGCTCGCTGGGGGGGACAAGGCCAGCACAGTTCTGGGCAGGTTGGAGCTGGGTGGGGAGGTCCTGGCAGGCAAAGGGAGAAGGCAGAGCACCAGCCCTGGCTAGTGCTCTGGAGGGGTCTCAGGGCTGTCCCGCACACGGTGGTGGGGGTCAGGTCCTGAGTGGCCCTGCTGCAGCAGCTCAGCTCCCTCAGAGGAATCCAGGGTCCTCCCCTTCCCTGGCAGGGGGCACAGGGAGGGCAGGGGTTGGGGGAAGAGTCTTGGGGAGAGTTCTGGGCTCAGGGGCAGCCCAAAACAAGGAAGCACAAGGCTTCCACGCGTCTTTGCGCTCCAAACCTCTCCACCTGCACTCTCAGCAATGACAGGGTGCTCTGGGGCCCACTGATGTACCAATGAACATCCTTATTTCCTTGTTTATTTTGAAGTTTATGGGATTGCCCTGCACGCTTGGGAGAGCAGGGATCATTATTATTCCCCACTTTACAGAAAGGGGATGCAGCCCAGGTGCTGCTGTGGGCCTGACAGAGTGGGGGACACCCAGGCATCCTGACTCTCAATCCAGAGTGGCCCAAGGAAAGGGCTGGGTGGCCCTGTGGGTTCATAGACCCACCCGCAGGGGGAAAGTGCAGAAGGTCAGGGATAGACAGGGGGAGAACGGTAGGCCAGGAAGAAGGGGATTGAACACACTCGAGTATACGGTTGGTGGATTAGGTCCTGGATAGTTCATGCCAGAGTTGGGGTGAAGATTGGATCAGTTAGTTGGGATTACCAAGGAGCTCGAGGTTCAACTTGAGGCCCAGATGGGAACGAAGGCTAGATTAAGCTCGATTAACAGCGTGAGCTGAGGCTGGAGTTTGTGGCCTGGGTCCGTGTTAGGATAAGGCATGAACAGGGGTTTACTTTCACTCACAGCCTGGCTCGGGAAGCTGAAGGCCAGGCTGAAACTGACTTGGGCTGGGGCTCCTGCTAGCTAAGTTTGGGATTTGTTCAATTTGAGTTTGGGATTTGACTTAGGACGGGCTATGGTTATGTTTAGGACATGAGTGGCAGTTATATGGGCAGGGTGATTCGTGGGGATCAAAAGTGAGGTTTTATTTATGAGACAGAAAGACTTCAGTCTCCAACTGCTAAATGCCAGATTGCCTAGAACATTCGTCCCTTTGCTCTGGGAGAACATCAGCGTCATATCAGCATATACCAGTGTGTGAATTGAGGTCCCAAGTTTGGGGAGAGAGTTCCAAGTATGCACGAGCCCACCTGAAGCAACCTCAGCCCCTAATAAATGTAACCTCAGGAGTCCTGCTCCACAACCCAAGCCCGCCACCAGTCCAGCTCCCCGAGTGACATGGGGGGGTGGGATGCAGGAACTATCAGCAGTGAGTGGGGCTTGGGCGCCATATTGAACCAGAAGACAGGACCCACCAGAGGCAGTCTTACTGGCTCAGAGGAGGGTCCTGGTTTTGGAGTCTAGGGGATGCGTGTTGGGAGAGGCTGAGGGCCTACATACTCCTAGAACAGTCACTTTTGAGGGCTCCACACTGGGGCCCCTCAAAGCCTCAAAAGGCAAAGCACATTGTTGTTCTCCTTTGACCCACTGAGGGCTAATTGCCACCTCCTTATAGTTTGGGGCCCATAAATGAAGCTGCCAGCCTTCCAGCCTTGTGCCCTGAGCCCTGCAGGGTTTTGGGGGGGGAGGTGGCAGAGGGAGTGCCCTGGGGTATCAACCTGGTTTTCACAGCATAGGCCCGGCCCCCAGCCCATGTGTCACTCTGGGCTCATCCTCAACACTGGGAGCCCCCTACCCCGACTCCTCCGTCTCCCTTTCCCCCACCCAGTCTCCACCTCCAAATATCCCACGTCCCCACCCACTTTCTTTGCAGGTCTCAGAAAGGTCTGGACAGCTCCAGGGGACTATTGCGGTCTGTCTGTGCCCCAGGGAGAGAGAGGGTGATCAGGAGAGCAGGTGCTCAGGGAAGGGGCAGAGAAATGCATGTGACACCCCGCTGGCTCATCAGAGGCTCTGAGAGACAGAAGAGGGAGAGGACCCAGGCTGTCATCTGTGATCCAGTGCCCACATTTCCAAAGGGCCTCTTGCTTGTCCCTAAGAAATCCTCTCTCAGGCCCCCCAGTGTGGGTTGTATTTGCTTCTATCCTAAGACAGAAGCAGAATCTCAGGACAGAGGCGTGGAAAGGAGTGAATGGAGACACCGAGAAGAAGGGAAGAGGCAGGCCCAGGACCCAGAGGAGCCCAAAGGCTACTTCTGAGCCAAGGTGCAGCCCAGCCCCACGATGTCTTGGGGAAGGACAGGCAGAGGCCTTGGCCAGCCTCGTCTTCCTCCAAAGCCCTGCACAACAGTTCCACACAGCCCTGTAGGCCCTGCTCTCCAGCCCCGCTCCCTGGGGCCCCAGGCTCAAGCTCAAACTCCCGTCCCCGCTCCAGGGCCCTGGGTCTGCAACCTGCCCCCTACTAAACTCCACACACACACACTCACACAGTCAGCAGACTCCTTAGCCCCTCACTCAGGTCCCCGTGTAGACGCAGGCAGCAGACCCCAGGAGTGGCCCCGGAGGAGAGGGTCTGGGAGCAGACGTCTGAACAGCCATGGGAGGGACACCAGTATACCAAGTCAGGAGAGCAGACAGGCGTCTGAGGCGCAGGGTCGCAGAGAAGCAGAAGACCCCTGCAGCTGATGCTTTCCAGCAGGTCTCAGCAAGGGCTGGTCGTGGGCGGGCAGCCAGGTGAGGCCATAGGGGGACGAGAAGAGTGGGGGCACGGGGGCACAGGGGTTGTGGTGGGAGACTGCGGAGTTCAGACGACGAAGTGTTGGTCGGTGACTGACAGAAGGCCGAGATCCACGTGTGGGCTCAGTTTCAGGAACTGGGTTGGGGCTGAGGGGCTGAGGGGCTGAGGCCGGGTCAGGGCTGGTGGGCAAGAGCTTCTGAGCCCTGCGGCTCCCCAGCCCCTGTCAGGCCCTCCAAGCCTCCTCGATTCCTGCTGCCCCCGCAGAAGAAGGGAGGCCCCTGGGAGGGGGCTGGGATGTGCCCCAGTCCCTCCCATCAAGTGATGCCCCGGACTGACAAGGGCAAGCTGCACGAAGGGTCCCCATCCCAGAGCGGGGCCTGCCAGCTCCCAGGCCAGGACAGCAGAGGGGCTGGGCGGGCTCAACATTACCAACTGAGCTACTGTCACGGGAACGGCTTAGAAAGAGTATGTGGGTTCCTGGTGAAGAGTGGAGAGACTCTGAAGATCCGAGCTGTGTTCACCTCACGGAGTTCATCCATATCCTGCGGGGTCCTCATCCATTCCACAAGCGGCAGCCATTAGCATAACTTGCTCTGTCCTTCTGGAGCGCCCGGCCTGGGGGGGAGAGCAGCGAGGGAAGGGGTGCCCCCTCGCTCACAGGCTCGTGAGCTACGGCGATGGGCGGCCAGCCCCCTGACCTGGTGGGACTGGAGTTCCAGTAGCTCTGGAGGACCACTCATGATGCGCCCGGGAGCATGTGTCGGTCCTCGGGACATAAACCAGGGAGGTGCCGGACACGCCAGAGAAGAGGGTGAAGCGGGGAGAGTCGGCCGATGGTGCCTTTCGCACTGAGGGGAAGATCCTGGAGACCCGGACCTCTGGGGAGCTGCTCCCCACTCCAGCAGGGCAGTCAGTGGGATTGGAGCCAGGCCTTCAGGATGGACCAGACAACCCAGACTGGTCGTCCCAGACGCCTGCACGTCTGCGTATGGAGAGACCTTGGGTTGGGTTACTCCACACGTCCAGGGGCACATTGCTTTGAATTTATAGAAATAAAATTTGCTTTTGATTGTGCCATGTGGATTCCCCCCCCAACACATACTGCAGAGGGGCCCGGTGGTCCTCCTCGGCGCCCGGGGCGGCCCCTGACAGTGGAAGCCGGCAGGGGCAGGAGACAAGCCCGGGGTGTGTCTGCTTCAGCCTTCTCCACTAAGCCCGCCCGGCCAACCCTCACTCTGCTCTCCTTGTGTTCATTTGTTTCCCGTTGCCCGGACACTGGGAGGGGTGGGGGGAGGCGGTGCAGGGGGTGGGGCTCAGGGGCAGCACAGCTGGGCCAGGGCTGGCTAGGACAGTGGAGGTGTTAGCTGTCAGGATGGCTTAATGCCCAGCCCAAGGGATAAAGATTCCCTGTTTGCCCCCACCCCCGATTCCTCCCTCCAACAACCGCCCCCAGCCCACAAAATGCCCAGAAGAGTCCTGTGTTTCCAGAATTTGAACACATGCCCACACGGAGCCAGACTACACAGGAACCGGGGTATGAGGTACCTGAAGGGGTGTGGTGTGTAAAAGGGGCCTGGACCTGTTTAGTGCGGTCCCAGCCGGCAGGGGGATGCACAGGAAGACGTTCTGACCATCAGGGCTGGTCTGGGATAGCTTGGGTTGCCTTATGAGGTCATAAGCATCCTGTCTCCAGGGGTGTGCAAGCTCAAACTGCCCAGTCGTTTGATTAGAGGTTACAAAGGACATTCAAGCACCAGAGGGTCTTTGCAGGTCCCTTCCAGACTTGAAATTCTCTGATTGGTGCTCACCCCACTAGGCCTGGGGATGGTCTCTCCCCAGGGGCCATACAGAAAAGCTCATTAGCTCTGGGCACTTTCTCTTGCTCTCCATTCTCACCCCCACCCCCCGACTCCTCTTTCCAGGAGTCTCCTGAAAAAGCCACCCAAAAGCTCAACCCTATGCCTGTCCCAGCCTCAAAGCCATCAATGGGCACTGAGGTGATGGCCACGTGTCTCCCAAGAGGACATGCAGGATGCAAGGAGCGATGCAGAGCTTGAGCTAGGAAAGCTGAGAGAGAGGGAAGGTCTAACTACTTAAAGCCGGGCAGATGAAGAGCAACTTAGTCTTTTCTGGGACTCTGGATTTCTGTGATGTTGGAAATGAGCTTCTTTCAGGTAACCTGGGGTGCTCTGCTGGGATACCTCCCAGAGTGTGGGAGGGGGAGGGAGGGAGGCAGGTAACCTTGGCAGCAGCCTCGGATCCGGAGGAGACCCTGGTCTGGAGCGAGCCATCCTCCCGCACAGCTGTCTCCAGGCTCCCGCTCTGCAGAAGGAAGTGTCGGCATAGATGAAAAGGGAGAGCAGTGAGGAGCTCCATGGCCTCCACAGCCAGACCGCTTGTCTGAGACTCCCGCGTCTCCGCTCTACTCTCCTTTTTCTCATCCCAAAAGCCCTGTGTCGCTTTGAACTCTCTGAGCCTCTTTCATCCGAGCCTAATCAAAGTGCTTTTACTGAGACCAGTTAATGCCCGGCTGTGACCCGAGTCACAGATGGGGATGCTGAGGTGCTCGGGGTTGCTGAGGACATCCCAGCACCCCACTGAGTCAGGGACAGCCTGGCTTGGCCACGAGGGAAGGCTGCTGAGTTACACTCCACTGGAGCTGCTTCTTGGGCAGGTGCAAAGGTTTGAGACCGCCTCCAAGCCACAGTGGAGCATGACGGGACTCCAAGCATGGGGAGCAGGCAACTGGCACACGGGCAGGAAGGGACACGGGAGGAGCCAGGAGCCGGGGTCACATGCCCGGGAGGCAGCCGCCTGCACACCTGACCCAGGGCTCCGAGGTGGAGCCCAACCTCTGGATTTGCCAGGCTACACCAACCAGCCCAGTCTGACATTGCCAGGACCAGAAGACCCAAGGAGCAGGGGACAGGCAGCTGGGGAGTCCCTTGGGTACCCATACAACTAAGTCGGTAGCTTGGGCATGCTTCTTTTTTTTTTCCACAAGCTTCTAACATCTTTACATCAACAAAGACAATGCACCAAACACTCCCTGATTCGCCCAGCACGGCTCTCCCCTTTGCAGCTTCCCAGACACCCCTGGACTGCTTCAGCGGCTTGAGGGGTTCAGAGCTCACTTCCGCCTCAGAGCAGAGGAGGGAAAACCAAAGCCTTCCCTAGGAAAAGCACCGCCCGCCCAAAGGCCCAATCTCTAGCAACAAGACTGAGGCTGGTTGTTCCTGAGCTCTGGGCCCACTAAGTCCTCAAGGAATTCCATTTGTCTCTCTGCTTTGCCCCAGAGTGGCCCACCCCCAGTCTGTAAGCCGGGCTCTGCCACCAAGCTCCTGCAGCCCGACCCCTGAGCCCCCACTAATGCCGTGGACCTCTTCCCTGTCACTATCTCCCCTGCCGTTCTCAGCGAGGGGGCGGAGGGTTTATAAAAGACGCAGCCCAGATGCTCCCTGCTTGCCTCCGAAGCCAGCGGCCTGCCGGGCACTGAGGAATGTCCCAGTTCTAGGAACTGGGTTCCTGCGGATGATTCAGGCCAGTCCCGAAGCCGGAGGAGGCCAGTGCAGGGCTGTTGAGGAATCCCAAGAGGAGCAACCAAACCTCTCTTCCATGTCACGGGCCAATTCCAAGAATTCCCAGAGGGAGCAACTCTGATGGCAGAACTGGGAGATTCTTCCCCAAACTGTCTTCCCCTGCTCAGAGGAGGCTCTGTCCCCACCAACTCTGAAGCCAGGCTTTTATTCTGACCTATAGCTGCCCGCCCCTACCGTGTCCAGGCCAGGTCAGGATGGTCTCAGTTTTAGGCTGTGGCTTCTGCCAGACCCCACAGACCTGCGGTTTCTCAGGCAGCAGTTCTGCCGAAATGCAAGCCTTGCTTTAAGCCGTGAATGTCACCCATTTTTCTCCACGTGGCCTCACAAGTTAGCAATGGGCCTGGAACGTCCTTTGTTCTCGACCCTCACTCCGATGAAACCCATTCCTCCTGGTCGTGAGATGGGTGACTCAGGTCGGGGTCTGGGCAAACTCCAGGCACCCAAGGCCCTTTCTGGCTTTCCTGGCAGGAGGGTCCCCCGGAACAAGGAAGGGCTCAAGGCTTGGTCTCTGCAGGTAGGAACTGCAAGAGGCTTCACCCAGGGAGCTTGAGCAAGTGAGCCAGCCACAGAAGGTGCCAGAAACCTCAGTGGTGCTGCCATGAGATCAAGGGAGCCCTCCCATCCTGGGCGAGCACCACATCTTTCCAAGACCTCTGGGAGGAAGGGAGCAGCTTCCCTTGGTAGGAGGGGCGTCCTCAGGAGCACTGAGCAGGAGGGTGAGAGCCCCCCTCCCCAGCAGCTAGCCTGGTCAGGGCGGGGCAGGTGGAGAAGGAACCTGGGGAGGCTTCTCTGAGGAAGAGGAAGGAAGCAGAGGGAGCAGCTTTCCTGCCCACTCTCCCTGGGCCTTATGAAAAGAGGACTCTTGCCCAAGGCCCCTATAACCTGGCATTGTAAACACCCAGGACGCACTCAGCAGCGGCTCCCTGCCTCCTCCAGGGCAGGACCCATCGAGGGAGGCAAGACTGGGCTCTGGATTGGAGGGGAGTATGGAGGGGGCAGGGTGACGCTGTGGGGCTGGGAGCTGGGAGGCAAGCCCTTCCCCACCCCCCAGGCATACAAAACGGGAAAAAGCCTCCATCCCTGAACCACAGCTCTTCAGCCCACAAGGAGCCTGGTAATCTGGCTGCTTCCAAAAACGCTGAGACTATCGTAAAGGCGCAAGACGTGGCGGAGCAGCTGAGGGAGGAACAGGAGCAGATTGGCCCAGAGGAGAAGCGTCCACGAGGGTGGACCCAGGTCTGCTGCACTGAGCGCCCAGCGTGCACCCAGCGAAGGAGGCACTCAAGCAGCATTTGAATGAGGGAATGAATGACCAAGAGTGTTTTGGGGAGACCGGAGGCACGCTAACACAGGCAACAATGGCCACGGGGAGCCCCCCCTCCGTCAGGGTGAGGTGGAGTGAGGAGAGCCCGGCCGCTTGAGTGAGGGGCAGCCAGGTCGGGTGAGGAGCAGGGCCCTGCGTGTGCCTGGGGGGGGGGAACGTGTCTGTGCTGTGGCAACACCTGGAGCGGAAAGGGCTCTGGCAGGGGAGGGCAGAGCCAGAGGGTAAGCCGGGTGCAAATGCCACCCCCCCACAGGTGTGGTCTGAGTCACAGGTGCCCGGTAGGAGCGTGCGTCTGCAGCTCTGGTCCCTCCTGCCCCAGCCCCTCCCTGAGAGAGCGGCTCCAGCCCCCCGCCCTGAAATGCCTCGGAACTGGACTTGGAACAGGGCCAGAGCAAGGCCGTGCTGAAGGTGGACAGGAAGGCAACACCCCCAGGGCCCCCAAAAAGCCAGGGGACGCAGGGCAAGGGCCCGTGAAGCTAGGAGGGACCACCAGCAGGGAGCACCCTTCCATCCCCCCCAGAGCATCACATCGCCCACGGCCCCGGCTCCCATAGCCCACTGGGCTCGCAGCTCGTATGTCCTCAGCAGCCACAGCCCCCCGCCCCCCAAGAAAGCTGGGCTGTTGCTTAATGAAGTGGAATAAATTTAATCTGTAACTATAAAATGTCTAGGTTAGCGGCAGTTATGGATGCCCAGAGACTGGGCAGAGCCTGTCCCCTGCAGGCACCCCTGGGGACACGGAGACTCCCCTCATTTCACAGAGGCGGCTGGCTGGATGTTAGCTTTGCGCTCCGCTTCAATGCAGTACTTCTCAGGAAGGCCGGTGGCTCTGCAGGGGGGACACAGGGCGGGTGTGAGGGGGGCATGGGACCAGAGAGGAGGCAGCAGGAAGCGGGCCCCGGAACCGGGGGGCCCGCACCCCCACCCCTGCTCCCACAATCCGTCCCCCAAACACATTCCCCTCAAGGCTCTAGCCCCCTGCCTCGGAGCTCCCACAGAGCCAGGCAGCCCCAGTCAGGGGGCAACAACCTGTGTGAGCCTTCAGTCAGGAGAAGGGGCCTTCCCAGAGCGCCTGCCACCTCCCTCCGGTCCCCTGACTCCCACACGCCCCGCCCTCGGGGAAGGGGAGGGGAGGTGGGCCGCACGGATTGCAGCGCACCTCAGCTCTTCAATCTTTCTCTTCTTGATGTCATCAATGTGCTCACGCCGCTTCTGGGCCTCCTCTTTGAGGCGCTGGCCCTCCTCGAAGGTGGCAATGCGGTCCTGCACCTGCTTCTGCTGGTTCTCACGTACCTGGCGCCTGAGCTCGTTGGCATGCCGTAAGCGCTCGGTGGCCTTTTTCTCCTCCTCCAGCCGCTCCTTCTCAATCTGCTCTCTCTGAGCCCTGGAGCGGGGACACCGGTTGCCGAATGGACTAGGCCGAGCTGGCCCAGCGAGGAGAGGCACTGAGGAAGCCTTCTGGAAGGGCTTCTCCAGGGAACATGCTTCAGAGACCACAGGCCTGCACACTCCCACCCTCTTCTGAGGCTCAGAGACCAGCCTCCAGGCCGCCTCCGTGCATGCCGCCCCTCTCCTCAGCCAGGCCCGGCGCCGGGGGCACTCCATGTCAGGGGCATGCTTAGACGGGCCCCGTGCTTGCTTCCATTCTGTTCCGTCACCGTTTTGAAATTCTCAATATTTTTTGAACAAGGGATCCCCCAGGCCCTGCAAATTATGTAGCTGGCCTGTACTCAGGGCTTCACCCACTGGAAGCTATTTTATTCCAGCCTTCTCTTTTGCAACGATGCACAGCTCCTCTCTAGCTGGTTCTAAGATATCCTTCTTTCTCTCTCTCCCTTTCTGCCTTCCCACGAACAATCCTAATGACATTAACAAAACTGCAAAGGGGATGCTCAGAAGTGACAAGTGCTGGTGTTGGTAAAGCTAGCTCTCCTACTTGCTGGAAGAAAGAAGGAGTTGTCCCTGGGGCCTCTTAGTGCTCCAGCTCTCCAGCTCTCCAGATTCCTCATAGGAGGCTCTTTGCAAGGGGATTTTCACGGGCCCTAATATCCTGGAGAAAGCGGCCAACGTGGGCCAGACAGACTCCAAAAAACCTCAAATGAAATGTATTCACATCTCAGGGGAAGCGCTGAGCTCGGCCACCCTGAGCAGTCATCTTAGTTCTTTCTCGACATAACCAAAAACGAGAACAACATGTAAAATCATCTTGGGCAGGGATTTCTCACCTGCTCCCTGCCCTGAGGGCACTGGTACCCCACAAAGCTCCAAAAAGCACCATGTCACTTATTCACTTCCCTCTGGCCAGCCATCTCCCCGGCCCCGAGAAACACCAGTGTCGTCTCAGCTCTCGGTAACTCCCGCACACCTGCGGTCACCTGCACCTGCCACAGGGCCCCCCAGTCTGCCCGGAGACACCTGCCGACTTCCTCACCCCTCTCCATTTATACTCCAACCCCAACCACTCAGACGCCCCCGTGATAGCAAGAAACCACACCTCCTCGCTTACCCTTGTATTTTCCTATACAGAGAATGGGGTTCTGTTGTTTCATCTCAAGCAAAACAGGCTGGAAACAGGAGCCTGCCTGTGTCACTAGGGAACCCCTGGGCAGCTGGAAATCTGAATGGGGCAAGCCTGGTCACTTCACAGGGTTATAGCCGTGACCTTGGAGCCTGACTGCACTACAGTCACCCGGGAGCTTCCAAAACCTGCTGCTGCCCAGGGCCTCACCCCAGACCAGTTACATCAGAATCTGTGGGGGTGGAGCCCGGGCCACAGGACTTTATGTGAGCTCCCGGGTGTTCCTGAGAGCCACGGGGTAGGGTAGGTCAGCTATCTCTGCTTAGTCAGTGGGCTCCCAGGCAAAGGCATCCCTCTCTCCAGAAGCAGGAAGCACATACAGAGGCCATCTACGAGGTCATGCTTTTGAAGGAGGAAAAGTTGGATTGCTGGCTACAGCAGAGACGCTCCTAGAGCTAAAAGAAACCCGCCCTGGTGGTCACATGGCCCTGGAGACAGCAGGTCTAAATGCTAACCTAGGACATCGGGTGAAGCTGAACGTGTCCAAAGGGCTGGTCTCACTTTAATAACTGGCTAGTGCACATGCTTTGGGCAAACAAAGCAAAGAAGGGACAAATGGGTCAGTGGCAGAAGTAGGACCCTTAATTTCTTCCCATTAATATTTATTAGTGCCTGCTAAAGGCAACACAGGTGTCCAAGGGCACACAGGCTGGTGAGGGCAGACATCTGAGAGGTAGTCTGGAGCCCAGGGGCGGAATCTGTGGGGCTGTTAAGGAAGCCACTTCCTTCAGAAGGTTTCCAGGGACCATGGCACGACCCTTGTGGGCAGGCAAAGCTACGGAGCCAAAGGGCACCGCAGCTGGTGGGGACAGGCTGGGGGCCCACGGTCCAATAAAAGACCAGGAGCCTGGCTCTGACAAGGGCAGAGGTTCCTACAGGTCTGCTCTGCCTCTGGCTGGTGGGTCTTGGGTGGGGGCCCAGGTCTGGTCTGGCATGCAAGTACCTGGGGCCGTGCCAAGGACTGAGAGCAGGTAGACCAGAAAGCCGGGCTGCACCACTGCCTCTCCACTTACCTGAGCGTAATTTCTGTTATTTTGTATCTACACCCCCCATTCCAATTTTGTTTTGTTTGTTTCCTTTGAAAGCTTCTGATCTTACAGAGTCTGAACCAGAGCAAGAAAGGAGTCATTCCCAGTTTGTCCAGAACAGTGCCAGGGGGACACCCCCGGGGCCGGGTCTGGTGGTGGCAGATCAGACTGAGAGACGCCAAAGCAGCTCTGGCTGCCGGCAGCTCTGGGGGTGGACGCGGGGCGGGGAAAGTGACAGATGTGAACACTTCACTTCCACTTACGGGTGGGAATTTTCACTGAGCCAAAAGGGAACAAAAATAAAAGGATGAAGGGTTGGCAAGGCAGGCAAGATGGATAAATATAGGTGAGGTCCATCCAAATATGAGTCTCCCACATCCTCCCACATTAACTGGCAAGGACAGCATTTTGTTCACCTCTAATGTCTCCTGAAGCATCCAGCACAGAGTCTTGAATTTATACGCTTAAAACATATTTATCAAATGAATGGCAAAGACCCCAGCCCCCAACCCAGGCTCTTCCCCAGTGACCCACAGCCTTGGTGTTTGAAGTTCTTTCTATCTCTCCTCGACCTCCCGGCTGCAGCTTCATCCCTAACTTACAGGGGGACATGGCGGCAGGGGAGGGCAGAGGGACCAGACATACTTTTACTTACACCTTTAATCCTCCGGGACAAATAATCCCGATAATACCCAATTCCTTAGCTATGTCAAGGTGCAGTCTTCCAAATCCCTAATCAGAAAATTCTTGGCTCTCAGTTCTTGTCTTTGCGCATTTCAGCTCTGCATCTAGCTGGAATGACTCCGCCATCCCAGGCAAGATGAATGCACATCTGTCTGTGGACATGCCAGCAAGTCCTCTCCGCCCAGTAGGGGCCATCCCTGCCACAGTACACGGAAAGGAAGCCGAGGTGCCCAGCCCCACCTACCGAAGAATCCTCTCGAACTCATCCCGGTCCCGTTGCACCTGAACGGCCAGAGCGTGCTCCTTGAAAGCCACCTGCTCCAACCGGCTTTTACGCAGTTTGGCTTCCGTCTCCACCTTCTTCTGCGCATTTTCCTTTTCCTTTCTGCGCCACTCCCTGTCTGCAACCTCCTGGTTGCGCTTGGCCCGCAAGGCATCCTGGGAAAGGAGAAGGTGGGGAGACCCGCGAGGGTGCAAACCGACCTCGGAACTGACCGGGTACCTTAGGAAGACCCCGACTGCAGACTCTGACACAGCCCTCTTTGAGGAGTGCCGTGCATTTCTCTGGCAGCAAGACTGTTGCGGGAAAGCGTACGTGGAATCTTGTAGAACTTTCTGGTCGGAAGATACCCTGGGGGGTCTTGGCTTGTCCTCCCCCACCGCTGATCCCAATTCTTTCCCTACACCTCCAACACCTCCAGGGGCCCTACAGTCGCCTCTCATTTTAAAAACTGCTAATGATGGAGATGCCACAGTTCCCCTGGTGACACAGTTCAGTGATAGTTACAGTTGAAAGTTCTTCACGTGGCAGCCAAAAGCTTTCTCTTGAACCTTCAGCACATAATGCCCTGAGCAGTCCTCACTGCCGCAAGCACTGGGGGCAGCTCACCCCTTAGCCCTCAGACGACTCAAGTCTAGGTAACCAGCACGCCCCACCCCTTCCGCAACTCTGTCCGTCAGGTCGGTTTTGCAGGCTGTCAAGGGAATAGTTAAGGGAGCTGGGGAGCCCCAAGGAAGCCGAGACCAAGAAGGTACCTGCTCTGCCTGGTAATCCTGGGCCTTCTCCTGCATGGCCCTCAGACGGGCGATCTCCTTCTCTTTCTCCCTCCGTATTCTCTCCTGCTCAGCCTCAAACTCTGCCTCTCGAGCCTGCCAGGAAGAAAAGGTCTTGTAGAGCAGCTCCCGTTGCCCCAGCCTTGCAGAGAAACGAAGTTCCTGCCACAGTCTGTCCAGTATCTCCCATATCACTCCCTGACTCTTTTTAAGGTAGGGCAAAATAACTAGCAATGCATGAATAAAGTCAATTAGCATTGCAAAATCCTTCACTGTTTACCAAATGCTTCCTCCTATATGATCCCAGAGGGCCCCTACTACATTTTACGGGACAGGTATTATAGACGAGGAAACTGACATTCATTCAGATCAAGGGTCCTGCCCAATATCGCAGAGCTAGTCAACAACCAAAGAGGATTTGAACGCAGGTATCCCAAGCCCAGCCTTCATGCTCCTTCCACTGTATTGCAGACAATGTCTAAGTTGCAAGGCCACTGGGCCACGTTTCTGCAAGTAACAACTGTGGCACCCTGCCTGTCTTGTAAAGTGCAGCAGGTGGAAGTTACCTCATTAGTCCCTGGGCAAATGGCCAACCATGCTTTGGGCAGTTCCACTGTGGTTAGCAGATACGCAAGGAGTGAACCATCAAAGTTAGCTCCCTTTGCCACTTCACTGGAAGAACAGACATAGCCCTAAAATCTTCCCAAACCCAGCCTCCCAACTACCATTCTTGGGTAGTCATAAGACTAATGGCTTGAGCTGGGTGGAAATGTGATCTCCGTTCCCATAAAGAATATTCCATAGCCATCATTCTACCCGCCCAGACTCCTGGGCAGCCCAGTGAGTTGCCTACTTGTGAGCTATGCACAGGGGCTGTGTGTCAAAGCTGGTCTCTGTTCCACCTCGCACCGGATGGCAGGGTAGGGAACTCCAGAGGTATCCACAACCAATCTCTGTCCTTAGCTCTAACGGGGCAGCCCCAGCTGCAAGAACAGAGACCACCACTCCATCTAAACTGGGCTTAGAAGCTTTTTCACCCCCATTCCGCACTGCCCCCAATCACTCCGTTCCTCAGCCTGGCTCCTGAGTGAGTCCGCGCAGCATGAGCAGCATCTCCCCATTCACCATGAGCAGGGTCACTCTCTGCCCCGCGATGCATTTATGCTGACAGCTTCCACAGCAGTGGTGGGAGAAGCTCTACTCTCAGAGTCTAGCCCCCAGTACAGGATGCCCAGTACAGGAATTTTCACAAGAAATTTATGGGGCAGGTGACCCGTGATCACTGGGGATGTAATTATGCATTCCATGAGGAATCCACAAAAACTTTCCTTTCCTCAGTAGTTTTCATTTTCTTCCCAGTTTGTACCTGACCTTCATCCAACTTCTAATCAAAGATGTTAACAAGGGTATAACATCCTAATTTGGGTGTCCCTTCCAGCCTACTCTCTATTAATGAACCAGTGGCCAAGATGAAGAGAAGAAGGAGCCAGTCCCTTGAACGAAGAACATGAATTCTGGAATGGACACATGGCTTCCTGTCATGAGTCCCCTAGATCTCAGGCCTGACGCTCCCCGTGGCCAGAAGTCCCGGGCATCAGAAACCTACCATCTTCTTCTTGGTGAACTCCATCACCATCTGGTCTGCCAGTTTCTCCTGAGCCAGCAGCTCTGCCTTCTGTTTCTGGTTTTCATCATTAATGCGCTTAATCTCAGCTTGCATCTTTAGTTTTTGCTGGTGCCTCCGTTCCATGTCCTGCCATCAGAAGGAAAAGAGCCTCCAAGTAGGAGGGGACAAGACCCAGAGACACTGGCCCATAAGGACAGAGACACAGAGGCAGGGGCACATGCCCCATCTGCCGGCCAGCTGCCGCCGCTAGCCTCTGGTCAAGCCTCACCAATGACCCCTCGCAGCCAAATGGCCTCTTTGCAGTCTGCACTCACGTGGCTGGTGGCAGCCCGACTCGGATGATTTCTATACACTCTCGGGGAAGTGGAGGCTCTTAAAATTCTCCCCGGTGTCTCCCACATGTCATGAGAAGTCCTACCCATTGTTGCTGGTCTTTTCTCCTGCCTTCAATTTCCCTCTCTTCGTCAAACCCTAGCTTCTGGTCTCTATTCCATAGTGATGATTGAAATAATAAAGTATTGCTAACTGAGTATTTTCTATTCACTGGGCCCTTTATATAGCCTATCTCTGAAACCCAAATTCATCCCCAAACTCTGAAAGGTAGAATTTGTTCTCTCTCATGCAGGTGAAGACACTGAGGCCCCAAATTTATTTGTCCAGGGCCATCCAGCTAACAAAATCCAGTGCCAGAATTTTGAAACCTGGTCTTTCTAGATTTTATTATTTATTTATTTATTTGACAGAGAGAGACACAGCAAGAGAAGGAACACAAGCAGGGGGAGGGGGAGAGGGAGAAGCAGGCCTCCCGCAGAGCAGGGAGCCCAATGCGGGGTTCGATCCCAGGACCCTGGGATCATGACCTGAGCCGAAGGCAGACGCCTAATGACTGAGCCACCCAGGCGCCCCAAAACCTGGTCTTTCTAAATTAAAGTTCCAATCTTCTCGGGAAGATTGCCCCAACTTCCAGTTCTCTCTTGATTTCTGAATCCCCTCTGCACGTAAGACGGTGCCACGCCTCCTGGGATTTGGTTAGGCCCTGCCTTGTAGGTCCCCATTCATTCCTGTGTGTTCATCCTGTCCCTGCCAGAGGACGGGGACCATGTCACACTTCCTGTCTTCCCTGGCAATATGTGTAGCCCAATGAGAGGAAAACAGCAAATAATCAACTAAAACAGGGCAAGGGGGAACCAAAGTGAGTGGCATGGGAGAAAAAGGGGAAAAAAAATGGTAGACACAGAGAAAGACAATGAATGATGGAGGACAGGGTGCCAGTGTGACCCTGAGTGACAAGATCCCTTCTAAGGAAGGAGCCTGAGCCTTTCAAAGCCTGAAGATCAGAGCGAGCACATTCTCGGGTCCCAACGTAGAATCTTATGCAGCTGGCCTACCTATATCCTCCCATCAATCTCCACCTCTTTCCTTCAAATTCTTCCACCCAACAACTCCCCCCACACACCGTTTCCAGCTCCCTCCATCCCTCAAAGGCTATGCCCCACCCTAGACTTCCAGCTGCTTCTCAACCCAGCTTCTGCCCTGACTCATCCAAGACAACTCTGCTGGCTCTCCCCGAGCTGGACTCACAGCCACGTCCAGGCCTTCCGGAACGCCTTCTGCACCAGATCGGCACAGCACCCACTGCCTCCCACCCGGCTGTGGTGCGTGAGTCACAGCGGCCAGCATTCCCTCACTCTCCCCGCGCCTACCTCTTCACTCACCCCACTTTTCCCCACCTGGCCCAGTGACTCTCCACTCCTTTCCCCTTCTCCTTTTCTTCCTTTCCTTTCTACCTGCTTCCCACCAGATTTAGGCCTGCCATCAGTACCCATTATTTAATCCCATTGACCAGCACAAGGAGAAAACCTGCTGAACACTGATCTAGGACAGATATACCATCATGCATTGACCTACTTCTTTGCCTATTTATTTACTTTTCAGGTTGTTGTTTTTGTTGGTTCCAACCATCATCAAATCACTGGGGGATGACAACCCAATCGTCCATTAACGTGGGGAAAGAAGAGAAAAAAATCAGGAATACAGATCCCACTAGTTAAATGACACCATGAGGAAATAATCTGACAGATCAGAATGGGGGAAACACTTCAAGTTGACTTGCCTGGGTCCCTCACAAAACCAGTGCCAAAAAAATCAAGGAAGGAACGAACGAGAACTCTTCTAGGTCAAAGCACATGAAAGAGGCTTAAGTGAATGCAAGGCAGGGACCTTGATTGGATCTTGGTTGAAAAAAAGAAAACTGAAAATACATTTTTGGAACACTTGGGGAAATCTGAATGTGGATTAAGTATTAAATGATATGACAGAATCACTGGATTCCAATTTTTCACGAGGGGATGAGATACCAGTACTGATGACTGGTAAGAGAGCATCTTTGTTCTTCCGAAATAAGGGCTGAACCATTTAGTAGCAAAGTCTCAAGATATCTGCTGTGAAAGAGTTTAACAGTAACAGAATACGTATAAGCCCCCAAAAGAGACAAACAACTATGGCAGATTCACAATTATGAAATCCAGGTGGAACATCGATGGATGTGATATATATAATTCTTTCAACTTGTCTGTGCGAACAAAAATTCTCAAAGGTAAAAAACTGAGGGGGGGCAGAAAGAATAAACACCCCAAAGGCTCCCCTTGCCCCCGCACTGTGCGAGCGGCCTTTATGTATTGCAACAGACCGAAGCGGGCAAACAGAAGAGGGTTTCTTTAAGTTCACTGGTTTTGGGCAGGTATGTCATCATTTCTTTTGCAGTGGATATGCCTATTGATTTTACCTAGACGAACGGAGAAAAAAGGTTTGGCTCCTCCACACAATTAACCACGTTCGGATGCTGTGTACTTGGAGTGAGGGAACAGCAGGGAGCCTGAGCCTAAGACAGAGCTAAGACATCTACAAAGTGTATCACATCCCTAAATAGGTGCGGGAAGACTATTAAACATCCCTGTGTTGGAAACAAACTGAGTGTTTTTGGAGTGGGGGGTGGGGTGGGAGGGATGGGGTGACTGGGTGATAGACACTGGGGAGGGTATGTGCTCTGGTGAGCACTGTGAATTGTGCAAGACTGTTGAATCTCAGATCTGTACCTCTGAAACAAATAATGCAATATATGTTAAGGAAAAAAAGAAGAAGAAGAACGTAGCGGGAGGGGAAGGATGAAGGGGGGGAAATCGGAGGGGGAGACGAACCATGAGAGACGATGGACTCTGAAAAACAAACTGAGGGTTCTAGAGGGGAGGGGGGTGGGAATGGGTTAGCCTGGTGATGGGTATTGAGGAGGGCACATTCTGCATGGAGCACTGGGTGTTATGCACAAACAATGAATCATGGAACACTTCATCTAAAACTAATGATGTAATGTATGGGGATTAACATAAGAATAAAAAAAATAAACCAAAAAAAATAAATAAACATCCCTGTGTTTATGTGTGCAATGCACATGGCTGTATATTTCCTTTCTGTGTCCATGCCCACGGATGTGTTGGTCTCGGACCCCAAGTCCCCGGGAGGCAGGGACAGAATCTGTCCAAGTCCCTGTTCATCCCCCAGTATAGCGCCACAGCCAAATGAACATTCAACAAGGCCATAAAAACTGATGGCGATGGTGTTGCGAAATGAGCATGTGCCTGACAGAAAATCAGTCCACACCCTGACACCCCCAAATCTCGGAGAGCTTTGTTGCTGTTGCTGGTGGAATTTGGCATCATCTGTCCAGCGTGTTACCCTTAGATCCTCCTCCTGGAGCTGTTCCATGTACTCCAGCATCTGGTCCCTCTCCTGCTCCCGCTGCTCGGCGAGCAGCGACCGCTCCTCCTGGTTCTTTTCCATCTGTTCCACAATATGCTGTCTTCCTCTAGGAGTGAGAAGTACCGCAGGGGCTTAGAAACCCACGTCCACGTTCCTCTGCTCCAGCCTCCACCCAAATAACCCCCAAGATGGGAGGTGTCCCAGGGACAATTGGACAAGCACCCCCTACACATCGCTACTCTTCATGAGCCCAGACCAAAGTCCTTCTCGAGTGTCCGGTGTCGTGAGGGTGCTGTCCTCTCCTCTTCCAAGCCCCCCTTCTTGAGGCCCCCCTTCTTCATTTGTTTGCCCAGGAGTGCACCGCACCTCTGCAATGCACAGTCTGCCTTTCAGTGTGTCAAGAGCTTCTGAAATCCTACCGCCTCCCAAGCCCTCCCTGAGCAACCGTGGGATGCTAGGTTCCTAGCCAGCTTCGCAGTCAGAAAGCCCAGGACCTCTCCTTCCTCCCGTGCCTCGGCTAGCACCCAGTGTGTCCTGTCTCCCACCCACCTCCCACACCCACTTCGTTAGCTGTCTATCTTATGCCCCATCTCACGTGCCACGGACCTCCCACCCCTGGGTCTGAACAAGCCTCTGCACTCAGCGATGCCCTTGCTCAACAGTAAATAGCAGAGAACTCAGAGTTTACAATCCCTGCTGGTGGCAGTGATTCCCTATGTGTTGTTGGGATGACAGTAAACTTAGACGCATCCAGACCCCATGATGTATGAGTAAAGGCTGGGAGAATGAGAGAAGACACAGGTTAGGGTAGAACTGAGAGGAAGGACAATGAGATTCCCATCCAGGTGGAGCGCTTGAATGGCTTCATGACTCCAGATGAAATACACAGGAGGAATGAGTAAAAGAGTTACATGGAAGCGGGCTGAGGCTCAATATAAGGACCAACTCAGATCATTAGAGTGGCCTGATGAGGCAGAGATTTTTCTTTAATTGGAGCTGTTTATGCAGAAGATGAAGAGCCACTTAGCCATTAAATCCACATTTATGGGGAGCCTGCTACAGTCGAGCAGCTGCCTACGTGAAGCACAGAGGCGAATGGTTCAAGAGCACAGACTCAGAGGGGGAGAGAGCAGAGCCAGTCAGTGTGGTTCAAGGTAACTCTCACCTTATATGGTTGATGTTCTAGACCTGGGACACTGTGGGCCTATAATTTACCTGTTCTGGTAAATCTACTCGTCCTTTTGGTAACTTTACCCGCTCTGGTGAATTTGGTAAATAACCTGCTCCGATAAATTTACTTGTCCTTTTCTGCAAAAGGAAGGGGACTGAATTTTTCACCCTAACGTGTGTTAAGCACCTGCCACAGGCCAAACGCTCTGCTAGGTCCAGGAGCTACAGGAATGAACCAAGACAGGAATGCTGTCTGGTGAGGGCCAGAGAGCCCCAGTGCGAGAAGCCATGTGCTGGAGTATAAACATGGTGTGGCAGGACGCAGAGAAAGGGACCCCGGAGCCTGCCCGCTGAAGGGATAGAGCTTTCCAGGGGAGGTGACAGCAAAGCCACATACTAAAGGAAGAGAAAGTATTTTCCAAGGGAAAAGGAAAGAGAAGAGTATTCAAAGCAGAAGGAACAACAAAAGCATAAACCGTGAGGAGTCCAGGCGTGCTGGGGGACGGGGAACCACAGAGGGATGGCAGGAAAAGCTAGGAAACGAGGCTGCATTGGGGCCAGACTGTGAGGCACCTGTTATGATCTGAGGAATCAGCTTTGAGAAGCTCTGCGGTTCTATGAATGTCATCATAAGGTTTTGAGATCATAGTAGATGGTAGTAATGACCATTTCTCCTCTGTTCCCTCTTGGCAAGGCTACTGGGACCTAAAGACCCATGGAAATGACAGGGAGGGAGATGCCAAAACCACCGCTGTACCTGATTCTTTCCTCCCTCCTCTTCCTATCCAGCTCCTCCTGCCTTTGAATGGATCTCTGTCGTTCTACCTCCATCATCTGATCCAACCGCTTTTCCTCTGCATCCAATTCTCTTTGAATCAGCTGCTTCTCCAGGATTTGGGCATCCCGGATGGCATGGCACTTGGCATTGAGGATGATCTGCAGGGGGGGCGGAGGGGGAATGACACGGTGGCACCAGGTCTAGGCACAAGGACGGGGAGGGATGCACCATGGGGTGTGGAAGCTGGAGGGGAGAAATGGGAGCAGGGCACTCCTGAGCGTGCCGGACCCGCGCACAGCCACACGCAAGCCCGGGAGAGCAAGAGCATTCCTGTGCTCACCCTTCCCTGAGTGTAGCTCTGTGTGAACACTCACTGGCTCCTAAGAGTGCTAGCCTATGCAAGGAGAAGCCTCACTAGCACCTCTCAGGGCATTGGGTCTTCGTGTTTTGGGGGCCATGGACCACTCTTTGAGAATATGAAGAAAGCAATGGGCTCTGTCCTCCTTAAGATTCACTTACATACATACACATAAAATTTCCATAAAACTTCAGAGGTTCAAGGTCCCCCTTAGGGACCCATGAACCCCAACATTAGGCCCCCTGTTCTACTTCTCAGGGAAACTGAAACACTCGTGCAGAGGCCAAGCGACTAGACTTTTTAAGCTGGAAGAGCCCAACATGACACATCAGGGGACAGCCTTCCATAAGAACGACCAAGTGAAAGCTCTGGAAAATAAAAGGAGGCATGAGGACAGACAACCTGGGAGAGAAGTGTAGATGACGGGGTTGGGAGTCAGCGGTGTTCGTGTGCTTGGGACGTGAACCACATGCCAATGAGAAACAAAAAATCCACCCGAGCCTCTTGTCTTCATGCTCTCAGCTAAAGGAAGCCCTTTGGGCTCCTCAGGAGAAGCCCGTTTCCCCGCAGGAGAGAAAGGGAAGGCAGGTCCTCACTTGGCAAAGCTCAGTTCACCCCGAGAATCACCCTGCTAAGTAGTTTTACCACTCTTGTTTGACACATGAAGAAAATGAGGCCCAGGGCGGATGAGTGACTTGCTGAAGGTCACACGGACAGCATGTGGCAAGGCCAGTCCTCCCTCTGACCACAGCAACTCCCCCCTCCACCAGCCCCTCACCCATCACCCCCTCCTTGCCCCAAGTCCATCTGGAGCTGAGGCCATCCAGAGCCTAAGAGGAGGGCGGGAGGAGGGGAGGAACGAAGTCCCCACCTTGCTCATGTCCTTGAGCTCCTCCTCCTGCTGCATGCGCAAGGTGTTGGCTCTCTGCAGGAGGTTCTGGGCCCTCTCCTTGGCCACCTCCTCTAGGTCGCTGAGCTTCTTGTTGTTTCTCCACACCATTTCCTTCTGCTTCATGATCTTCTTGCGCTTGGTCACCGCGTCCTACGGGAGACAGTCTGGATCAGTAGGGGACTGCCCGGGGTGCTGGCCCGGCTACCACAGGCCACCCAGGAGGACCCTCAAGGTGGCTTCACCCATCGTGCTAGCAGAACCCAGAAGTCTCTCGGCCTGGCTTCCTCCTCACCCGTCCTCCGCCCCCCAGCTGTTCCCACACCTGGTGTCCACTCTAGCACGTCTCTGGTCTCCATGAAGCACACATTCACGCCTCCTTCCAGGACCCACAGACTAGAGCTCCCCCCTCCCATCTGCAGAGATCAGGGCTCGGGGAGGGCAGCTACCACGATGGCCTCCTTCTCCTTCTTGAAGGCCTGCTCCCTGGCCTCGAGCTCTTCTCTGGTCAGCAGGTGGGATGCCCATTTGACGCGTTCAAACTCCTCAGGGCTCATGATGAGGGACTCCCCAGAGGGATCCTTGGCGGGAACGCTGCCCCAGGGGATGAACAGTCAGTGGAGAGGAGTGGGAAGCTCTCAGCACCGCACCACAGGTGCTCGGCCCTCCGCCCCTCCCTCATCACTGCTGGCGTCCCACGATGCCACCCCATGGCGGGAGAGACCGCCCGCTGCACCACCGGCCCACTGGGGAGAAGGGGTCCCAGGTGAGGCATAGGCCAAGCAGAGACATTTTAAGGACTTTTGCTGAAAGGCCTAGTGTGCATGTCACCTTCTCGGTGCACCCATCAGAGACCCTCCCCCGCCCCTCATGTGCACATAGGCCAATCCCCCCACCAGACCGAGAGCCGACCTCCTCGGAGGCCACCGCGCTCTGCTGTCACGGCCTGGGCTGTGCCTCCTACCCCCGGGCACGGCCTGTGCGGGGACCACGCACTCCTCCAGGATGCAGCCTCTGCTGGCCCCGGTGGCCGCCTAGCCTCTGGCTGGGCCCAGAGGGAGAGCGCAAAACCACGCTGGTGAACTGGACTTTAAAAATAGCTTATTCTTCAAGGATGACATAAAAAGGGCAGGGGGGACGCCAGACAAGGTTGAAATGGATGCTGTGAGAAACCTAAGCATCCCTGTCCATCCGGCCCAGAGAGAAGCTTTGAGCCCTAAATATTAATTAAAATCTCTCATCAACAACAGTCAGAAGCATGTCTGCGGACCTCTCCTCCTATCCGCCCAGCACATTCAGCAAACCAATAGCTAATTATAATGATTACAAACAAATGACATACACTGAAGGTGGAGGCGGCAGGAGCAGCCCGGGCCGGGAATAAAGCTGCTTCTGGGTGAGGCCATTTAACAGGGACACGGCAAGGAGACGCAGACCATCGGAGGCAGGAAGTGAAACCTCATCTCATAAAATGCGTGTGTGTGTGTGTGGGTGTGGGTGTGGGTGTGGGTGTGGTGGGGAGCAGTTCAGGAGGAGGGCCGAATGAGTGAGTGGATCCGGGGCTTGGCCCGGGACCTGCAATGACCAGGACCGATCTGGCCCACCCCAAAAAGGAACCCTTCCTTCGCCCCACCAGCGGCTGCAGGAGGCGGACCATGCATGGCCGTTTGCCACCAGGGCCGACCAGACTGCGCTCCTGGGGCCGTGACCCAGCCGCGCTGCCCCAGCTCATGACACAGACAACACTTCCTGGGAGCTCGAGTTCTCCGCGGGTGGAACCAGGGCTGGGAGGACGGTTTCAGAGAGTGCAGCTGGAACCAACCCCCACCGCCCCCAGCGACAGCTGTTCCCCCTGCTGAGCTACAGACCTAAACCACAGGGGCACCGAGCAAGGGGGCAGCTCTAGTCAGGAAGCCACGCAGAGCCAATCCCAAAGGAACCCAAGAGCCCCAGGGAATTTCCTCTTCTGGCCCCAGAGCCTGGGAAGAAGCCAGGGGGCCAATTAGCATCTGGTCAGTTTCCCTTTACTTCAGATTCTTGGTACAGCCAAAAGGAGTTGACTCATCTGGACCATTTCTCTTTACCAAGAGCACTAAGGGGGGCTCAGAGAGGACCCACCAAGCACGGCCCCTCTCGCAGTCCCATGAGTCCCACCGCAGCCAGGAGACAGGGGAAAAGAAGAAGCGGGGGATCGAAGGCAAAGGCAAGAATCGATACAAGAGGGGGAGCAACAAGAGAGGCCAAGATGCCAAGGAAGGAGAGCTAGGAAGAGAACAGGGGAGATGAATAGGACAGAAGTGGGGCTCGACTATCTGGAGGAGATCAGATAGCCCCTCTCCCTGCACAGGTCCTTAGCAGAAGTGCAGGCTGGGATGGGGAGGCAGGGCCCTGAGCCCTGGGTACTCACATGAGTTTCCGGACCATGTCCCGGGTGATGAGCTGGATGGTCTCCGGCTTGTTTTCCAAGCCCAGGGCAGTGAGGGTTTTCCGAATGGCATGCTTATCTCGGAGGACCACAATGGGGCTGTCGCTCTGGGCCTGAGGCTGTGGGGTCAGGAAGCCGGCTTAGAAGCTGGTCAGCCCACATCCTGCGGGTCAGTCCCAACTTCTTCAAGGGCAGCCTTCCCCTGTTTCTTCCGCCCCATCCAATGGCAGAAAAGGCTGACTGCGGCCCAGATGGCGGGACCACCAAGAGTTTCCAGGGCACTGAGAAAGCAGTACACTGCTCTGCCCTTGAATATGGCTGCCTTCTTACTGACCAGTGCCTCTGAGAACAAGGCCTTCCCATGTCTTGGCAAATAGTCCTGGAAGGATGGGGAGGGGAGTGGCTAGTGTGTGTCCATTCCTAACCTGAAACCATCAGGCACAGAAAATCTGGGGTCTCTAGGTTCTCCTCCCTTTAAGATTTATGAAAGAAGAAATAATGATCTCTCTTGGACCCACATCGTGGTTTGAGATAATACCATTTGTTACAGACTCATGCAATCCATGATATTCGGAATTTTTAATCCTTCCTTATGATTAATTTACTTTGGTCCCCCCGCCCCCGAAAAAATCATATGGAGGAGGTTAGAAATGGCCAAATGGCCTGGCGGAGACCTGCTTTTACATGGAATGTGGTTAGAAAGTCAGGGAATCAGCATTAGAAGGCATACATATTAAATGTATGATTTTTTTTTCCAAAATATTCCAACCATGAAAGAGTCAGGTAATAAGAAAATGAAAGCACTTATTTCAGGAAAATTTTGAACGCAGGAGAGAATTTCATTTGTCATGAAGGCAGCGACCGTGATCCTGCCTCCATGGAGGTTGTGCAGGTCCTTCGGGTCCTGAGCGCCCTTCGCCCTTTGCACAGACCGTCCCCAGAGTGTTACCACCAGCTGCAGTCCATCTGCTTCCGAGAGGGCGCGACTCAGGCGCGCCACGGACCGCTTCTGCCCCCTGCTGCCGCTTCAGAGACCTCCGCTCCCCCAGCGAGGAGGCCAAAGAAAAGGGCCCGGAACAGGCATTTCTCTGACTGCCCCTCCCGCTGTCCCAGCTGGACGACTCCTGGAGAACTCGGCCATTTCCAAACCCTTCATCACCCCACGGGCCCAAAACAAAACCTGTCTGTAAGTGAGGGTGCATTCCTCCGATTCTGTCCCTGTGGATAGGAAAACCGATGCAGATGGCCGTCTTCTAAATGGAGAAAGGCGGGGCGCCTGGGTGGCTCAGCTGGTTAAGCTGGTGAAGCGTCTGCCTTCTGCTCAGGTCGTGATCCCGGGGGTCCTGGGATCGAGTCCAGCATCGGGCTCTCTGCTCAACGGGGAGCCTGCTTCTCCCTCTGTGTGTGTTCCCTCACTGTCTCTCTCAAGTAAATAAATAAATAAAATCTTAAAAATAAGTAAATCAGAAAAAAATAAATGGAGAAAGGTGCCTTCTCGAACCCTCTGGAAGGTCCTGTTTGTTTAAAGATTTATTTATTTCCTTGAGAGAGAGAGCGCTCACATGCGCAAGTGGAGGGGGTGCAGAGGCAGCAGGAGAAAGAATCCCCAAGCAGACTCCCCGGGGTCACGGATCACACTCCCCGAGGATCGCAGATCACGGATTACCGGTCACAGATCACGGAGCTAGAGGTGGGGCGGTGGGCTTGATCTCACACCCCTGAGATCAGACCAGAGCCAAAACCAGGACTCAGACGCTCAGCCGACTGAGCCACCCAGATGCCCCTGGAGAGTCCTTTTTGGTTCACAATGAGGACAGCGAGGAGCACGGACATCCGCTGGGCTCCCACCACCTGCCGGATGCACAGGTGTTCCCACCAGCATTCACACCACTCCTGGCATCTTTCCTGTCCTTTACTCTGCCCCTCCGTCTCTCACTGCCCTCTCTCCATGTCCCATTCTCCTTCTGTCCTTCCTTCTCACCTGCTGCACTTCCCGTGTACCAAGAATATTCCAAGTCATGCTCTCGCTAGCTCTCCTTCTCTACACAGAAGAAGCTGTCGGCCTCTTAGTGGGGACAACACCTGCACATGAAGACCTGCTCGGGATTTCCCAAAGCTAATGAACCCTGTTAGTTGAGCAACTGGGAGAGGAGGATCTGTGGTTTTCTCTGATGCTGTTCTTGGACGGAGGGGCAATATGTTGCTCCAGGTCTGTGAGCTCGGTCCGTGGCCCTCACACGTCTTCATCCTGGGGCACTCACTGGGCAACGACCTGCTCTCTGCAGCAGAGTCCCCCTCAACATCACAACAGATTTTAAATGCAGGGCAGATGTGAAGATTGCAGGGGTGGAGGGGCCAGGTACCCCTGATCACAGGGCCCCACTAGATGCCAGCGTCCGGCTGCTCGGGTCTCCCTCTGAGAGTCATCTGGGTGACTGGCTTCATCCCGAGCAACACCAGTCCTGGTCACTGCCTCCCAGGGCCAGCTACCTGGAGGGGCTGGGTGACAGTTACCTTGACCCCTCCGAAGAGGCTCTCATCCACCTCGGAGCTCACGGCTTTGGTCCGGTAGCGAGCCCTATTCCTCGACCTGTTGGAAGTGGTGGAGGACGAACTCAGGACGCCAGTGGTGCTTAGCGGCTGCAGGGAGAGGCAGAAAGGCCGGGTCGTCAGTACCGAGGGGTCGGCTGGACCCTGGGCAAGGGAAACACCTCGCATTTCCTCGTCCCCACACTGAAGATGGCCAGGTCATCGTGTGGTACAGAAGGGAGGAGGAGGGAAGTGGGGATGGCAAGAGGACGTCATCGTCATCCTGGTCCCAATTTCCCCCAAGGACACTGTCTTGAGAGGCCACGTGGGCTGCCTCTCCGGAAAGGTAGCATCCTCTCCCACCTCCAAGCCTCTTGGCCTGAGCTCTGAGCCCCTTTCACGACTAACACCGCTATCTGACATCCTCCGTGTCCCCACAAGCTCCCAAGGTTATGGTGGGGACCAGAGGACACTGAGGATGGAAAAGCACCTTCCTGCTGCTTGGCTCACAGTTCGTGCCCAGTAAAGTTCAGTGGATGAAGGCTGAGTGATTGCTTCACGGCTTTCACTCCTGGGACCCCAAAAGCATGCACTTTTAACCAGCCAGTGTCTTCCTATTTGGGGAGAATTCCTCATCTAATGAGTTGAGATAAGGCCTATCTCCGACTGTAGACGCTAAAAACACCAGATACGCTCCTTCTGAGCCTGGGCAAAGGGCCTCGGCTTCACCAATCGGATCCCCTGAGCCGGAGAATGGAGGGGAGCGGGTGGTGCCAGGAGAGCCCGGGGGAGCTCTGGCCGAGGCAGCGTGGTAAGGACCCGCGGCAGCACCCCACAAAGCTGCCGGGGCTGGGCGTGCCACGGTGCAGCCAGGGGCCTTGCCAGACCCGCTCTGGGTGGTGATTTTGACTCCGGTTCCAGCTGCAGTGCCTCCCTTTGTCCCCGTTTCCCAAGCACAGTTTCCCAGCCGGGGAGCTCCCCAAAATCCACCCCCCTCTATGCCCTCGCACTTAAGTCAGAGTTCTGGCCCTGTTGCCTCCAGCTAGCAATACTAGTACTTCCTCCCCTCCCAAAGCCCAGCTCAGCCCCGAGGGGAGTCTGTCTCCGGGAGGTGACTTCTGCGAGGACTGGGGGCGACTCCAACCTTACTCTAAAGCTGACCCAAATCTCCCTTTGGAGGAGCCAACCTGTCCCCCAGTCCTCTAAGCTGGGGTGTCTCGGCGGCATGAGCTACCCACTGGGGGTCTCCCAAGCCTGGGAATCAGCAGCCGTCAAGAGGACAGCGCAGACAGGGAGAAGGACCCTGTCGTTGCAGGTCACTAAGCCCTGGACGATGTGTTTTGAAAGCTCTCTCCGATCCGCCCTGACCAACCAGATTCGGCAGCACCTGTTTCACCTGCCTCGGGTTTTCCCGCTAAATCAGACGATTATTCTCCAGCCGCGCCCCGCTGTGCGTGCCCTCCCTTCTTCCTCACTGCCTGGCCCAGCCGGCAGGAGGCTTACGGTGGGGGCCTCCCTTTACAGCTTCAGGCAGCCCCGGGACAGCAGAGCAGGAAAGCTTGGGTTTATTAGAAGGTAAATATAGCAGCCCCGAGGATGCCTAATAACAGACTCGGAAGGGTCATTGTATGGTTAGTGGTGAGCAACTGCTCCCCTTTCCACCAAAAATAGAAGCAGAGGAAATGAAAAGAACCTGCAGTAGGTGGGACTGAGGGCAAGCATTGGGAGGGGAAAGGTGGAAGGTACCGGACCAGCAGGGATGGTGTGAGTTCTGCCTCTAAGTAAGGAAGAAGGTGTGGTGCCTGGCCCATCAGAGGAGTGCGACACGCATTAGATGAAGCCCGGGTGAATGAAAGCAAGCAAGGTGGCCTCTCGCGGGCCGCAGGCCAGCTTGACTGGAAGCCTCCCCAGAACACGCCTGACTCTGCGCCACTCCCCGACTCCACATCTTCCAAATCACTGTGGAAAATAACGTAGTGACGGGGCTTTGGAAGACAGATGAAAAGTATTATTATTGTTTTTGCATGTGTTCTCCTGTTTCTTTTCAAGGGCTCCTGCAGGTTTGCCGTTTACCCTCAGGTGTCCACCGGGCGACAGGTTCCTCCAGGGCTGAGACCCTGTCGCCTCTTTCCTGTGCCCTTGGCACCCAGGTCAAGAGCAAGCCGCGCAGGAGATGCTCCACTGTCAGAGCCTAGAAGTCAGAACAGAGGAAGGAAAAGAGATGACCACAGGGAAGTGGCCACTGGGCAGGGCAGAGGGAAGCTCTGAGCTCTCTAGGGTTGGGTGGCTGAGAAACCTCACTGGAGAAATGCTGACTTTTAAGCCATAAGCCCCAGCCCCTGTAGCCAAGAACAACAAGAAGGATTGGGGAGGTCACTGTGTAACAGCACTCGAAAAAATGAAGAACCAAGCAGAAACGGAAAGTTAGAGCCCTCTAGGTCAAGACAGTAGCCAAAAGGCTCTTTTAGGAAGTGAAGGGCTGGTTTGACTTCTTGCATGACCAAATAAATATCCCCAAGAGGGTGAGCAGCGCCCAGAGACAAGCCTGTCTAGTGCCTAGTTGCACGGGCGGAGATGAGGAGGGCGGACAGATAAAGATGCCAGTCCCACTTTGATGTTTCCATTCTTGCTGACCCAGCTGACTCCCTCTCTTCAAATACCCTCCCACCCCAGGACCACAGGAATTTGGCCGCCACTAGGAATTTGGGGAGAGACTCCGATGCCAAAAGATTAGCTGGTCAATCGGATGATTTTCACTCTGTCATTGATACAGGACAGTCTCTATAATGTATTAGGTTTTGAAGAAACCAGATTGGAAGGCACATGTAAGTATTCCTGCGAAAATGTCTGTTTGAAGGGTGTGCACCCCGAGTGCGTATTGAAAGAATGTTCACAAAAAAATGTTGAACAGAAATTTTGGATGAACATTATCTTCAGATGGTTCTCGCAGTGAATGATTTTCTGCAATTGAGGAGGTAACTCTTTTTATAGGTAACACACTGTATTTATTTGAAAACCAAACTTAGCCGGGGGGCTGGTGCCTAACTCTGAACACAGAAGTGTAGCCCTTAAAAACTGCAGCATCGGACGTCCCCGATCCAGTACGTTCAGCCCAAATCCGGTGAGAAGGAGCTGGTATGGGGGTGGCGCGGACAGCTGTGGGTTTCCTTGACGTAACCTTAACACCCGTCAACGGAACGAAGACCTTTTGCGTCCTTTCCTGGACATCCTCCTCACCCTGCCGTCCAGTTTTCCTTTTGCATGTAGGTTCCTCACGGGCTGGCAAAGTCAAGCTCCCAGCGCTCGGCCCGATTCTATTTCCCTTTCTGTGGGCTTTGGTTACCAAGAAGGTGAGGATGCGCCTGCACCAGGCATCTGCCTTTTACAGAGTGATGCACCCGAGCCACCTCTTTCCTCAAATGGGAGACAAGGTTGGCCATCAGCGGAATGCCATCTGAAGGTGGCATCCTAGTCAGGACTGAGGTCCCAAGCCTCTTTCTGGAGGATGGTGTTATTCATTGTTTTTGGAAGAGTCCTTGAAATCTGCCTCATTGTGAGCCCCAGCCTCCCCGCCTCCGCCAGCACCTCTCCCCACTCCTCCAAACACTCTCAAAAGCTAGCGAGCGGCGCACACACACGCACACACACACACACACAGCCTGCCAGAAGAGTGGAGATCACTAACTCGACCCACTGCTTCTGAAAGGTGCCTGCAGGCCCAGTCCTGTCCGGGGGATCTCAGAAGGCCTCCGTCAGCAGGCCAACCCCTGCCCTGAGTGGCCCGTAGGCAGGGAATCCCGATCTGAGTACACTAAAGCCCACAAGTCTAGCCTAAGTGCAATGCACTGATTAATTTGCACTGGAAAATATGAATAGTTTTAACCGGAGAGAAAGGAAGTAAGAGCTGCTATGTGCTCTTGGTTGCCTGCCGGGAGGCCTGACGCAATGCTAGGCCATCACAGACAGACAGACACGCACCTTGCGCTTATGAAGCACTGAGGAGAGCCCGGAATGACTATGCCTGATAAAACGGATCCGTGAAAGGGGACCCCCACCGCAACACCACAGGGAGTCCCCAGAAATTGGGGACCGTTCTTTGTTGGAGACTTGTTTGCATATAATTAACAAAGCTCTTCTGAAATCCCTACCTGGGGACCCTGAATTGGAACCACTGAGCCCTAGAAAAGCAGTGTGACCTATGGGCACGAAATGTGTCCACTGAATACCCAGGGCACCATCTCTGCCCCCTGGTGTGCCCCAGAAATTCTAAGGTTATTTCCAACACCCTGAGGCTCCAATGACTATCCTCTGTCCCACTGCCTTATCCCTCAGGGACCAACACCCTCCTTACTGGAACCCAGACACCCCTTCATAGCTCCTCCCAGGCCTGGTGTCCTTGTCAACCCTCACCACTGCGGGATCCTTCCCACCCCAGGGAACCCCAGGCCTGCCAAAGCACACCTGATCCCTCCCCAGGGCCTTTCAAACCTGGTACCTACCCACCCATTCATTCAATCAAATACTTGTTGAGCCCTACTGAGTGAACCAAGGCCCCACCAACAGAAGAGAAACCTGAGGCTCAGGGGCGTTAGGTGACTTTGTCACTCTGCTCTCAGTGGCCGAGCAGGTCCGATAACCCGGCATGTGGCCTCCTCACCTGCGGTTGACCCACATCACCACCCATCATCCCCAGCCCGTGGAGGCTCCAGCCTGAAGGAGAGGGAAGAGAACGTCCCTTTCTCCGCAACTCCCGGGCCAGCACCCCTCCGCGCTTTCAATCCCTATCGACCCCACCCCTAATTCCTCCCGTGGACCCTCCTCGGGACTTCCCTTGCTGCTTCTAGGCATGTCTTCTTTGCCCCTGGGCCTTCCTGACCTCAGACCCTGACTCATTTTCTGCCCTCCCCAACGCCTCGCTCTTCCCGCTCAGCACCCCAACCCAGGTCAGGACACATGAGACCCCCCCTCCTTGGTGCTCCCGGGACCTCACCATCTCAGCCGAACGCCCTGGCTCTGCGCCTGCGCCGCCTCTGCTACCCACCGCGCAGCCCGGGCGCTGGATGTTGATGCGTTACCATAGCAACGAGAGCGCGCGCACGCCGCGGCCCCGCCCCCGGCCCCGCCCCGGCCCCGCCCCGGCCCCGCCCCTCAGCTCCCGCGGAGGCACGCGGCGTCCCGCGATTTGGGGGACCCGAGCCCCTCCCTTGACTGGGAACCGCGCCCCCGAAAGACTGAGCCCCGCCGGCGAGCCCGGCCCTTCACTCTGGCTCTGGCTGGACCGTAGGGTCGGAACCCGAACCCTCAAGGGCCTGGCACGGGCCCAGGACGCATCTGTGGGCACTCCTGCAAAAGCCAGGCCCGGGGACACCCCCTGGTTACCATGGTTCCTGTTGCCAGTGCTGCCCAGGAGGTGCCCGCCAACCCTGGATCAGAGGAGACAAGTTTCACAACAGGAAAGTCTGGTTAGACCGCAGAAAGTCCTTCCCGCCTTGAGGACGTGTGTGTAGTTTCAGGAGCAGTTCCTCAGACCTCCAGCTCAGTCACCTGGGAGTTTATTAAAAATAAAAGGCAGGCCTGGGACGCCTGGGTGGCTCAGTCGGTTAAGCGGCTGCCTTCGACCTGGGTCATGATCCCAGGGTCCTGGGATCGAGTCCCACATCGGGCTCCTTGCTCAGCGGGGAGCCTGCTTCTCCCTCTCTCTCCCTCTGCTTGTGCTCTCTCTGTCGAATAAATAAAATCTTTTTAAAAAAAATAAAATAAAATAAAAATAAAAGGCAGGCCCTATAGACTTTCTGAATGGAAATCTACGGAACTGACCTTAGGAAATCTGCCCTTGAACGCTTCCCAGTTTGCGTGGACTGTTCTGGAAGAGTTCTTAGGAGTTTTATGATTTTCCCAATTTGGTTTGGCCCGCATACCTCGCAACCTGCAGGGACGAAACTGAGCTGACCCCCCCAGCCTGTGTGCCCCACGCCTCACCAAGCCTCTGCATGCACCAAGGACGCTCTCCCCTCCAGCCCTGATGAGCTGAACTCGGGCCAGAAGGCAGTGATGACTGATCCTGCTCTCCCACTCGCGGACCTCTCCCCAGTCCCTCACAGCCCGCCCTCGGAAGCTCACTGCAGCTTGGCTTCTGTGCTTTAAAGCCACTGACGGCATCTGAGACACACTCAGGGCCGGACTATATGCAGAGCTAGGGGCACCGAGGGCTGTCCACAGCCCCAGGGGATGGAGGAAGGGAGCCGGGCTCACCTCCAGTTGTTCTTAAAAGGACTTAACTCCAGCAGACCTCACATTCCTTCTCTGGATTTCCCAGCCTTATCTCCTTTGGGATCCGCAAAAGAACACAGGGGCGGGACAGGGGTGGCGGGGAGGCCACCGTGTGGGAGGTGGCATCCGAGGGGGAGGTGAGAGCAGCTACCACGCCCCGTGGGCCTGAAGGGGGAGCACAATCCTCTGGGCTTGGGAGTGAGGCGAGGGAAGGAGGGACAACGAGGTGAGCAGCCTGCTGTGGCTGGGATGCTCCCCTAAGTGTTCCTCCGAATCCTCAGCCGCATCTCCGTGAAATCATCCCCATCACCAGAGAGGAGACTGAGGCCAAGAGGGGTCACCGTCCAAACTCAAAAGTTGGTGTTCTTTCCTCAACCCAGGCTGCCTCTCTGAAGGCAAGGTCTTAAAGTCGAGGCAGGAAGGAGTGGGGGACAGAGTGCCAGGTAAGGGAGCCCCCTGCCAGGCTTTGTTTGAATTGACCTCAAAGCTCCCAATCCTTAAGGTTCGGGCCTTCGGAGTGGAGTGCTTGAGCCCCTTACAAGGGTCAATCACCAGGCCTCTTAGCTGCGTGTCTGCTTGGCTATGTGGTTTGTAGATTTGCAAAAGTAAGTTGAGTTAGGGATCCATTTATTCTGGATTCCATGAAACGTGTTTGTGTGGTTCCCCATCACCTGTCTCATTGTGTTACTGCCTTCTGTGCAGCTGTCCCCAAGGCCACCTGGGACGCTCCCTCCGGCCGCCCACCCGGCCACCTCAGCTGAGGTCCGGACGGGAAAAGGCTGGCCACATTCTCTGTGGGAACATGTGCTGTGGTGCCTGACCCCAGAAGGCTTTGCAAAGTGGAAGAAAAACAAGGTTTGACATTTTTTTAAGGAGCCAGCGGCCAGGGGCGCCTGGGTGGCTCAGTCGTTAAGCGTCTGCCTTCAGCTCAGGTCATGATCCCAGGGTCCTGGGATCGAGTCCCGCATCGGGCTCCCTGCTCAGTGGGAAGCCTGCTTCTCCCTCTCCCACTCCCCCTGCTTGTGTTCCCTCTCTCGCTGTCTCTCTCTCTGTCAGATAAATAAGTAAAATCTTAAAAAAAAAAAAGAAGAAGAAGAAGAAGAAGAAGAAGAAGAAGAAGAAGAAGAAGAAGAAGAAGAAGAAGAAAAAGCCAGCAGCCAGTCCATGAATAAATTCTAACCCTCCCATTGTATAAAATTGTAAGTGCAGATTCTGTTCTTATCACTGCCTGGCCAAAACGGAAGTTCTCTCTGGCCAAGAAGAGACCTAGTAATGCAACATATATAATTATAAACACATTATACATCTCACCAGAGAAAAATCTGTCTCCAGAGGACCTAAACTTGTTGACGGTTCTGTTTTTCTAACAGTGATACGGTTTTTCCTTTTTGCATTCTTCTCATAGATAATTTCAAACCCACATGCCCACTCGAACTCTTCTGAGTATAATGAGACAGTCTTTCCATTTAAAAACTGTCCAAGCCTTGTGTGTTAGTTTTCTACTGCTGCTGTAACAAATTACCACAAATTTAGTTGCTCAAAACAGCACAAATTTATGATCTCATGGTCCTGGAGTTCTTACCAGACTAAAACTAAGTTCTCAGCAGGATCACATTCCTTACAAAGGCTCTAGGTTGAATCCTTTGTCCAGTTTCTGAAGGCCACCATATTCCTTGGCTCACGCCCCCCTTCTTCCATATTTAAAGCCAGTAACATTACACCGCTGAGCACTCTACACAAGTCACATTTCCTTCTATGGGGACGTTTCTCTGATTTTAGGGACTCGTGTGATTAGGTTGAGCCCACCAGGATAATCCAAGAGAATCTCCCCATCTCAGGATCCTTACCTTATTCATAACTGCAAAGTCGTTTTACCATGTAAGGTAGATATTTAGAGGTTTGGGGAATTAAGAGGTAGATATTTGGAGGAGAGGTGGTGCATTATTCTGCCTACCACACCTTGCTAGGTACAATCCTTTTAAGGATCTGTAACATATTTTCAAAGGCTTGGGAGAGAAACACAAAAAACAAAATGCAAAAATATTTATTCAAAAAGTTGATACAACTTGAACATGCCTTTCTAAACTGATCTTGGAAAATTTCTTTGAAGATTCAAATAATACAAATGAGAGTGAACAGATTTGGACATATATCAAGAGTACATCCTCTTTGGGGCACCTGGCTGACTCAGTTGGTAGGTAGAGCATACAACTCTTGATCTCAGGGTCGTGAGTTTGAGCCCCACGATGGGCATGGAGTTTACTTAAAATTTTTTTTAATCTTTTAAAAAGAGTACATTCTCTTCTTCCATCAACTTTAAATGTATGTGTTAAAGAACAGAAAATTTACTTTAAAATTAATGAATTTATTTTGTACAAGAAAGGAAACAATCAACAAAATGAAAAGGCAACCTACTGAACGAGAGAAAATATTTACCTGTATCTGATAAGGGGTTAATAGCTAGAATATATAAAGAACTCTTACAACTCCACAGCAAGCAAGCAAGAAGAAAGAAAGAAAGAAAGAAAGAAAGAAAGAAAGAAAGAAAGAAAGAAAGAAGGAAAGAAAGAAGGAAGGAAGGAAGGAAGGAAGGAAGGAAGGAAGGAAGGAAGGAAGGAAAGAAAGAAGAAAGAAAGAAAGAAAGAAAGAAAGAAAGAAAGAAAGAAAGAAAGAAAGAAAGAAGAAAGAAAGAAAAAGAAATCCACTTTAAAAATAGGCAGAGGATCTGAGTAGATATTCTTCCAAAGAAGACATACAAATGGGGGCGCCTGGGTGGCTCAGTCAGTTAGACGTCTGCCTTTGGCTCAGGTCATGATCTCAGGGTCCTGGGATTGAGCCCCGCATTGGGCTCCCTGCTCAGCGGGGAATCTGCTTCTCCTTCTCCCTCTGCCCCTCACCCTTGCTCATGCTCTGTCTCCGTCTCTCAAATAAATAAATAAAAAGATCTAAAAAAAAGAAAAAAAGAAGATATACAACTGGCTCAACATCACTGATCATCAGGGAAATGCAAATCAAAACCACAATGAGATATCACCTCACACCTGTTAGAATGGCTAGTATCAGAAAGACAAGAAGTAACAAGTGTGTAGAAAAAAGGGTGTAGAAAAAAGGAAATCCTCCTGCACTGTTGGTGGAATGTAAATTGGTGCAGCTACTGCGCAAAACAGTATGGAGGTTCCTCAAAAAACTAAAAAGAGAACTGCCATATGATCCAGCGAACAACTTGTGGGTATTTATCCAGAGAAAACAAAAACACTTAAATCAAAAAAAATATACACTCTTCTATGATACTTGAGGCATTATTTACAATAGCCAAGACATGAAAACAACCTAAGTGTCCACTGATGAATGAATGAATACAGAAAATGCGATATATATATACATATGGAATACTAGTCAGCCATTAAAAAAAGAATGAAATCTTGCCATTTGTGATAAGGTGGATGCATCCTGAGGGTATTTTGCTAGGTGAAGTAAGTCAGACAGGGAAAGACAAATGGTATGATCTAGCTGTTGGGGGAGGTCATCAAAGACCTGACCACTGGTTGACCCGTGACCTGGACCCAGGCCATCAGAGGCTCCCCAGCCCCACTCTGTCCTTGGAATGCGGGTTCCACTTGGCTTTGCCACTCCCAGAGGCTGTTCCAAGGACACAGCCTTGGATGATGATGTGGCACTGAGAACATTTGGCCAGTATATGTGACTGAACCCAGCTAAGGCCTCTATAGAAACTTTTCAGATTTGGGGGGGCAGGTGCAGGATCTACTTATCTGGCTCCCACCCAAGACAAGCCTCTTAAATCTGCCACCTTCGAACCTGGAGTGGTCATCTCTCTCTCTGACCTCTCTCTGCCCTCCACATATGGGGCCGGTTTGAGATTATATCCAGGAAGCTCCTGAGAGGGTTGCAAAGCAACACTCACTTAGGTGTGGAATCTAAAACAGTGGCAAGGAAACAAAACCAAACTCATAGATCCAGAGAGGAGATTTGTGGTTGCCAGAGGTGGGGAGTCAGGGGTGGGGCAGTTGGGCAAAGATGGTCAAAAGGTACAAACTCCCAGTTATAAAATAAGTAAGTCATGGGGATTAATGTGCAACAGGATGACTGTGGTTAATAATACTGTATTGTGGGGCGCCTGGGTGGCTCAGTCGTTAAGCGTCTGCCTTCGGCTCAGGTCATGGTCCCAGGGTCCTGGGGTCGAGCCCTGCATTGGGCTCCCTGCTCCGCAGGAAGCCTGCTTCTCCCTCTCCCACTCCCCCTGCTTGTGTTCCCTCTCTCGCTGTGTCTCTCTCTGTCAAATAAATAAATAAAATATTTTTAAAAAATAAATAATAATACTGTATTGTACATTTGGAAGATGCTAAGAGAGTAGATCTTAACATCTCTCATCGTAAGAAAACAATGTGTAAACTGTGTGTGGTGACAGATGCTAACTCGAGTTCTCGAGGTGATCATTTCTCAGTGTATACAAACACTGCATCATTATGTTGTACATCTGAAACTAATATACTGTTATGTGTCATTATATCTCAATAAAAGAACTTAATAGGTTTATGAAACAAAAGTGATAAAAATGAACCATGAAATCAGTACATATTATTAGGAAATTGAAAAGTAAATGGTAACAAAAATGTTCAGACTCTATCAACAACGTAATTCAATAAGAGAAATAGACGAATTTTGAATAAATAGGCCCTTGGATTGTTTAATAATCCAATTAACAAGGAGAAAAAAATCCTATGAACACATTGGGAATATATTAGATTTCCTATTGATTTGACATAAAATATTGACATTGACAGAGCTTGCATAAAACTCATATCGGTACCCTAAAATCAGAACCTTTGACAAGTTGGTTAATGAGTGCCCTCAATTCAAAGAACATTTAATTACTGAACAATGTCATGAAATTTATAGCTCATGTAAAATTTAGCACCGATTTTTCCAAATTTGACAATTACGAAAATTGATATGATTTTGCCAATGGCAAACTGAAATGAAAGAAACATCCTAATCTATTAATAATAATAAAAGTGTCGATCAATCCATATCAGAAGAAGGAATGAATTATCACTCTATTCTGCCTATACAAAATAATATAAAATCACTGTCGTTCGGACACAAAGAATAAACGGCCAAAAAACGGAAGGAGGAAAGCTATTTTAGAGTTGTCTCAGGCAGTGAATTCACTTAAATCTTCTGTTACTCTTCCAGATGTTATGATTTTTACAGTATTTGCCAGATTTTGAAACATTTCTAATTTGTCATGATTTATTATACCAAATAAAGGTTCACTCTTGCAATTAATTGTGTATTAATAATTTTGCCTCGGGGCACCTGGGTGGCTCAGTCGTTAAGCGTCTGCCTTCGGCTCAGGTCGATCCCAGGGTCCTGGGATCGAGCCCCACGTCGGGCTCCCTGCTCCGCGGGGAGCCTGCTTCTCCCTCTCCCACTCCCCCTGCTTGTGTTCCCTCTCTCGCTGTGTCTCTCTCTGTCAAATAAATAAAATCTTTAAAAAAAAAATTGAAGTATAGGGGCACCTGGGTGGCTCAGTCGTTAAGCGTCTGCCTTCGGCTCAGGTCGATCCCAGGGTCCTGGGATGGAGTCCCACATCGGGCTCCCTGCTTGGTGGAGAGGCTGCTTCTCCCTCTCCCACTCCCCCTGCTTGTGTTGCCTCTCTCGCTGTGTCTCTCTCTGTCAAATAAATAAATAAAATCTTTAAAAATAATAATAATTTTGCCTCGTTCCTCTTCAATGGGGCTTCCCAGACTGCAGGAGCTTCGGGCCTCACAAAGCCTGGTTCCACCCCTGATAAGCAGGGAGGCAACCTTCCCCTTCTCAGCAAAACTTGGCTCCCAAGTGCAGCCGTATCCGGTGGGGCCGGCCTGGCGTGCCCTTGCTCTCCCCTCGCAGCCTCAGCCGGCTCTGCCCACTCCTCCCGGGCCCTCTCCCACCTTCTCCCCTGCGCCCTGCCCTCCCTTTCGTCGCGGCCTTCCTCCTTGCTGTGCATCGTGCGCGTCCGCTTCCTGCGGGCCCTTCCCCAGACTCTCGGTTCCCTCTGGTCCTCCGCTCCGCCCCTTCGCAGCGTCCCCACTGCACAGCCCGGCGGGCGGGAGAGCAGTCCGGGGCTGGGGGCGCTGGGGAGCCGGAGGAAGAGGGCGGTCCCGACTCCCTGCCCTGCCCGAATCCCACCCCCGCTCCCTGACCCTTCCCACCGCGTCGTCCCTCGGAGGAGCCTCCCCGGGGGGCGCTGGGCCCCCGCAGCTCCTCCTCGCCCCACTGGGCCGGCCCCACCCTGCAGGCGTCCCGAGGTGCTCCCCGCGCTGGTAGGGCCGGAGGGGCGAGAATTTTGACTCTGATTAATAAGCACATTTTAGATGGGAGGAGCCTGGGAGATAAGCGCGGAGGAGCCGATGGTTAAAATGACAGGTCTGGCCGCTCCCTGGAGCGTGTCTCCCGTCTAAGAGCAACGAGAGGAGAGACTGATTCCCCGCTTCCCTCTCTCTTCCTCTCTCTCTGTCTCTCTGCGCTTGAAATGCATTTAGAACCCACACTTCGTAGGCCGGGGATAGGCGATGCTGAGGCTCTAAGGCGGGGCTTGGGGGTAGCAGGGCCATAGGAAAGAATGGCCAGCAGGGATGAGGCTTCCCACATTTCCTGTTGGAGAGTTTGTGTCGAGCGCATGTAGTTCTTTGCTCGCTCGTGTAGTCTCTGAACGCCTTTGATACACGTGTCTTGGGAGTTCTCCAACATAGGGTCCCCAGCTCCTTCCTCCGGACCTGCCTCCATCACCCTACCAGATTCTGCTCCCGTCGTCAGGGTGACCCGCTGTCCATAAAGGGAACTGTGGGATGCTCAGTTCTCAGGAAAGCATATTGTTTCCAGGCTGGTTCATAGCCAAGAAGTCCATCTAGAACAGCCCGGAAGAGGCTCTCCCATGATCTGTGCTCCCCCCGGCAGCACAGTGAAGAAGGAAAGTGGTGACTGATGTTGGAGCCAGACTAGCAGGGTTACAGCCCTGACCTAGCCGCTCACAGCCGAGAGCCCTTGGGCCACCTGCCCAACCACCTGGGCCTTGTGAACTCATCTGCGACACGGGGCAATAGCCCCAAGAGGCACTGTGCCGACCAGGCTCGAAAACCAATTTGCACAGTGCCCGGTGGTTTTCCTTCCTTTTCCGCCCCCCAGAGCAGGGGGCTATGTGGGGTGGGGGACCTCTTTGTCCTCCGTGTAGTGTAAACACGGTCAGGAATCAGACTGTAAATCCTCTAAGTTGCAAGGATGCCTGAAAGCCTATCTCACTACCCCCTTCTTCCTGGAGCACTTGAACTCTCAGAAGGGCCTTCAGTTCTTCCCAAAGCAAAGTAGAGCTGAACACATAAATAAACACTTAAATGCATGAATTGTTTTACTCAAAGAATTTGCTGCCTTCCCTCTTTCTCCAGATCTCTCTTTCCCATCCTTAAAAACTGGGAGACGAGGGGGCGCCTGGGTGGCTCAGATGGTTAAGCGTCTGCCTTCGGCTCAGGTCATGATCCCAGGGTCCTGGGATCGAGTCCCCACATCGGGCTCCCGGCTCAGCGGGGAGCCTGCTTCTCCCTCTGACCCTCTCCCCTCACATGCTGTTTCTCTCTCGCTCGCTCTCTAAAAAAATAAATAAGATCTTTAAAAAAAAAAAACTGGGAGACGAGGCATGGGGCAGGGAGTGGGGAGAGAGTTGGAGAGCCATGGAGAAAGATGGTGAGCCCCAGGGAAAGGGGTGGGGGGATGGGGAGGAGAGAGGGGGAGGAGGGTGTGGGAGGTGACTGGAGGCCCTGGGTCCAGAGAGAAGGAGGGGAGAGGGCATTGGCCAAGGAGGCACCATCACCGTCCCACCCTCGGGCCTGGAGGTGGTGACGGTGGGGAGTGGGGCGCTGAACCTCCAGAGCGCTGACAGAACCACGCTGGCCACACAGCCCACCCCCTACCTGGCCCCAGCACCCCTGGGCAGAGAGCCCCCAGGCCAAGGAGAAAGACATTAAGGAATCTACAGCCTCCACCCCTCTTCAAAACCACATCTCCACCCTCCCACCCATCCCAGGTTCTCCCAGGTCCCGGGTGCCCTGGACACGCCTCCGCATGCCTGGCACCAGCTTCCCCTCCTACGTGACCAGCACGGCCCCTGGACTGCATGGCGGATGTTAAGATAAGGCCAAGGAGGGAAAGCAGCCAAAGCCCGGAAGTTACACAGCCTGTTTCCCCTGGCAACCCACCACAGTCTCCAAACAGTGCGGGGGGGGGGGGGGGGGGGTAGGGACAACTCCCATCCAAGGCCTTGGGCCAGGGCCGTCCCAGACCTCAGCTTTCTGTTGGAGAAACTTCGCTCTGCATCTCTGAGGACAGGACCGCCTAAGAATTATGGGGGAAGCCAGTTTAAAACGCGAATTCAAGAGAACACCCCCATGAACTCCCCCACGGATTCTGAGTCTCAGGGGTCTAAGAGGACAAACTGGAATCTTCATTTCTAACCAGCACCCGGGGTGATGGCAGTATTGGCAATGTGAGGACAGATGTCACTCAGAGAACAGAATAAGTCTGAGCAAGTTGGGACTCCTTGTGGTGGGGTTAGGGGGATACAGGAGGGGGCCTAGGGTAGCCCAACCATCCAGTGTCTGCTGGAGCCTGCAGTGAGCCCCAGCCCCAGGGATGCCTCACTTTGGGTATTTTCAATGTCCAGGGAGTGACCAGGAGTCCAGAGATCTGGATTCTAGAACATGCAGAACCAGTGCAAAACTATGAACTCCCACTGAGCTAGCTTCTGGGCCAGGTACTACCTTGCTGAGCACCAGGAGCCATAGGCAGATACATAAGGGGTTCAAGGACGCTGGGTTGAGCACACCACTTAACAGTGGTTAGGTATGTTTTTCTCTTTTCTCCAAAGGGTATACAAATATTAAAGCCTTTCCAAGAGGTGACAAGCCCCTCCAGAATTAATAGATACGGGAGTGCTTCTCTGTATGTCCTGGTTGTTGCGAAAGCTTTTGTTGCTAGAGGTAGAAGTTGGGCAGTCAGAAAGCTCCAGAAAGCCAGAGAGCCTTGAGGACAGCAACCCCGAGTTGCAAGATCCAGGGGCTGGGCCTCAGGGTTTCTCCACTAGCCTCTTTCTGAAGCTGCCAGATCTGCAGTAGCCTTGGAGGGGTGGCTGCCTTGGAGCTGAACTTCCTGCCCCACTTCTGAGGCCTGACCTCCCACTTCCTCACTGCGGCCCTGGCCTCCACCCACAGAAACACTGCAGTTCACGCTGGCTACCCGCCGAACCCTTTCCCGGGTCAGCCAGCTCACAGGAGAGCCCAGAAAGGGGCACGTGATGAGCTTAGACTGCTTTGGTCATCCGCTCAAATCCCAGTTCAGCCACCAGCTGGGCTCTGAAGTTACTTTTGCCCTTTGCCTTGGTTTCCTGACCTGGAAAATGGGAGAGAAGCAGGGAAGAATCTGTGGTAGTATCAGGCCCCTGTTCCTGGATTTCCCATCCCGGAGACCACAGCACCACTCACGTAGTTGCCGAAACCCTCTTCACTCTCCACAATGCATGAGCCAGTCTGGAAATCCATCCTCTCCTTCTCATGCCTGCTGAGCCCCCTTGGCCCAGGCTGTTCTCACTCCAGCCTGGACCAATGCAGTAGCCTCCCAAGGTCGGCCTGCCCCCGGAGTCTTCCCAACCCCAGGCCTTTCTCTGCCCTACAGCCTGGGAAAGTTTTCTAAGTAAGACACAACTCTCATCTCTTCAGCTCCCTGCTTAAAATTCCTCAGTGGTGCCCCCAGCCCTTAGTGAAATGTCCAAAATCTTTCATTTGACTTTGAAGCTCCTTGGAAGAGCTGGTCCTGGAGGAGCCCCCCAGCCCCCAACCAGCAGCCCCACTCGCCTGAGCGGATTCCTGAGATATGCAGCCTCAGCTCCCCACAACATCACCACCAGCCTCCACTGCAGAAATGACCCAGGGCTGCTGGAGGTTGGCGAGTGATCCTCCCAAAGAGCCCTGTGTGCATTTTTCTGAAGGCACAGAGCGCTGGCTTCCTGAATGATTGAGACTCGGCTCATATCTGTTTTATCGCCCCTGCAGGACTATGTGTTCTTTGAGCAGAGAGATCATGTATTAATAATCTTCATCTCCGGGCGCCTGGGTGGCTCAGTTGGTTGGGCGACTGCCTTCGGCTCAGGTCATGATCCTGGAGTCCCGGTATCGAGTCCCGCATCGGGCTCCCTGCTCAGCAGGGGGTCTGCTTCTCCCTCTGCCCTCTTCCCTCTCGTGCTCTCTCTCATTCTCTCTCTCTCAAATAAATAAATAAAATCTTTAAAAATAATAATAATAATAATAATCTTCATCTCCCCCATAAGGCCTGACATAGAGAACCCCCATAAGTGTTGAACGAACCAACACCTGAATTTAAAAAAAAATGGGTGTATGTATATGCATTCCCAAGCAGAATTGCCCATTTTCTACCTTAAGAAGATGGGATCTGTCCTATTATTGAAAACATTCCTCTTGATCCTTAAGAGATGCCAGAGGCTAATAACCTTCAGAGTCAAGAGGATCGTTTTTCCTTGTGTAACCTAAATTTCTCTAGATGCAACTTCAGTGCATTTTCTTTTAATCCACCTCTTGGCCACTGGGACTAAAACTCATTTCTTTGCATGGAGACAGTTACTAACTTACTCTTTAGGCTTCTCTTCAACAAATTTAATCCCAAACCCTTTATAGTTCCCTCCCTAGGGCCCTATTGCCCTGGCTTTTCCCTGTTCTGCTGCTCCTTGGGCCTTTTGCCAAGCTCTCCAAGGCTGCCCCCGGCTGTAAAGGCAGGAATGGGACATATTGTTCTCCACGGAGCCATGTGCAAACTCACAGATGCTTACATCCTGCCTACGCACACAGGACGCACACCTCGCTGTGCCCATAATCCCTGCTCCTTGGCAAACATGCTCATAGGCGGCCTCCACACTCGGTCACAGATTCCTCTGCTCCCACCTGCTGAGCCCTAGCCCTGAGAATTCTCACACACCTGGACACACACCCACGGGAAGGGACCACACAGACCTATGCTTTTTCCCCAATGGTGAGCCTAGCTAGGCTGAGCACCAGGAGCCCTCTTCCTCTTCCTCCCCTCCCCTCTGCCTCCCCCTACCTCTCCCTGCCTTCCTACTCCAATTCTTTCCATTGGGCCACAAGGAGCTGAACCTACTTTCTCTCCACCTCCGCAGTGATTTTGCACTTCAAGGCTGAAGGCAAGGAGTAAATGAACCAAAGTTGTCTCCTACCCCTTCCTGCCCTACTCCCCTGTCTTCCCCCAAATCCTCAGTGTGCCTTCCATTTGCCCGGCGCACACACGGCTCTCTGCCCCTCCCCGACCTCACTTCTGGCCGTCCGGAGCCCTGGCGTCTCAGGTTTTCACCTGCTGGAAATGAACAATGGGGGAGTATTGGAAGGAAGCTGACGGATGAGCTGGTTCCATCTCAGACCCAGTGACAGGCTGGCTTGCTGAGCTCCTGCCCTGGCTGGGCACCGTGTCACTGGGCCAGGGGATTCAGGAACATGGGAGTGGGGTGATATTCATTCATTTGTTCGACAAATATTTATCCAGCACCTACTACATGCCGGGCACCTCTCCACATCAGCAAAACCAACACAAACCTGCCCTTAAAGAGTGTACACTCTGTGGGTGGAGACAGAAGATAAATAAGTAAAATACACTGCAGGTCAGGTGGTGATACGAGAAAGCAGGGGAGGAGGATGGGGAGCAGGCCGAGGGTGGAATGTGCAATGTTAAGTAGGCTGGCCAGGGAAGGCCTTACTCGGAAGGTAACCTTTGAACAAAGACTTGAAGGACAAACCGTGGTGAGATCTAGAGGGGACAGGGGTCCTGGCAGCAGGGACAGTCCTGCAGGTAGGGCGTCAGGAGACACCAGTGCAGGGAGCCATGGAGAGCGAGGTGCCACACAGAGGAGCGCCTGGCCCCCCCAACCCCCCCGCTAGGACTCCGAAGAGGGTGAGGCCAGGAGAGGTGAAAGAGGCCAGATTCGGTGCAAAACTATAGCCTCCGATGGGACAAAACACTAAGCAGATTTTGAGGTGTCGGTGCAGGCCATTTCCAGAAGGAATCTGCTAGAGCTGCGGCCAGGTGGATTGCGGGGAGCCGTGGAGATGGCTCACAGAGCCTGTGGAGGGTGGCGGTCCAGCCAGAAGCAAGGCGGCCCCCTAACCAAGCACTTCTCCTATCCCGGCGCTGTTTGCCTTGAAGAGCCAGTTCCTCCCGGGGCAGGGGGTCCGGCTGCTGCCTGAAGCGTCTCCGAGCACCACCTCTCTCCCTGCGAGGCGTCCACGCAAACCGTGCTGCACCCCACACGTCCGTCCCTGGAGCCCTTGCAGGCGAGGGCCCGTGCTTTCCGCACAGGGCTGGCACGATCCTCACAGCACCAGGAAGAAGGAGCCAGTACCTCTAGCTTTCAGATGAGGGGCACCCACCACTCCCACTTCCCTTTTGTCCCCCCCGTTCCTCCACGGCCCCACTTCTTGCTGAGCCTCCAACTGCCCAGGATCACAGCCAGGTTGACCCGGCCTCAAATCCACGTCCCTCCCTCTACTCCTGACGTGGCCGTGGGATGCCCTGAGACCCGGTGTGCTCATGTGGGGCCAAAATGGGGGAAAGAACACAGTGATATGCACCTCGTGGACTACTGCGGGAATCCACTGGGGGAGGCCAGGGGGTCTCAGTCTAGGCTCTGGAACAAGTTGAGTGTCTCAGAAAGTTGTGAGGCGCATGGCCCGCAATCTGTAGCTATAAATGGTTAAATCTGGGAAGGGGGCAAATGGTTCAGTGTTCTAGTATAACAATTAGTGAATTCAAGGTTTTCTCTGCAATGACATCACTCTCCCTCTCTGGCGTCCCGCGAGCCAGAGATAACGGGGCAGAATGACAGCTAATCCGTGGGAATTTGCATAGAGGCACCAGCCTATCTTATCTGTGCCTCAGCCAGAGGGAGGGCAGCAAATTCCATCCCTCCCGCGGGGTCAGGTCAGGATCCCCCAGGATCCCCGCTGAGCCTTCCAGCTGACCTTCCACAGACAGCCCAGCACGGGGCCTAGCACACAGTAGGTGCTCCCTGGCAGAGGGAGCCACAGTGAGGCAGTGGGAGAAGAGAGAATTAAAGCTCTCTGGTTAGCAACCCGGTCCTAATCTGTCCCCCTCAGGCACAATGCTGGGGCTCTGCCCTCCTAAGGAAACAGGCGCTGAAGTAGAAAGAGGGTAGGGGGGAACTTGGTGTGGGGGGCTGGCCCAGGGTCTGTCCAGTCCTCCCAGGGCCTGATGGGGAGGCCATGGAGTCAAGGTGACACCTAGGAGTTGGAAACGAGGGAGGCAACATTCATGCCTCGGTCAGGGTGAGCTCCGGGCAACCTGACCCCAAAATTGATTCTCTTGGTTACAAGGCCACCTGCCCAGAAGGCAAGTTCTCTCCTCTGCACTCCCAAGTGCGTGGGATCCCTCAACAGGGCCTCCTCCCTCCAGCCACCACCACCAACTCCCCCCTGCTCCCTCGCAGCCTGGCAATTCCTCCCCACCACTGCCCCCCTGGCCCCTGGCCCCCAAGCTGGTGTGGCCAACTCCAACAGGGGCCACCTTGCCCCAGGCCTGCCTGCCTGAGGGGCCTCCCGCCGAGACTGGCCAGGACTCAGGCCAGGGTCAGCAGCCAGGCCCACCCTCCTGCCAAGGCGAAGAAGCTATTCTGGCTGGGCGAGGGGCCCAACCAGGAGCACCAGGTGGGATGCCCAATTCCTAGGCTGGTATGTGGACACTGCCCACATCTCTCCTGCATTACGGCCCCTGGCCCAACGGCAACTATCCTCAACCCAACCTCCCCTCCCTTAAAGCCGGGGAGGGGGCGCCTGGGTGGCTCAGATGGTTAAGCATCTGCCTTTGGCTCAGGTCATGGTCCCAGGGTCCTGGGATCGAGTCCCGCATCGGGCTTCCCACTCCTTGGGAGCCTGCTTCTCCCTCTGTTTCTCTCTGTCTCTCATGAATAAATAAATAAAATTTAAAAATAAATAAATAAATAAATAAAGCCGGGGAGGAAGAGGACAGGGAAGGAACTCGGAAGATGGGTGTGAGGACTGCAGCCTTTCATCTCAAAGCCCTCTCTCCCACACCAGTCACGGTACTGCCCCCCACATTCCTCCCTTCCCAGTGGAGGGCTCACGGCCCCAGACACAGCCAGAGACCATCCAAAAAAGACAGAGAGATTTATTGAAATCAGCAAACTCAGGTTTTTTGAGCCCCAGCCCATGGTGGGCAGCCGTCCCTCCCTGTCCCCTCACCCCCACCCCTTAGCCACAGCAAGGGAAATGGAAAATGGGAAGCTGAGAGAGCCCCTGCCAGGGGCAGGCTGCCTTGATGTGTGGTGAACACAGCCCGGCTGCGGCTGGGGTGGCAGTCGCCACAGGCCTCTCCCTATAAATTAAGTCCTGTGGCCACAGCTAGGGCCGAGGCCTACTTGTGGAAGCGAGGCCAGGAGGCAGGGTCCCTAACCCCCAGCCAGGGAATGGACTGAGGACAGAGCTCAGGGGGAAAAGAAGCCGAAGGGAAAGAGAAGAGGTATGAGGGTGGGGGGTGGCCAGGCCCCCAAATCTTGGTCCCAGGAGGGAAGAGGCCCATTGGTCCAGTTTTGGTGGGTTTAAAGAAGGGAATGTATTAGTAAGCACGGGGGAGAGCCTGCCATCGGACACCCCCAGAGGCCGGCCAGGCCAGGCCCCCACCCTGGCCAAGGGGCGTCTGAGAGCCCCAGGGGATCTCAGGGAATGTCACTGCTAAAAAATATATATATATATTAACCATTCGTGGGAAGGCAGGAACAGGGCTGGGGTGGGATCAGAGGATCTGGCGGGGCATCCCGTAGCCGGTCATGCCGGCCTGGGATGCCCCACGGTTGGTGCCCATCTGCAGCCCAATGACGTTCTTGCCCTCTTGCAGCTGGTTGTCCGAGAAGTTCCGAGGGTTCTCCTTAGACTTCCTGGGTGGAAAGGGAGCGCTGGTGAGGAAGAGGCTGGAGGCTGCCCCAGTACGTGTCTTCCCTGGACGGGGCAAGGCTTCGCTGGGGACTCGGGTGCCAGTGTCCACTCTGCCCTTGAGAGGGCTTGAGCGCTCTCAAGCCACCTCTTCGTGTCTCAAAAGGGACAGTCCCTTGCCATCCCAGGAGAGTTGCGAGGACTCCGGGAGATGAGGGATGGGAAAGTGCTTTGTGCGGGACCATTTGCTTGGGACAGGGACAGGCCTGGGCCGCCCTGCCATACTCACTTAGGAAACCAGTTGGGATCCCCAGAGAAATGTCCATCGTCCCGGGCTACCGCCAGTCCACCCAGGTTCATCAGCGTCCTCTGCACACAGGCCATGTTCTTTCCTGGAAAGGGGGAGGGGGTGTGTTGGCCTCGGCGGCGCTGGGGTCCTGGGAGCCAGGGTCCCACCTCTACCGCTTAGGTCAGCAATTCCCTTTGTCCCCATACCCTCCTCCACCCCACCCCCCAACATGGCCCATTCCTCCAGGAAATACACACACACAACCGCTCTTTGTCCTCAGGGTGCCATAAACCTGCCCCCTCCTCCTGGGCAAGATGGCCCGGCCCGGTCTCTGGTGTTCTGGGTGAGAGTGCCCTGGCCCTGACCCACCTTCCCAGAGGTCCACAGTCTGGAAGATGTCAGTGGTGTTAATGCCATAGCGCTCAGCCGCCTGCAGGAACTGAGAGATCTGCTCCATCTGCTTGAAGGCCATAGTGGAGGCCTGGATCTTCTTCACTGGGGGCTGTCCCTCGGGGTACAGCCCGTTGATGAGCTCGCACAGCACCTGGGTGAGGACAGCAGGTGTGCAGAGGTGAGGCCATGCTGGCCCCGGAGACAGTGAGCCCCCGCGGCTCCTGTCCTACCTGAAGGCAACTCCTACTCCACCTGGAGTGAGCCCCAGGCTCCTTCCTGCCCGAGCCCAGAGTGTTTGCTGGTCCAGTATCACTGCCTAGAACACACCCTCCCGAGCTTCTTTCCTTGGAGCTATTCTTCCTTGTGTCCCCCAGGGCCTCCCCTTTCACTCTGTGAGTTCTCTGCGTGATAGATACCCAGGCTCAGAAGGAAGAAGTAGAACAAGTCCAGGCCCCCCCGGCCCCCCCCCCCAGGCCCCCCAGGCCTCCCACTGCTCCCTGCACTTCCAGTCAGAAGTGCTCAGCTCTCACCGTGCCATCCTTAAGCCAGTTCTGGAAGTTCTCGCGCCCAGGCTGGGGCCGGCCCACATCCTTGCGGCACTGGGTGGTGATCCACTGGATCAGGATCTGCTCCAGGTCTGCATCATACTGTTTCTCAATCTTCTGCTGCACCTCCCGGCTCAGGCCGTAGGCAGGTCCCCTGTTGGCCATTCCCAAGGGCAGTGCTGGCTGTGGGACTCTGGGGAGAGGACGTGGCCAGGCCTGCAGTCAGTACCCTGCAGCTTGCAGGGACACACTCCATATCCCCAGGGCGGGACCCAGAGGTGGGAACCACTGTCAAATGAGGGGACTCTCACCCTGACTCCGGAGCATGGGCTGAAATAACACTGCTCAGAGCTCTGGGGTTAAGGGCCCATGCAGGCCATCTCTGGCTTCCCCCACCCCCACAACAGGCAGACTGTTACTGAGTCCTGCCACTGGACTTCATTTGAATGGCCCCATTACTAGAATGAAATAGAAAACCCACTGGAATAGAATATGGGGTAAATGAGGCCAAGTCTGGGGGTCCAGCCCCTCATTTGGGGTGGTTAGCTTTAGCAAAGGCAAACTGGTCATTCTAACCCCAGCCCTGGGAAGGAGGAGGACTGGGGGACAGGAAGAAAACATGGCTAGGGAAACTTCTTCCGGGAGCTAGAGAACTAGACACACCCACCCTCAGTTAGCCTCTGGGTTTAACTGAGCACCTACTCTCTGTGCTGGGGACTGTGGAAGAGAAGGAAGTTCTTGGTCCTAGAATGCCAACAGAGAGACAAAGAGAGCACCCAGGAAAAGGTAGGTCTTGTCCATGGTGAACACTGTACAAATCTGCAGTCAGACCCTTGGTCATAGAAACGCAGAGAAGAGTGTGGGCAGAAGCACCCTGGAAGGCTTCCTGGAAGAGGAGGTCTGAGTAGGCCCTTAAAAGATTTCAGCAGACAAAAGGAACTTCCCATGAGGAACCAAGCAATCAAAACCAATCCTACTTCCCCTTCTAGAAGCTATGGTGGGCAGAATAATGGTGCCGCCCAAAGGTGTCTACATCCTAAACCCCAGAACCTGTGAATGTTACGTAGCAAAAAACGCCTTTGCAGATGGGACTGAATGAAGGGTCTTGACACAGGGAGAGTATGCTGGATCATCCAAGAGGGCCCAGTGTCCTCACAGCAAGGGGCTTTATAAGCGAGGGAGGGAGGCAGGCAAGTCAGAGCAGGAGAAGCAAGAAGAAAGCAGAGTCAGGGGAGAGCCATGCAGGTGCCTCCAGAGGCTGGAAAAGGCAAGCAAAGGGGTTCTCCCCTACACCCCACAAGAAGGAAGACAGCCCTGCTGAGGATTTTAACCTCTGTTGAGGTCTCTAAACTGCACCATGTGAAATGTGTGTGGCTTTAAGTCACTAAATTTGTACTAATTTGTTACAGCAGGAATAGGGAACTAACCCAGGAGTGTGGGTGATATTTTTAGGGAAACTCTGGAGGGGAGGGAGAGTTGGGGAAACACATGGGAGGATTTAACTTCGTTTGAGAACCTGTGTTGGGAAGAAGTGGGCAGTTTCCAGACCGCCGGCCCAGGGGCAGTCTGTCCCCACTTCCTACCTCATTGCCTACGTCCCACTCCCGGGACCCTGTTGAGCAAGTCCCAAAAATGCTACCCATGCCAGGGAGGAGCCAGGAGCACAGAAGGAACAGGACCTCACTCCCTGTCCCTATCCCCTCTGCAGATGAGCTTCCCTTTCCACTGTGAGATCCAGCTAGCTGTCTGCCGCTCAGACAGGGGGATCCCCCAGAACAGGCACCTATGTGCAAGGACAGGGAGGGGAGACTCCTGCTCCCCACACCTGGCTCCAGGACAGGTCAGACGGTAGGGATGAAGTCACTCTGTCTCACTCTCTCCCACACACCCCAGGTTCCACAATCCTGCCACCCCCTCCATGGGCCTCGGGGCTCAGCAGAGGAGCCAGGCATGGGGCAGAGCCGCCTCAAACCCCTCCTGCTCTCAGCCTTTGGTCTCAGGCCGGTCCCCTCCCCCACACTCCAACAGCGCTGCTCCTTTCTCCGCCAGCTTATCCAGCAGCACATTTCCGGCAGCGATCCTCCCCCTAAATCAGTTATTTTTATACCTCATTAAGACCAGCCCACCCTCACTCCCCCCCAGCCTGAAGGCTGGCCCAGATAAATGTCAGTCTGGGCCTTGACCCACACCACCAGGCACACACACTCTCGGCCGGGGGAGGGCAAGCAGAGAGCAGCCGAGGCCTGCAGAGCAAGGGGGACAAGATTCTCTCCTGCCAGCCCAGCCCCAGCAGCTCAGCCACCACTCGCTCTATCTCAGCCCGGGGCCCGTGACACACAGAGGCATGGCTGGGAGACCTGGGGGGAAAGGGGGAGGACGGGGCGGAAGCCACCAGTAAGCCCCCTTTTCCCAACCCAATGTCCAGACCTCTCTCCTGGAAGCAGCTTCACTAGGGTCCCCTGGGCCTCGGGGCTGTGTCTCCTTGGAGCCAAGTGGCCTAGGGCCAAGGGATCACGATGGCCCAGGGAGAGAAAGGGCAGAAGAATCATTAACCCCGACACCAGGGTCAGTAGGGGAGAGCAGGCCTGAAGCGCCACCCCCGCCCCAGGGGCAGGACAGACTTGGCCTCCCAGCCCCACCTCTGGGCTCCGGGAGGATGCTGGGGGCCCCGCCCCACTCTGGAGCCTGGACACCAATGGCCGTGTCACAGCCTCCAGCTGCAGCATCTCGGCTCCACTTGGGGGCCACTGCCCTGGGGCCCGGAGGTGCCAGAGCTGTGGGGCTGAGCTCCGGGAAGGGGCGGCCCGGCCAGCCTGCCTGCAGGGGTTTCTCCTCCCCGCCCCCTTGGGCAGCCGAGGCTGGTGTGCTGGAGCTGGGGTGGCCCGCCCTAGTGACACCCAGGGGACCTTCCGCAGCCCTCCCTCAAAGGAAGGGAAGAGGGCCAGGTGCCTGCTGGGGTGGGGAGCTGTGTAGGAGATGCCCAGGGCTGGGGATCCGAAGAGAAGACAACAGCCGAACCACTTGGGGGGGCGGGGGTGAGTTACCCAAGCCAGAGCTGCCTGCAGCTGTGGGAACAGCCCTCACCCCACCCACAAGATTACAATGGTCCGGGAAGGGGGAGGGGGAGGGGCCCCCCAGACCCTGGGCAGGACGCTCACCTCGCCCCACCCCACGCAGATGTCAAGGGCAAGGGTCCCCGCTGGGGAGGCTGGGGGCCCGGGGCGTCTCACAGGGGAAGACAAAGAGACTCTCCATTCATTGGGCACAGAGGTCGCAGGGGAACTTCCCAAGTCGGAATCGGGCTTAGGGCTATTCTGAAGGGGCCAGCGGGGGCCCCTGCCCCCAAAGGGAAGCGCAGAGGGGGCAGGCAGGGCAAGGGTGCTGGACACCTGAGACCGAGCCCCTCACCATCACGTCAGCGAGCAGAAGAGAAAGCTGAAGCGGCACAAACAGGAAGCCGCAGGCTTGCGGGAGGAGGGGTGAGGTGGGGCCGTTGCCATGGCTTCTGTGTACCAAACACAGGAACCCGGCAGGGTGGGGGCACCGGGCAGAAACGCGCACTCAACACACACGCACGGTGAGGAGGCTGCGTGCGCCCGGGCCGGAGGCGGCCTCCGGGGAAAAAGCCCCCCCCCCGGCAGTTCCCGGGTGCAGGCAGGTGCGAGGGGTCCCTCCGGGGGCAGCGGCGGAGGCTAAGCTTAGAGGGCGTTTGGAGGCGTGGGAGGTTACAAGTTGGGGGGTAGAGAAGACATGCTCTTTGAACGGACGGTGTGCTCGGAGTCAGAGAGCCCGCTCCCCGAAAATCCTGGAGGGAGAAGGGCTGGGGCGCAGGAAGGATTCGAGGCCAGTCCAGGGCGCAGAGGAGGGCTGGGGCGCTGGAGGCGCGCTGCAGTCCGACAAAGGCTACCGGTTGCCCCCCGCAGGGCCGGGCCCCGCAGCCCCACGCTCCCCGGGCCTCCCCTGCAGTTGTAGGTCTCCCCGCGCGCGGGACGAGGAAGGGGAAATCGGGAGGGGCGCTGGAGGGGGGGAGCTGTCCCTCCGTCCGGTGCTCTGGAGTCAGAACTCGGGAGGGCCCAGCCAAGTCACCGGGCTCCCCGTCCCCGGGACCTCCGCCGCCCGCCACCCCACCCCCCACTCCCGCCACGCTGGCTGCTCCCAGATGCCAGGCTGCCCCGGAACTCCCCGGGCACGGGCTCCAGGAGGCTCCACGGGGCCTGCAGGGCCGGGAGGGCGGCCGTCCACTTCCGGTCCTGCGGGTCCGGCCCCGCCGCCGCGCCTCGCCTCGCCACACCCTGGGCCGTTACAGGCGGATGAGTCACCCACCGCCCGCCGCTGGGGTGACGCAGTGGTCTGGGCAGCCCGCCCGCCCGCAGCCCCCGCCGGCTTTCCCAGCAGCAGGGGGCGCGGGGTGGGGGCCCTCGCGGGCGCGGGGGCAGGATCGCCCGCAAGCAGCCCCCTCCCCACCCCGCCCGCCGGCGCGGGCGGCAGCCCCCGGAGCCCGAGGTCGGGGGCTGTCCTCCCCGGCCCGTGACCCCGACTCGCCAGCGGGTCGGCGGCGGGAAGAGGAACGGACAGGGCGGCCTTGGGGCCGCGGAGCGCGGGCAGCTCCCGCACGTGCTCCTGGGACCGGGAAGTGAGGGTCGCGGGGAAGCTCCGAGGGCGCGCCCGCCTTCCGGGCACGCCAGCCAAGCCCCGACGCCCGCCGCTCCTCTCCCCCGAAGGCCGAGTCCCCCCGCTGCTCGGGACGGACGCCCCGTCCGTGCACCCGCAACCTCGGCTGACCTCATCGCCCAGCAACGCCGGGTCGGGGCTTGGGGACAGGACCCGACAGCACGGGGCGAGCAGAGCTGTCGTCGGACCCTCGCCGCATCCGGGGAGCAAGTCGCCAGCGCTGGCCTCCCGCTTCCTGGGGGCGCGCCCCCCGCCCTCCCCCTGCTCACCGTTGGCGGGCCGGCGCGGCACACTCCTGGCAGGGGCTGCGGGCCGAGTGGCGCGCCCGGCCCGGGCCGGGGGGTTTTCAGCGGGCTCCCGCCTCGGACGGGGCGGACCCGGGGCGGGGCGAGCGCCCAGAGGCTTTAAAGGCGCCACAGCGCGGGAGCGGAGGGCAGAGCTTTGGGGAGGGGGGCGGTGCGCGGGAGCCTGGGCGAAAGGATCTGGGGAGTCCGGGCCTACGCGGGCCACAGTAGTGGTCTCCACCCGTGAGGACCGCGGCCTCCAGCCCAGAGCTCTTAAACTTACGCCTTGGTGGGAAGCGTTTTGCCTGGAAGGTTAGCTCAAGACTATGGTCGTGTTTATGTGGGAAGAGACCTCTTGATGTAAAAAGGGTGGTTAGGTAAAGGGAAGCGCAGGAAGACCCTCCCCGCCCCCCAAGTGACTAGGGTGTACCCCCACGTGCTCCTGCTCTCGCCTTCTTCAGGCCTGGGCAGGAACTCACAGTGAGGTCACTCTTTGCCCAGGGCTCAAGAGGTGTGATCAGCCTTGGGACCCAGGGTTCAGATCTGACTTCTCTCCCCTTAGTCTCCTCCTCCCTGACCTGGCGTCTCTTAATCCTGGAGGGATCAGAAGAGGAGGCCTCAGGAGAGAAGGAGGTGGGCAGTTCTGTGTCTGAGGGTGGAGGGGAGCATAGTTTAGGGGTTGAAGGAGCGCGCCCCTCTTCAGGTTTCTCCTGAGCTGTGCCCCTCGGGTAGAGTCCCTGCCTTCATCAGATAGTGGGGTTCTTCCTGTTTGGTAGAAGCTACCCGTTTAGCTTGGTTTCCAAGGACATCAACCACCAGTGTCCTCCCTCCACCTCGCCATCCCTTCTTCCCCAATCTTATAATCCAGTGCCAAGTGAGTCCCTGGGAGACCAAGTGTTTTCACTCCTCTGTGCCTTCTGCCTGGGGTGCTTTCCCTCTTTTAACCAACTTCTGACCTACCCTACTCCGTACCCGCTGTGTGACCTCTGAACAAATTCCTAAAACCTCTATGCTTTAGTTCCCCAGTCTAGAAAATGGAGCCCGGCATTCTACCTACCTCAGAGTGGTGGAAAATAGCGTGTAAGGAGCTTAAAGTCGTCCCATGAGCACATTCCCAGCGTGGCCCATGCTCCGGGCCCTGAAGCCCGCTGCGCTGCCCTCCGGGAGGAGTTCTTGGCTTTCCGGCGCCGCCGAGAAAGTGGGGGCTCAGCTGCTCGCTATTGCTGTTACTCCCACTCCATGAGGACCCCCCCATAGGTAGCACTGTCCCAGCACATGCTGTAAGCACTCATTGTTGACGCCTTCCTTTGTGCGACCACAATGTGCAACACAAAGCTTTATCACAGAACTTATCACATCACACTGTAACTGTCCCTTTGCCTGCTTCACTGACTAGAAGGAACTTGCCAAGGGCAAAGGCTTGACTTAGTGAACTTTGTTTTCTCAGCATCTAACTCAATGGCTGGTCTTAGTAGCTGACCTCAGTAGGCACTCAATAAATGCTTTCTACAAGGATGTTGAATGAACCTCTGTTCATTCAGGAAGAGTCCCCTCCTTTTTAAGGGTTCAGGGATTTTCCTCCCTCCCTCTCAGATTCAAAGGCAGAAGACACATAGAAACATTTTTCAGACTTTCTTTATTCACCTGTAAAAAACCTCACCCACACCACAAACACCTCACCATCAACACACACACACACACACGGGCAGACCTAAGATCTCTGTTTCAGTCCTGGGCTCTAGGGGCCCAGCAGACATCTCATACCAAGCCCACCCCTGCCCACCATCAGGGGCTGTGCCTGGACACCAAAGGGGGGCAGAAGCAGTGTCCCAGGCCAGAGCTGGGTCTTGTGGGGCCCTCGCGCGCAGGGCCTGTGTGCCTTCACCCAGCCTTCACAGCAGAGTGGCCTGTTCAGGATGGGGGACTGGCTGTCTGTAGACCAGTAACCGGGCCCTAGTGGCATCTCGGCGGCGCCGGAAAGCCAAGAACTCCTCCCGGAGGGCAGCGCAGCGGGCTTCAGGGCCCGGGGCATGGGCCACGCTCGGAAGGCCGCCCTCCTCCAGAGTCTTCACATCTGCAAGGGGAGGGCAGGACAAGGACAGGGAGAGGTCTGAGGGTCATTGGCACCACGAAGCCGCCCAGGCCCAGCCGGTGCAGATGAGGCACAGGAGTGGGAGCAAGCCTAGGGCACGGGGCCCGACTGGGACCAGACGGGAACCAGACGGGCAAGACGTGGAACAGCAAGGCCACACGGCCTCTCTGGAGGGCTCTCACACCTAGCTCTGGCTCAGCTTCAGGTCGGGGGCGAGGGCCAGCCAAGCCCAGGTGCAGAGTCTCCAGCAATTCCATGTCCCCGGGGAACTCTGAGTCCCACTCGTAGTTCTCATCCACAGACGTGTTCCTCCTGTTAAAAGGGACAAATGTCCCGTATTGGGTGGAGGAACTGAAGGTGACCAAAAAAGCCCCAGCCCAGAGTCCCCAAGCTCAGGTGGGACCATGCGTCCCCTGAAGATCCCTGGACCTCAGCAAAAGCTTCTAACAGGAGACAAGTTCTCCTGGTCCCAGGGTGGGAGTGGAGCCCGGAAGGCACAGGGCATTAGGGGAAGTCTGGGCAGGAACTGGAACCTGGGCAGGGATGAGCAGGGACTGTCCTCACCTCTTGCTGACTGTCACCACATGCTCCCTCCGGGGCCACCTCTCAGGGCCACTGGCCCAGCTGCTGGTGTCTCCCGGAGCAGGGCTGAGATAGCTGCCTCCTGCAGAGGGGGCCGTAGAGGGGGGCCGAAGGAACGAGGCGCTGCCCCGCCCGCTGCTCTGGCTGGTGAGGCTGCCCCGAGGGGCAGCAGGGAGAAGGCTTGGCAGCAGCCGGTCCCTCAGCGTCCAGTCAGCCAGTGCTGTGTACAGGGGCTCTGGGGTGGCCCCCGTCACAGCCCCAGGAAGCGCTGCCCGGGGGGACACCGTGTCGGAGTCCAGGGGGTGAAGGAGAGAGGAGGTGGGGCAGGGCCGGGTGTCCATGTAATCTGGGGGTGGAGCAGGAGCGGGCTCCTCGAAAGGGGGCCAGTCCCCATCCACATTCATCTCCCGGAAGAAGGGCAGGCTCAGGTACTGGAGCAAGGGTCCTGGACCAGGCAGAGGGCTAGGTGGGGCTGCGGGAGGGGGCCCCACAGGGCTGATGTCTGCAATGCAGAGGGGCTGGGGCATCCCACTGGGGCTGCTGCTGCAGTCATAGGACCTGGCCTGGTGCTGGGCGGGGGTCCGAGGTTCAGCTCGCTCAGAGCCTGACCTTTCTTGGGGGCTCCCCACGTTGGGTCCCATCACAAAGCGGCCATCTGGTCCCCGGCAAATGGGCTCCAGGGGTAAGGGCCCCCGACTAGGCAGAGGATCTGGAGTGGGGCTGGGGGGGCCAGCAGGCTCCCCCCAGAGCAGACTCTGGCGCAGGCTGGGGACTGGGGAACCCTGGAGCTTCAGCTTCGCCACACTATCGGGGCTGCCCGAGCCCGGAGCAGAGCTGGGGAAGGACAGGAGATCAGGCTCTGTGGCAGGGGGCCAGTCCCCCTCCCAGGAACCAGCATCAGGCCTTGAGAAGTTTGCTGCACAACAGAGCAGAGCCAGGGAGAGTACCCGAGACAAGGACCCACACGGTGGAGAGGTGGAGAAGAGGCAGAGGCAACAGTGGAGAGGCCCCAAGCTGGGGTCTCTGCACTCCCACCCTCACCTCGTTCTCATTCTGTTCCGCCCCTCCCAGCCCACCCCAAGGCACCACCACGGAAGCCGAGATAGTGGGCGCAGAGGGCAGGCAGAAGGAGGCCGAGGAGGTGGAGAGACTTACTGTGGAGCTGACTTCCCAGGCGGAGAGAAGATAAGGGGCGCATCTGTTCGGGCAGGAGAACCAGAGAGGACACCGGCAAAACTCAGGCCCTCCAGGGCCCCAGGCGCTGAGGCTCAGCCATCGCCCGCTGGCAAGCCCTCCCGCCCCGGGGACTGTGCAGGACAGGATGCACCTGGCCGCGCGCAGAGGGGCCTGGGGGTGGGGCCTTCCACCCCCGGTGGGCGGGGCCTGGGGAGGCGGGGCCTCGGGAGGGCGGGGCGCGGCCTCAGGGGCCTACCTTGGCGGAGGCGCTTGCGGCGGCGGCGGGCTGCCCTGCGCCGGTTGGTCAGGCAGGCGGCCAGGATGCTCACGAGGACAGCCACGCCCAGGAAGCAGACCCCGCCCACCACGCCGGCCAGGACCGGCTGGGGCAGGAGGCCCGGCAGCTGTGTGCGCGAGGGGTAGACCTCCAGGCCTGGGCGAGGGGCCACGAGGGGGGAGGGGGTCGGTGCCCGCGACGGTGGGCTTGGAGCCCCCCGTGCCCAGCGCTCTGCCCTCCCGCCCGGTTCTCACCGGAAGTGGAGACGTTGGCCGTATTGCTGGGATCGCTGACATAGCTACCCGCGAGGGCCACAAGGCGGAACTCGTACAGAACGTCCTGGGGGTGGGGGTCCAGGAAGGGGGTCAGGGGCCAGCGCCGCCCACCCCAGCCCCATGCAGAAAGACTGCACTTGGGAGGTTAGGGTGGGAAGCTGAGGTTTGGGGGCCGGAGCTGGGGCCTGGACAGCTGAGAGGAGGAAGCTCCCTGTGCCCGCCTCCCCCACACACCTTGATGAGTCCGGGCACCAGCAGCTGCATTTCCGTGCCTGCCACGGCCTGGTCTAGCACCTCCCAGCCCTGGGAGTCTTGCCGTCCCTCCAGGACATAGCCATCCAGCATCTCAGGGACCAGTTCCGGGGGATCCCAATGCAGGAGCACCCCCCGGGGTGTCCTCACTGCCACCAGGCCTCGGGGAGGTGACAGGGGAGGTGGCATCTCAGTCGGCGGAAGCCTGGGGGCAGCTGGTGTGGTGGGAAGCCCTGAACAGGACAGATAGGCATGATGGAGATAGGGCTCCCAGTGCCCTTCCCCTGTCCCCTGACCATTCCACCACATGCCAGCCCTCCAACCCCTCTCTCACCACCACCCCTGCCCCCACCTCTGTACCCAACCATTCTCCCAGAGCCCCTAAAGACGAATCTGGATCTTGTTCCACAAACTCCTGTGGACCCCAAGGGGCCTGGCACCTCTGACCCCTCCCACCCAGGTCATCCCACATCTGGGTTTTCCCTACCAGTCCTTTCCCACCCTGTCAGCTGCTCTCAGGGCAGAGGTCTCTCACCTTCAGGGGCAGACAAGACGATCTCGCTGAAGGGCCCACTCCCCAGCTTGTTCTGAGCTAGGACACTGAACTGGTACTGGGTATGGGGCTGCAGCCCTGGCACGAGGAGGTAAGCAGCCCCCACAGGCACTGCCAGGGACACCCAGTCATGGTGGGTTCTGTCAGGACGCTTGGCCCTGGAGGACATGAGGAAATGGGGGCATCTCATGAACTAGAAGGGCCAGGAAGGTTTGGAGCCCAGAGATCTGACCTGTCCCCTCCCCTCAGCCTTCTGGGGTCTGAGGACCTGGGCCCTGAACACCTCAGATCCCCTGGAAATAGGGCAGAGTTAGGGCAAGGTTGGGCTGGAGGGGTGGGGGAAAGGGCAGAGGGTCAGATGGAATGGGGGAGGACAGGAATGGCAGGGGCAGGTCACTCACAGTGGGGTATACCAGACACTGAATCTCTGCAGATAGCCACCATCAAAGCCAGGCTCCCAGGAGACATTGGCACCCTTGGGCAAAGGCACCACGGACACATTGGTGACAACATGGGGGCTGGTGCCTGGGAAGGGGGAATTGAGGGAGGGATGATGGTCAGGGCCCTGAGGGAAAGTGAAGAGCTAAGGGGAGTCCCGGGGCCTCTGACCTCTACCTATCATCCCAGCTTCCCTCAACCACTATGCCCACGAGGACCTCCAAAAATCATCCCCCCATCTCCTGTCCCACACGGTTTCCTCTAGCCCCCCGCCGGCCCTCCAGCCACTAACCCAGCACGTAGACATGTGTGGAGGTGGCCACTCGGGCCACAGCGTTGCTGGCAGTGCACTCCCAGCGCCCATGGGCCTCCTTGGTCAGTGGCCGCAGGATGAGGCTACTGTTGCTGTCTACCTGGGCCTGGCCCTGCAGCCCCCGGCCCACCTACAGAACCACTGGTCAGCCCTGAGGACACACGCAGCCACCCCTCACCAAGGGCAGCTCCAGTGTCCTCCCCACCCTGCCCCCGACCGCCCCCTCCTTCCCACAGAATGACCAGGGGCAGGGAGAAGCAGGGGCGTAGTGGGCGTGAACGCAGGCAGAGCAGGATCGGGAGCCTTACCTTGGCCCAAGAGATAGCAGGAGGGGGGTCTCCTTGGGCTGAGCAGGGGATGAGTAGCTCTCGCCCTACTTCTTGGAAATATTCTTCCTTGGGCCGTTCTAGAAAAGCTGGGGGAGCCTGCAAGCCAGATCTGGCATCGGGAGGGGCCTCTCACCCTGCTATCTAAGGACCACACTCCTCTTTCCGGGGGGCTCCGGTCACACGCCGTCTCAGGCCCCATCTCCCTACCTGTAGTCTCTGCTCCCTGGCAGGGCTGAAGGGAAATGGGGGGCTGCACAAGGACTTGGGGGCTGGGAGGCCTCTCTGGGGATGTATAAACCTCCACAGAACTTCCACCCTCCCCTCTGCTACTCACCCCTGCCCCTCCAGAGAGGCCAAGGTTAGTGAGCTGGACCGGCGGGGTATCTTACTTTGGGGATGTGTGTGCCTCCCATCCCACCTCCCAGCACCATCTCTGCAGAAACCTCTGGGACGGCGTCTGGTAGCTACGACTGTGCCCACCGTGGGAAACAGACTCGGAAGCCCCTCCCCACGCTGACTGTCCCACCCCCTGGTCGGCCGGCGTCAGCCAGGGCGCATCCCCAGCCACCTGGCCCAGTGCTGCTGGCCCGGCCACAGCCTCACCTTGAGCAGCACGCGGGTCACCGGGGAGGGCCCTGCGGTGCCGAGACTGTTGTAGGGTGTGCAGGAGTATTCTCCCAGAGCATCCTCATTCCCCAAGGCAATGATCAGTGAGCCCTCCGGGCCCTGGGACCAGCCAGGGAGCTGGAGGGAAGAGGAGAGGAGATGGCCACTAGTCAAAGCAACTGGGCAGGGGCGGGAGAGGGAGAAGAAAGGCGCCTCCCTGCAGAGGACTCCTCCCCCAGGCCTGACCCCTCTCTGAACTCCAGTCCTTCACTTCTCTTTCCGGGGGCGCCCCCTGGAGCTGAGCCCTGGTAGGGAGCTCCTTGCCTGCTGGGGTGTCCCCCACCTGTCTTTCCAGCGCTCCATGATGAAAGTCAGCATCTTCCACGCCAAAGCCCTTCCTTTCCCTATTTCTGTGTTAAGGGCCTCACTGTCCCTACTAACCACAGACTCCTAACTCCCCACTCCCCCATCCAAATGCTCACCAGCTCTGTCCTCTGGGAAGGCGTTTGTCTAGGCGTCAAGCCCGTCCACCCCCATGACCTCCTCACCTCTCCCCTAGACCTTCTCAACAGCCTCTGAACCCCTCTCCCTGCGTCCACTCTGTCCTCCACTCACTGACAGACTCAACTCCTGCTCCAAGCTCCAAAACTATCACACCTCTGCTCAGACAACTGCCTGCACACTTTTTTTTTCTAACGTTCAACAAAAATGTACTGAGTCCTATTGCGGAAGCCCTGGGGGGCACTGGGATTCAAGGACGCGGTGGTAGCCCACGCAGAATGTGTACTCTTTGAAGACAAACAAAGATTGCCTGGGAACGAGGGAATAGTCACTTGGCATCCACAGTGCTCCCTTTTGGCCCCAACCTGCCCCGTGAGCTTTCTCGGTAGCCTCATGTCCCCACAGGCACTGTGACCCCCCCCGCAACTCGACAGAGCGTGTGCGCTGTCCTACCCCTCCAGGCTGTGCCCTCCTTAAGGACGGATGTGGTGCTCCTGCTCTCCGAACAGCCCACACAGCCCCAGGAAGAAGCGTGTCCCTAGTGGCCGACCTGAATTCCACGGAACTAACCCCAGCCCAGCTGTCCTGACCAGAACAGCAATCTATGCCCTTCCTTCCCCCGGCCCGAGGCCCCTACCTTATCCAGTTGTAGGGCCTGCCCGTCCTTGGTCCAGCTGACAAAGAGCAGTGGGGGGTTGGCACGGACTGGGCACCGGATCACCCCCCGCATGCCTATGGGCAGGGGTGTCTCAGGAGGCATTGCTGTCACCTGGGCTGGGTCTGGGGGGGCGGGGGAAGCAGTGGCAGATTGGAGGGCGGGAGCTCAGCCTGGCCCAGGGGAGAGGGAGCAGGCTGGGGAGGGAGCTGGGTCAGGCTTACAGAGCACCGTGAGGTAGGCGGAGGCCGAGGGTGGGCGCAGGAGGCCGTTGCTGGGCACACAGGTGTAGCGGCCCGAGTCATCGGGCTGGGTGGCCTGCAGCCGCAGGCTGCCGTCCACCAGGATCCGCACTCGGGGCTGCAGGCGGCTGTAAAATGGCACATGTGGGCCGGGCTCCAGGCTTGCTCAGCTCGGGGGCTCCTCAAAGGCTGCCTACCAGTCCCCCACCCACCCCAGAGCCCCACCTAATGTGGAATACATTGATGCTGTCCTGGAACCAGCTATAGGTGAGGTTAGTGGGGTACGCCTCAGCCCGGCAGGCCAAGGAAACATCCTGGGAGGCATTGACCGTGCTGTTCTTGGGGGGCACCACGATGACTGGGGGACCTGTGGGGGGAGCACAAGAGGAGAGAGGAGCCTCAGCCCACAGCCCTCCCAGAACCCTGAGGTCACTTCTGCAGTTCTTCCCGGATCTGCCCTTGGAATACAGAAGGGGCTGTTATAGGGCGTCAGGGAGCTGCAACGGGCCCTAACCCTGTAGGTGAGAAAAGTTCCTTCTCTCCCCCAGACCAGCTCCCCTTCCCTCCAGGAACACCACCATTCACCCAGGTTCCCCTGCCTAGAAGCTGTGTGTTCGTGCACCATGCATGCAGTGTGTGTGCATGTGGGGGCGGGGGGGAGGACAGATTCGCCTGCCTAGAAGCTGTGTGTTCGTGCACCATGCATGTAGTGTGTGTGCATGTGCTTGTGTGTGTGTGTGTTGGGGGGGGGGAATCGGTTTTATTCTCTGCTCACTTACCCTTACATCCCTCATCTGTCACATCTGAAGTCACCTCTGTGCGTCCTACCCTACTGCGGATACCCAATACCTTACCCCAAGATACTGCAGCAAGCCCTGACCCCGGCTCCCCCATCTCTGCCACTCCAGTGGCCATTCGTGCAGAAATGCCCCCTTTGGCCACGGGACGCTCCTGCTCAAGAACTCACAACTGCTCCCGGCCTGGCCAACCATTAGAGACTCTTTCAGGTCAGTATGGGCAGCAGGCTCTGTCCTGTGCCAGCCTCATTCTCACTGCCCTGCCTCTGCTCTCCGAACCCCATCCAAAATGCTCTTCCCGCAGAGTCTGGCCAGGCCACACAGTCTCTCCCATCTGCTGCTCCACTGCCCTCACCCCTTCCTGGGCCCCGCTGTGCCAGCATCAGTCCTAAGAGGTAACGATTCGAGCTGGCGTAAGCACGTTGACGCACCATCTCTTTTAATCCTCACCGGCGCCTTCTGTGGGAGGAATTACTGTCTCTCCTTCACAGATGAAGAAATGAAGCCTCAGAGGCCGAGAAGTTTGGAGCGCTGCCCAAGGTCAGCAGGGTAGGCAAGGCTCGTTGGGGCCTTGGGGCCGCCAGCCGACTTCGCCCGCCCCCAGTACCAAGGAGAGCGACACTTGGCTCGGTCCTCCCCGCAGCAGAGTCCAGGCCCTGGGGCTCAGCTTTCCTCAGAAGGACTTGGGCAGGGATTACTAAGTGCTGATCACTGTGCTCGGTTAAATTCTTGTAATAGTCCTAAAATGCAGATCTGAACCTCCTTATATATAGACGAGGAAACTGGGGTCGGGGGGGTCACACACCACACTGCTGGGCGCTAAATATCTACTTGTCCATTCACTGATCCTTTTAAAATTAAGATGCTGTATTTACCCCAAAGATACAAAAGTAGGGATCCGAAGGGGTACGGGCACCCCGATGTTTATAGCAGCAATGTCCACAATAGACAAACTGTGGAAAGAGCCAAGATGTCCTTCGACAGATGAATGGATAAAGAAGATGTGGTATATATATACAATGGAATTATTATGCAGCCATCAAAAGGAATGAGATCTTGCCATTTGCAACGACGTGGATGGAACTGGAGGGTGTTATGCTGAGCGAAATAAGTCAATCAGAGAAAGACATGTATCATATGGCCTCACTGATATGAGGAATTCTTAATCTCAGGAAACAGAGGGTTGCTGGAGTGGGGGGTGGGGTGGGAGGGATGGGGGGATTGGGTGATAGACACTGGGGAGGGTATGTGCTCTGGTAAGCGCTGTGAATTGTGCAAGACTGTTGAATCTCAGATCTGTACCTCTGAAACAAATAATGCAATATATGTTAAGAAAAAAAGAAGAAGAAGAAGGTAGCGGGAGGGGAAGAATGAAGCGGGGGAAATTGGAGGGGTAGACGAACCATGAGAGACGATGGACTCTGAAAAACAAACTGAGGGTTCTAGCGGGGAGGGGGGTGGGAGGATGGGTTAGCCTGGTGGTGGGTATTGAGGAGGGCACATTCTGCATGGAGCACTGGGTGTTATGCACAAACAATGAATCATGGAACACTTCATCTAAAACTAATGATGTAATGTGTGGGGATTAACATAAGAATAAAAAATAAACAAATAAATAAAATAACAAAAAAAAAAAATTAAGATGCTGGGTTTGGAGCGCCAGCCTGCATTGGGAGCCCCCTCTGTCTCCACACACCCGTCCCCACTCCTGCTGTGTGCACCCCCCCAGCCACAGGTCACACAGGTCACAGGCCCGGTTCCCAGCCCTCCCCACCGGACAGCACCTAGCACCAGCAGCTGGGTGGCGTGGGAGGCGCTGCCCTCGGTGCTGGAGGCTTGGCAGGTGTAGACTCCGGAGCTGCCTCGCTCCACCCGTCGGATCCACAGCGTCCCATTCTGCACCTAGGGTAGGAGGGGATGAGGAAGGTCCCACGGGCCTCCCCTCCCCTCCCGCCCCTTCCCTCGGGCGGCCTCAGACCCTGCACTCCCGAGGCTGACCGGCAGAGGGAGGCAGCACGCCAGGCCCAGGAAGCCAGTGCAAAGCCAGTCTCCCAGCATGGCCTTTGCCCCTGTCCTCTAGCCACCACCCCCAACCCCGCCCCCAGGCCTCCACCTGCCCCTCACACTCTAACTACTCCCCTGCCTAGCCCAGGACTCACCTGCACCTGACCCTGGCCTTGGCCAAGGTCCTGTCCTCGGAGCTTCCAAGTCACACGCGGCTGTGGGCTGCCGTGGGCCACACAACGCAGGGTCACAGCCTCCAGTTCCCGAACTTCCAGCACCTGGGGAGGCGTCTCCAGGAATTGAGGGGGTGCTGCAGAGAGAGAGGCATCAGGGGGTGCCAGATATCAGTCCAAAGAGCAGGGTCCGAGGGCCAAGGCGGCAGGTCAGCCCGTCAGCCCAGGGCCACCCTGCTGCACTCGGGGCCAAGCGAGGAACGCGCCAGCCCATCTCTGCACAGGCCTGTAGAGTTGGCAACGGGAGCTGCACACGGGCCGGGGGCTGGGCGGGGGCAGCTAGTGGCCTCTGGCACCGCTCTGGGAGACTCTGCTTTGCCCCGATCCGTGGCATGATCCAGTCTCCACAAGGAAATGGGAATGATCAGGACACCCCTTCCTTCTTAGGGCTGAGAGAGAATTCATGAGGTACTGGGTTAAAAGGTGTTTTGAAAAAACAACATGCTGTGTATATCAGTGAGCTATGTCTCAGTCCAGGCCCAACAGCCCCCGTCCCGTTCCCCTCTCCTGGCCAGAGAGGCAGGAACAGGGAAGACGGGAACAGAGCCTAGCAGGCAGCTGGGACTTAGACTGAAGAACTGGAAGGGCCGGCGTGGGGGTGGGAGGGGTAAGATGCAGACAGCAAGCCAGCAAACAAGGGGTGTCAGCAAGAGTGGGGCATGGGAACCACACCCCACCCCCAGGCACAGGTCCCCATCATGCTGCTCTCCTCCCTTCTCCACCACCTGCTCCCAGCTTCATACAATTAACTGTGAGGTGCACCCAGGAGCCGTTAGCCGAGTCGTCCTCGGGGCTGTGCTGGTCCAGGAAGAGCACTCGGCACTCATACCAGCCCTGGTCTTCCGCTCGGAGCCCCTCGATCTGGAGAGATGCCCCCTTCTGCAGCCGGATTCGCCCTGGGAGAGGAGCCCCAAGGCCCTGGTCACGCTGGTTATTCTCAGAGCTCAAGAACAGGCCCAGTCTCCTCCAGTTACCCTGATCAAGTGGGGCCTGGCCCAGAGAGACACAGTGGGGTTGGGGTCACTGAGGGCAGATCCCTCCATTCAGCCCGGGTCACCTCTGCCTTTCAGCAGCTGGGACCCAGTTTAGGCAAAGAAAAACCCAGAGTGGCAGCAGGTGGGCGAGACACTCCACTGAACCGCAGGGGGTGTCAAGGGCTTGGGGTAGGGGGGTTTAAGAGCCATACTTCGTCTCCCCGTGATTCTTACAGGACCTGCCCCACCCCACGACTCTTTATAGGGGCAAGGTCTGGCGCCCAGAGTACTCCTCCTGCCAGAGGACAGTCCCTGGAAACCTCAGCAGTGTTTGGGGCCCTGAGCAGGGACCCAGACCTCGCCTCCTAAAGCCCCTAATCCGTCGGGGCTATTATCAACGGCCTAAGCGCCTTAGGGTGGCCAGAGTCCAGCCCAGCCAGGCAGCAAGGTCAGCAGCCTCCTCACCCCATCCCCTCACGCCCCAGGGCACCCAGGCCCCGGCTGGCTGGCCACGTGGAGCTTCACAAAGACACACAGCCCAGCACAGGCAGACACACATGTCCACCCTCAGTCAGCATCCGGCACACCACCAGGCTCAGACGGAGGCCGCCCCCACAAATCCCTCAGCACACTCCCCACACCACTTCGGGTGTCCCTGGCAGGGCGGCCTAGTGACAGAGGCCCGCACTCGGGAGCCAGAGAGACTCCCTTGGACAAGTTAGCCAGCTTCACTTTCATCTGTAAGAGAGGGAAGGCAAATCTGGGCGGGCTGGAGCTCAGGGAACACGGGCCTCAGCAGGTGCTCACATATTGTTGAGCAAACACATGAGCACAACATTTGAAATCAGAAGCTGGACTCGAGCTTGACCCTGCCCCTTGCCTGGTAACACATCCTCTCCTTTGCCCCCAGCAGTGGCCAGCTCCATGAGGCACCAAGCTGCCCTACCAGAACCCTGGGACCGCCTAGACTCCTACCCGTTACCTCCCACACCTATGTGTTCAGTAAATCTTCAAAATTCTGCCTCCTCAATATCTGTTTCTTCTCCAGCATCCTCACCTTAGTGTGGTCCTATAGCACCTCTCCCCTGAGTTACTCCACAGCTCGCTAGGTTGTCTCCCTGCCTTGAGCCTACCTTCTGTTACTTCTGTTACAAGCATCAGTCCACCACACCTTGACCTTTGATGCGGACGGATGAGATTTTCTAAATCTTTGGGGTTACACAAAACCACTGCAGCTCTAAGCCAAGTCCCTTCCACGTGCCCACACCAACCGTCCAGACAGAGGCCCTAATCGGCCCTTCCTAATACTAGAAATTCTGACGCTGTGTGTCCAAAATATAATCGAAGCCTGCAGTGCTCCTAGTGCTGTCAGGGAGGAGGAGGAGAATGATCCCATTCAGGCTGGCCTGGTGACCTTAGGCAAGTGACTTTCTTCTTCCAAGGATGAGGTCCAGGGGTGTAGATTCTCCAGAATGGGTGTGGACTAGGTACCTCAAGGGCTAGGTGTTGAAATCCCCACCCAGGAGATAAGCCTAGACTTTGCAGGTAAATATTTAACATAATCACACTCCTCTGCCCCGCTTCGGGATTCCTCCGTCACCCTAATCGGCCTGGCCACAGAGCCCTGCAGAGCCCAGCATATGACCTCTCCAAAGTGCCATAAGATAGCAACTTTTCACGATGGCGACCCTCACGTTCTACAGGGCAGGAAGGAGAGAGAAGGGAGACTGAGCACTGAACCTGGACCACGGGCATTAAGTACCAGCACCATATTTAATCCTCCCAAGATTTCATTTAGAGGAAAGGACCCGCAGGGCCAGAGCCTGGTGGGCTCCAGACCTCCCTCAGGCAGGGGTGTGTAAAGAGAGCAGGAGACCCAGACTCTGCTCTCAAGCTCTCGGAAGGCAGAGAACCCACACTCACATACATGTACAGTTCACATACACACAGTTCAGGAAATGGTGCTTGCCGTGTCCAGATATTCCAAGAACCACCGAGCGAGAGGAATACTGAGGGCTTCCAGGGACCACGGGAGGGTAGCAAGGGGAGATGACTGGAGAGAGCTGGGGTTCTGAACAGAACAGAAAGTTGTGTGCTTTGAACCACACAACTCAGGGCAGAGAGAAAACCCATGACTTTCTGCCACGCGGGCTACCTTCAAACTCCCGAGAAAGACAGCATGAAAGTCAAAGACCAAAGACCAAAGACCAAAGCCGGCGCCTGGATTAGAAGAGCAGGTCCCACCCGGGGAGGTGGTGTAAGTAAGCCAAGACCGCCATCCCTCTGGGCTCTGGGGCCACGGAGGCACCCCGTGTGGGCTCTGTGCCGGGGGACTGATAGACGGTCGCAGCCTTCCTCCCGGATGCTCTCTCAGCCTGTCCATACCGCTCTTTCCCACTCTGTGCTAGTCTGTAAATCCCGGCTCCTCCACCAGATGGATTCTGGAGTCCTCAAAGATGGGAAGCTTTGGTCACAGGCGCGGTCCCTCCCACATTCTAGGCCACAGGCCTCACACACAGGTCGGGTCCGGGACCATCTCTCCTTCGCTTGCCCAGAGGGCTTATGACAGGACAGCATTGTCCTTAGCAACCTCCACCTCCTGTTGCCTAGCAACCGCAGTTCCCGTCCCCTACACAAAGGCTGAGAGGCCCCTTCCACACTGGGAGGCAGCAAGAGAGTTAATGGGCGCGGGCGGGGGGCGGGGGTGCCTCCCCCCGGGGCCCTGACTCCCCAGACTAGCGCTGGCCAGACCAGGAGCTCCAGACTGGGGGCAGGGGTGGACCCAAAGGGCAGGGTAGGAAGAGCCCCAGGGGTGACTGCTCACAGCCCTTGCAGCTCCAAGGAGCAAGAGAGAGAAGGGAAACCCTCCGGTCACAAAGTTCCCAGCCACCCAGTGGCTTGTCGGCGGGAGGAATCCCAAGCCAGGACGGAGGGTAGAGAGACAGTTTCACATACCCCAGGAAAAGCCCTCTCCCTCCACCGCCCCACCTGCACCTGCTCCGTCCTCACGTCCTCAGGCAGGGAACATTCTGTAGTGGCCCAGCCTCCGCCCCAGGACCCAAACTCCTCCGGGCCAGCCTGCAGAGGCAGGGAGGGAGGGCTGGTGGGCACAGCTGTTTTTCCCCCACTGTCCTAATTGGGGCCTGCTTTCATCAGCTCTCACAGGGCCTGTGTAGACACATACGCTCCCACCAGGCTGTTTGCCAACAACTGCCCCCAGTTTGAAAATAAACTCTTCCTTTGGCAGCACCTGCCTGAGCTCAGCCTGCCTCTCAGGAAGAGCTCAGCCAATCCTAGGGCTGCTCTCAGGATTCAAACTCAAGAGGGAAAAGGTGGGGGTCTCCTCCCCCACCAACGTTGCCCAGGTGGCCTTTCCCGGGTGTCTCTCAGAAGAAGAAGGCACAAAGACTGTCTTGCGCAGGAGCCCCAGCCCCCACCTTGGGCCCTCCCACACACTGCCCTCTGAGGCCTGCAGAAAACCTGCTTAGATTAAGGATCCATCTGGGATTAGGAGGAAACCAAGCCCTCTGAGGGAGCCAGCCAGCGGGGGCGCAGAAGGCATAGAAGGCGGCCCCTCGGAGGCCTATACACTAGTTTAAATCCGGACAGGAGCCACCTGCAGCAGGAACCCAGCCTGGCCCCATCCATTCCCTGATCTTCAGGGAAACTGGCCCTCACCAACCCCCGCCTCCCCACGCACATGCTCTTCTGTACTCAGACCAGACTGAGCCCCCACTGGAGAAGCAGATGGGTCACAGACCCACCCACCCTGCCGCCCATCAGCCCACTCCCGAGAGGCCTAGAACCTCCCAACTGGCATTTGAGACAGTGGGGGGGGGGGAAGCAGAGCAGTAAAGAAGAGGTCTTGCCCTCCACCCCCAGCCCACCTTCTTTGGTGCGTTGGTAGCACCTCCCAACCTCCCACCTGAGGACAAGTCTTACCCACGTAATCAGGGTCGATGCGGGGAGAGTAGAGGCCGAACTGGATGAAGATCGGAAGCAGGAATCCAAAGCGCAGCCACTCGATGACATGCAGGGGGGGCCGGCCAGCCGGGGGCAGCAGGTCACAGCCCAGCACCGCACTCTCGCCAGCCTGGCCCACCACTGACACGGCCTCAGGCTTCCCTCGACCTGCAGGGTGGGGCCGACAGCAGGGACCCCAGTCAGGGCTGGGAGAGGACGCTCCTCGCTGGCTCTGAGGGCTCCCCAGGACTTTGTGAAGCGACTGAGAGAATCCTCCACTTCTCCAGAACTAGCCCTATTCCCCCTCTACCCCTCCTGGGGAATGTCCCCCATTCCAAGGCCAGCGGGGAGCTCCTGAGCCCAGGGAGTCCGGCTCACCGTCAGCCCCCTGGCTGATGATCAGGCTGAGGATGACCACACTGAGGCACCAAACCATAGCCCAGCTGCCTGCTCGCCCGGCCCCTCCTATCCACGGGGGCCCAGATGGAGGGGCCCGGGGGTGTCCACAGCCCAGCAAGCCCCACAAAGCCTTCTGATCGGTGGCAGGTTTCAGCTCTCACTCTTCTGGACGATTAGGACTTGGCTCACATAACACCTGATGAAGCCGCTCCCTGGAGCACCACCAGATCTAAATGCAAAATGCAAGGCAACGTACAGAGTTGGCCAATACCTGGGACCAGAAGACACCCCACAGTTACAGAAAGGCCAGGAGAAGAGCAAAGGAAGAGAGAGAAGAGCAGATAAGTAGGGGAGGTGCACAGAGACTAGAGATCCTGCCAGCCTAGGGAATAAGGGCCCCCCAGGGCCAGGGTGGGAGCGCTGGAAGAGCCCGGGAGCACTGGGTGGGGAGACCTGACAGGTGAGGACATGGGGAGGGTGGGGCAGAGGAGGAGGAAGATCTTAAGAAAGGCAGAGGAACTCCAGGGAAACTCGGGGTTACTTAAGTGCTCAGAAAGCTGAGCTGGGATGGAACTGGGGTTCCTATCCACTTGGAAAAAGATGTGTCAGGAAAATGGGAGATGAAGAGGCCCCGTGGCTCAGCCTCTGTGCTCCTTCCTTAGTCCTGCTGCTAATAACAAGATTGCAAGGTAGAATGGGTACCAGCGCCTCCACCCCACAGTGACAAATAAGGACCCCAAGGATCCCAGACAGGCTTGCTCAGGGGCACCGAGCCAGTGAAGGGCAAAGCCTGGATCAGAACCCCCACAAAGCGGCCCCCAGGGAACCCACACGCACAATTCCTTGCCCATTTCCCCAGCCACTGTGAACCCTGGAAGCTGGAAACCTTGCCTCTCTTTCTCCACTCAGGCTCTCAATACTGCTCGGGCAGTAAGTGAGTCAGGCACTGGGAGGAGAGGGGCGGCCTCCCCAACCCGCTGGAAAGCAACCCCCACCCCCAGCATCCTCCAGGTCTGGGCAGGTCCATGGGCAGGCGGCTGGTACTACTTTTCCTTCATGATGCTGCCAGGCAGCCCTCCACCATGACCCAGGTGCCTCACCCCAGGGCTTCCCATTCACTGTCCTCCAGTGACCTGGGGGCCCAGGGTTTGCCAGACTTTCCCTTCCCCAACCCTAGAGGCAAGACTCAGAAGCCAAAAAGCCTGCGAGTCCCTAGGGTGTACAGAGTAAGCCCTGGGGCACGGATGGTAGGAACCCTGGCTGCTCCAGCCCCAGAGCATCTAGGGTAATCACAGTGGGCTGGGGGCAGGGGTGCGGCTGCCTTGGGTGGGCCCCACAAACCCAACTGGACTTTGCTCTGTGGTCTCCACCCCACTCCAGATCTCCCAGTTCTGGATCGGCCATAAACCATCCTCCAAGTCCCTCAGCCTGACCCCGGCTTCTACTTGGGGGCCCCGGGTATGGAGCTGACAACTCACCAGCAAACATTCCCCCTTGCTTCCCTCTGCCCCCAGCCAGCTCTCCCATTCTTCCCTGACATCATTTTCCAAGTGGATAGGAACCCCAGCTCCCTCCCGGGTTTCCCCCGAATTCCTCTGCTTTTCCTACATCTTCCTACTCCTCTGCCCACACCCCCCACCATGTCCTCACCTGTCGGGTCTCCCCGGCAAGGGCTCCGATTCCAGCTACCCCTACTTCTCACAGTCCCCCCCAAATTCCCAGTTTCCACCCCTGATCTCCAACTGCACCAGGTCCTCCGCGCTTCAAGGAACTCCCTTCCTGTCTCCTCCAGAATCCCCATCCTCCCCCTTCTCCCATCCCCTTCCCCGGAATCTCCCTCCCAAAATTCTCCGGCCTCAGCCCACAGTACCCCTCTGATGCCCCACCCCAATTCCCTGCTCCGGACCCCTGAACTCTCCCTCCCGGAACCCCCCAGGACCCACCCCCTGCACAGACGCGCGCGCGCGCGGACACACACACACACACACACACACGCGCGCATGCACGCGCACGCGTTACCTCCAGACGCCGCCGGGTCTCGGGGAACCCCCCACCACCCGCCCACCAGAAATCCCACTTCACTCCCCAGAACTCGAGTTCCGCTCCCCAAAGAATCCCACGGTGCCCCAGCCCCCGCCGGCTCCGCGCCCCCGGGACTCCGAGCCCCGCCGCCGCCGGCCCTGCCCCCGGAGCGCCCCCGCCCTCACCTGCCCGGCGCCGCGCGGCCCGGCTCCCGCAGCCACACAATAGGGGGCGGGCCCGCCTCCCGCCCGGCGCCCCAGCGCCCGCGTCGCCCTGGAGACCGCCGCGCCCCGCCCGCGCCGAGGGGGCCGGCCAGCGGGCGGGGCGGCCGCGACCCCCGAGCGGCCTGGGAGTTGTAGTTTCGGGAGGGCGGGACGCTTGGCCGCGGGCTCGGGTCGCCCCCTGGCGGAGCTCCGTGCGTCGGGCGCAGCCGGGGCTGCGGCCGCGCAGGACCCGGGCCCCGTCCCGGGCCAGCCGCCCGCGCTCCGCCGCGGAGAGCCGCGGGGCCCACCGCCGAGCCGGGGCCGGAGCGCCCGGCCGGCAACAGGACCCCCCGGGGATCCGCGCAGCTCCAGGGCCCCGGGCTCGCCTGCCCCGCCGCCCCCACCCGCTTCTGCCGCAGCCCGACTGGAAATACCTGTCCGCGCTGGCGAGCTCCCAGGTCCTGCCCCGGCGCCTCCCACAGGGGGCCGAGGGGGCCGCGCGCCCGGGCCGAGGCTGCCAGGTCGCCCCGCGCAGCTCCCAGCGCCAGCGACCCAGCGAGACAGGCCCAGGGGGCCAGGACGAGAGGCCTCCTGACGCGGGGCCTGGAAAGATCGCCTCCTGAACTCTGCAGGGTGCCATCCCCCGGACTACAGGCTTTGTAGCTCTTAGGTCCCCTGCGCGGAGACCCTGGCAAGTAGGCACGGCTCTGCCTTACTAATGAGAAAAGGGGGATTTGCCCCAGCCTTTCCATCTCGGACTGCGCAGAGCTGAACGCACACCGACCTGGGCTTCATGAAACCCACTTCCTGTGAGACTTAAGGCCAGAAGATATCTGGCACTTCTGCCCCTCACAGCGTTCTCCTTGGTCAGCTGGGGGCCCCCTTAGGGATGTAGGGTCATCATGCCTTCCTCAGCAGGCTTAAGCAGCCATATCTGTCCAGGTCCTCCCCGTTCACTGCCCTCACCCCAGTCTGGACTCCTGTGACTCCAAAGGAGCCTCCCAGGCATCTGATTCATGGAATCATGGCCTCAACTTCTTCCAAGAGAGACCCTGCAGGATGCACTGAACCACTCCAGGATCCCAGCCACATCCTCCTTCCAGGCGGCCCCTGGCCCCATCGGCCCACATCCTGGGCCAGGAAGCTCACCATCCCCCCTAGTAATCCATTCCATCCTTAGAGACAGACTGCTGGAAAGTTCTTCCAGGTGTGAACAGCTGGGGGCTTCTTGCCACAGCCTGAGATGAAAATGTGACGGGAAAGGGTGAGAAGGAGGGGAGGCAGGAGCCGTGGTGTGGTCTCTCCCACCATCCCTCCAGCAAAGTCTCCCAAAGTGGCAGCTTCCCGCATTACTTGACCAGGTAACAGACTTACCTGGCAGTGATGAGACCGTTCGGGGCACAGGTTAGGGGACACCATGCGAAAGCCAGGCCAGGCTTTACCCCGTGGCCCCTCACTAGCCAGCAGGGAAGATCTCCCTCCCCCCCAGGTGGGATCTGCACACCTCTGATCCGAAGGTTCACTTCTGCTCTTTCCAGTGTTTTTTGAGGAAGAGCTAATTTCGTTTGGTTGTTAAAATAACTTTTTGTAAACTTGGGATTTAGAATAACTTTCCATTTTTAAAAGTTTACGATATGGTCATCCCCCCCCCCCCCGAATGCTTATTTTGTGAATTGTATTATTATTGTCATTTTGGTCTGATTCTGAAGTATCTTATGGGCTTTTGGGAAAGAACAGGAACCTAGCCCTGAAACTTGTTACGTGTGTCAGAAGTGAAACTTGATAAACATAGTCCCTGAGGCTCAAAATTAAGATTTTCTTCTGATTCGTCCTCGATCTGTGATTGTAACTCTCTGGGAAAGTGTGTTCAACCAACAAACTAGGATTTCATGTAACCCAAGTATCAACTGGCCCACGTATTTTCAACTTGCTAACAAGAAGGTCAGACAATGTGGTCAGTTCCAGGGACACTGCTGACCCCTGGGAGCACTCGCCCTATCACCCGGTGTGGTCTCTCACAGACTGTCCCCTCGCCGCGGGCGTGCCTGTCTTCTGTCCCCGTGAGGCTGTAGGTCCAGGAGGGTGTGGCGCTTGTCTCGTTCGTGCTTGAATGCCCCCACAGCCCTGAGTCCGTCCAAGGGGCCCGGCCTCTCCAGACACGCTTCTTACCTCCGCCTTTGTCCCCACACCGGGCGTGGCCTCGCCGGCCCTAGAAGTCACTGTGCTCTCCCACAAACCAGTGTCCTCCCATTCATCTTCTGTCAGGTGAGAATGTCCCTTCCCGGGACTCCCTGCTAATCTGGGGTCAGAATTGTGTTCACCTCTTCTTCCTCCGGGGCACGGTCCCGCTCCTCCCACCGGGCCCTCACCTTCACCCACGGCGCATATCACACCCATGTCACACCTCGTTGTAATTACATCTTCATACACCGCAGGAAAACTTCCTTGAGGGCAGGCAGTGTCCTTCCTGCCCCTGCAGTACTAGCCAATGCCTGACTCTTAATGGATCCCTAAATAGTACCCTCCCCCCCACCCCACTCCCACCCCCCTTTGCTTCCACCTATTTCAAAGGACAGGCAAACGTTGCAAAGTGCTACCAGATGATCATTATCCTGGCTTCCTGCAGAGGGAGAGGCCCCGGGCCTCCCTGAGCTGCAATTCCACCTTCTGAGGGGCTCTGCCTTCGTCTTCCAGGTTCCCCCTGGACGGTCTGGGGCCTCAGCCCTTCTCTGTTCAGAGATGGTGGGAGAAAGATTTGGCCAGCTCCCAGGGAGAGCCCTGGATCAGCTGCACAGGGAACGTCCATCTCTTTACTCACTTTCCATGGGCCTGACCCTGAGATACAGGAAAAACCAGCGGCCCCGCATGTCTTCCCAGTCAGCCTCCAGAAATGGATTACAGGAGCTAGGGGAATTGGGGCTGCAGGCTTGGCCCTGAACCTCAGGCCTTTTTGAAGGTGGGCCTTCTTGGGAGGTGGGGCAGAGGTGCAGAGAATCGGCTGGCCTCGGGGCAGCAGGGACTGTCTTCCAGGGGGACAAGGGCTCAGGCCCTCAGGGGGTAGTAGAGTTGATCTGTTGCCCACCTGAGGAGCTCTTTGGGGACTGGTTTCCCAACCTCACCAACTCCTTCCCAGGCCCCAAGGGGCTCCATCTCCTGCATAGAAATGGAGGAAATCCCTGCTTGCCTCCTGGCCCTGCTTCCTTTCCCGTCTGGAACCCGGAAAGAACCCTCCTCCCGGGTGTCCTAGTGCCTGGCCCACTTGTCCTGTCTTCCCAAAAACAGTGTCCTGGGTCCCCACAATTCCCCTATGCATCCCACTGCCCCTGCACAGCCCGATAATCCTTTTCTTGGAAGTCACTTTGGAGATCAGCATCCTTCTCACTGAAAGAGGGGAAGACAAGCAGTAGGAACGTCAGGCATTCTGCCACTGGCCCTCCCCTAGTCCCTCAGCCTCCACGGAGATTCCCAGGGGGAACCAGCCAGCCCTCCTGCGCCTCCATAGCCACCTTGCTGTAAGAGCCCACTCAGGGCCACCTACGCCCGCCTCTCCTTCAGAGCGCTCCTTGTAGAAAGGGACCGGAGCCTGAATGGGTGTTTGCTGAACAAAGTGTCCCAGGCCAGTGGCAGAGAGGGGCCCGGAGCTCCTGTGATCCCACCCAGGGCTCTACCCATGTCCTACACCACCTCCTGCAGCTCACTGACTACCTATGTGTCCTGTCACCTGGTGGCCTCCAGTGCCCTCCCCTCACGCTTCCCCACCTGCCCGGCCTGCATAACACCCACAAGACAGTGTCCGGGGAGGATGACCAAGACAGGGCTCAGCAGGCCCAGGTGAGGGATTCAGACTGCTGGCGGGGATCAGCATAAGGGCCTTGGCCCGGGATGGGTATGTGGGGAGGGGGTGGGCATGCACTCAGGACAAGAGTCCAGAGAGAAGGTTTGGGACATGGAAATCTTAAGAGGCCAGGACAGTGATACTAACCACGAACGGCGGTCAGGGGTCCGGACGTCAGCTACTGGTCCAGCCAAGTTGTCGTCCGTCTGCGGCCGGCCCCAGAGGCCCAGCGCGGCTAGCGTCAGGCAGACACGAAGATGACTGAGGGTCATCGGGCTTGACTCAGCCCCTGGGGAGGACGAAGGACAGCCCAGGACGCTGGACACGTCCCTGTGCCTCACAGTCTGCACCGAGCCAGGGCGGAAGCCGAGTCTGAGAGCAGAGGAGTCTCAGCGGGAAGACCCCCCGCCCTCCGTGGCTGCTCAGTGCTGGGAACTCTCCTGCTTAGGGGTCACAGACTCAGTTTGGGTCACAGGGATCGCTCACTTTGTTGTTGGAAGTGTACGTGTTACGTGTGTGGGTGGGAATGGGATAGGCGTTGAAGAATAAATACTGTTGTGAAGGGGGCTTTGGACTCACTCTCCTTAGCAGAGGCAGTGTGGAAAGCACAGGGACTGGGGGGAGGACACCTAGAATGGAAGGGAGGTCGGGGAAGCAGGTTTGTGAGTCACCCGGCGAAGGACCAAACGCAGCTGCTCCAGAGTGGCTGTCACCTGATAGGACTTTATTGCCAGAGAATCATGCCCCCTGACCTGAGGAGTATGGCCCTTTGGATACCCAGCCCGCTGCCCCCTGGGAGGAGAAGCCCCCAGGTGGGGCGGGGGAGGACTCCCCAGGGGTTGGGGAGAAACAGTGCTCAGGACAGGGGTCCCCAGGGGCGCTCAGGCCAGTCTGGGGCGGGGCTTCTCCTTCTTCTTCAGTCTGAGTCTGTTTCTCTTGAGCTTCCTCATCCTTGGCGTTTGGCATCGTTTCTGGGCTCGGATGAGCCAGAGCCCCACGGCCAGAATTACGACGAGCAAGAGAAGAAGCAGTCCCTTGGCCAAGAGGCAGAAGTAAGTCGCCTTCTCCGAAGGAAAGCCGGGATCTGGGACAGAAGAAGGGAGAGAGGGGGGGGTCCCCTCGCCAGGGGGAGGGGAAGTCCGGATTTGGAGGCAGACACCCAGCCCAGATCCCACAGAGGGGTCTCAAGTTCACAGTCAGTTGATATTCCTTTGCCAGTGTCTCTGGACCTATGTGTTCTGCTCACAGAAGCTCAGGAGCTGAGATGCGAGGAGCAATCTCAAGCTGAGCGAGAGACTCGAGAACCTTTGGAAGGTGGGAGCACCAGCCCCCGCCCCAGTCCAGGGGACAAGGCCCCATGGGGAGGAGTGCGGGTCTGGGTTCCAGGTACACACCTGGGAAGAACGGGGGGAGGGTGGTGGTAGCCCGGAGGCCTGCGGTCGCTCGGAGGGTGTCCCCGGGGGCCTGGTACCTGCACAGAAGGGCCCGGCAGGGATGAGGCGGGAGGCGATGCTGCTGACGGGGTTGCTGGCCCTGCAGATGTAGGAAAGGGCATCATCCCCAGGCCGCCAGGATGTGCTGAGGGCAGAGCTCTCATGGACTGTGTCCATGCCATCCTCCCAGGAGATCCAGCTGTAGGTCACATCCAGGCCTGCCTTCTCCACAGAGCAGGTCAGAGATATATTGCAGCCATCTTCCTGAGCAATCTCAAAGTTCACGGTGACACGAGGCTCCGACAGCCGTCCTAGATGAAGGAAGGACATGAAGACCCTCCAAGTAATCAGGGGTCGGGTCTGTTCTCTTAAGGTCCTCAATCCTGGCGTGACGGGTGTGCCTTCTGAAGGTCTCTTCACATAAACAGAAACTAACATAACCCAGCCGCCATAAAATCTGGTGCCAGGGGCTCCCAGCAGCTGCTAAGGCAGAGAGAGCTGCCTACGGCATTTTCTACGTGCCCCCCCATGTCCTTGCTTTCTCTCCCTCACCTGTGCACCCCACCTTCCTCCAAACCCCATTCTGCCTCCTTGATCCCAGAAAATGTTATCACACCTCCTGGGGGCATTTATAGTTTAATCAGTGTCTCTGCAAGATTCAAGTTAGAATATCAGTCAGTGTCACAGGCACTGAGAAATCTGGCTCAGGCAGAGAGGAGATATTGATTAGTAGCCCTCCCATGGCATAGGAGGATAAAAGGCTCGGGAATAAAGATGGCATCCATCCCCAGGATGCAGAATCTCAGTGGGGGAGAAGGGGCCCTGGAGGTCTGCACACGAAGCTCCGGACCCCTTCCACTCCATCAGGAAGGTCCAGGCGAGCAGCCTGCGTGCCCAGGGCCTCACTGATGCAGGTCACTCCGCCTGTGGCCGCAGCTCAGACACTAGGCTTGGGCACGCTGGAGACCGTCGGCCCTCCAGTCCCCGCCCCTCAAACCATAACTCAGTCCCGAGACCACCGCTCCTTTGTGTGCAAAGCTCAGGAGAGCCAGAAACAAGCAGCGCTAGAGTTCCCAGCCTAGACTCACGGTAGACACGTAGATTGTAACGCTGCATGGTGGAGATCTGCGATGTCCTCAGGTTGACCTGAGCCTGGTACAGCCCTGAGTCCTCCCAGCTCAGATTGTTGATGTGCAGGGAGTAGCTGGGGTCCAGGAAGCTCACTCGGCCCTCGTATCGAGGGTTGGTCACCATGACGGTAGCCGGCTGTGTCTCTTTCCCCGGAACCACGGTGGCAAGTCTTACGTAAGAGAACCAGATGATGTTCTCAACCTCTTCATCGGCTGGTATTTCCAGGCGGAGGCTGATGGACTCCTGAAGGACTGCAACTACTTCTTCTGTATCCACATCATCTCCAGAATACCCTTTGGCTGCAGAAAAGGGAAGAACAGATGGAAACAGCCCAGCTCGTGTCTTCGGGCTCCTGAGCCTGGCGGCGGGACACTGATGTGGGAGCACCGGGCTCCACCGCGCGGCTTCCGTGGCCCCGTGCTCCATCCTATGCTCCATCCCGCGCCCAGCTGCCTCTCTGGCTCTCCGCTGCACCTGACCTGAGCACCTACCAGGGCTTGGCTTCTGGCTGGGCCCTCACCCTCCACATTTTTCCTTCGCCATTGGCTGCGGTGGGCTGGTCCCCCTTCTATATTCCAGGCTTCCTCACCTCTTGGCCCTGCACCGAAGCCACACCCTATTCTCTCTACTGCACAAGAGCCAAAGCATCCAGCCCCAAGCCTTGCTAGCCCAAACCGCGGTGGGACAGGAGAGCAGAGGGACGGAGACGCTCCCATCCCAGGACTGCCCTCTCTCTCTCTCTCTCTCTCTCACCTGCCTGGAGCCGCAAAAGCAGGAGCAACCACAGAAGGGCCCCCATGTCAGCCCCGTGCCCCAGTAGGTTGACCTGCTCGGCCCCCAAGCCAATGAAGAAGACAAGCTGTCAGGAAGCTCCTGGAGACAGTGACTGATTGGCAGTCTCTAGGAGGGGAAATGCTTCTCAGCCCCCAGCAGCCTCCAACTTCCTTCATCCCCACTAAGCCCCTCCCTGTCCATCTTGGGAAGTTCTCTCTCCGAGCCTGATTGCCCAGCTGGTTCACCCACTGACTCATGCTTCCTGTCCATCAAACACCGCTCAGATCCTACTTCCTACAAGAAACCTTCCTAGACACCCTGCCCCCTGTGTTCCCAGATACCCCGCCGCTGCCCCACCTGGAGCTCTTGGCCCTCAGCATACTCTGGGTCAGCTCTCTCTTGGCACTTCCTATATTGCTATGATCCTTTGACCTTACAAGCATTTTGGTCTCCCCAGATGGACTCCGTCTTTTGGGACGTCTCTGTATGTCCCATGCTAGACGCATGTAGCACCCAATTGGTATTTCTGGAATAGATGAATAAATGAAGTAATCCTATGTTAAGCTTGCTAGGTTCCCACTTGAGAGACTATTCAGAGGAAGAAAAATTTTAATAACCCCCTTAAAAAAAGCACACTTTGGGCCTGAGAACCCATCGAGGTTGTTAATATTATGGAAAGACTAACTTGTTCTGTGAGACTATGACGTGGACCAAAGCTGGAGGAGATCCAACAATGAGTGCTGCCCAGGACACCGTGGTGGCCTTGGGAGGCACCAGTCTCCATCGCTGGTGTTCAAGCTAACACAGGCCAGTCTTGGATCGGTGGATGTCTACAGCATCTCTGGCATCGGATGGGTACTCAGACAGGAGAACCTTTACGTTTTTTCGAATACTCAATCCTACAGGTCTGTGCTGTGATCGGGAAGCAAGAGTGAAGCCTTCAAGATAGATGATACCACAGAGGCAGATCTATCAGCCCCGGTCCTGTGGCAGCACCTCATATCTTCAGGGTATCAGATTCAGCACCCGTCAGATACTTACTGAGCAGCATCCGTGGCCCAGGCACTGTCCTAAATTCTGAGGGATTAGCAGTGACCAAGAGCTTTAGATCATGACTTCGAGGAGATCAGGGGCTAAGATCTGACTGTGGACAACTAACTGCGAGTTTGATGAGTTTCACCCAAGGACTCATCTGGGGAGCCGAGGACAAGGGGATTTAGCAAATTTGAAGTCAGGAGGTCGGAGAAAGCCTTCCAGGAGAAATGACCTCAAGGGTACTAGGATCTGCTAAGTGAAGAAGAAAATGAGGTGGGCAGTTCTGAAAATTCAATTTGGGAGCGTCAAACCTCGGAGATTGTGGGGTTTTTTTAAGTGTAGATGAAAACTTTCTTATGTAGTCTTCCTATTTAAAAAAAATTAAAGCAAAAAAAAAAAAGGAGAAAAGAAAACATAATATCTGCATAATATCCAGAGTCTAAAGTGTGAGTCTATCAGTTGTGGTCTCTCAGAAGCAGGTGCCGGGGCTAGGTTTCCTCTTCGTGGAGGGGAACGCCCTGTAGAAGATAAAAGGGAAGGAAACAGAGTCGGGCAGGGGGAGCCCCTCCATGCAAAGCAGATCATCTCAGTCTCCGCTAAGTCAAGTTGCTAAGTTGGTGGGGGCTCTGGGGCAAAGATCCCACCCCCTCACTGTGCTATCCCGGCTGGGCCTGCCCAAGAGGAGCGGGAATGCTGGAGGCTGCATTGGAGGCCATCCGTCAACTACACCCCTGCAGCGGAAGACAAGCTTTCTGGAAAGGGGATCCAGGGGCACCTCACGGCTGTTCCACGGGGATCCACCAAAAGGAGCTGTGTTCGGATTGATTAGACCTGTCTCCATCAACAAGAACAAACAGCACATCATGCTTATTGAGTAGGAGATAATTTTCACACACACAAACACACACACACACACACCCTCCCAGTCCAATGTGGAGAAGAGACTTCTCAGAAGATGATTTTCAAACACTCTGAAAATCTGATTTTCATTCTGGCTCATGGATTGTGATCCAAACTCAACTCCATTTCTGTCTCTAACCACCCCTTCACTTTTTAAAAAAGATTTTTATTTTTTTAAAATATTTTTTAAAGTTTTTTTATTTATTTGAGAGAGAGCGAAAGAGCGAGAGCACGAGCAGGGGGAGGGGCAGAGGGAGAGGGAGAAGCAGGCTCCCCGCTGAGCAAGGAGCCTGACCTGGACCTCCATCCGAAGACCCTGAGATCGTAACCTGAATGGAAGTGGTAGGCTTCACCAACTGAGACACCCAGGCATCCCAAAGATTTTATTTTTAAGCAATCTCTACACTGAATGTAAGGCTCAAACTCACAACCCTGAGATCAAGAGTCCCGCATACTCTGCCAACTGAGCCAGCCAGCAGCCCCCACCCCTTCACTTTTATTCAGTAGGGTGGTCTTCTCCTGCCCCAAATGAGAACTCTGGTCTTGATTTCTGTCTCAGTTCAGAAATGAGAACTTCCTGTCTCTTGTAATATACAAAATTCCAAACTTAAATTCAAATCACTCTCCCCTTCCCCCTGCTTGGGTCTGTCTCAGGTTGGAAGCCTACACTGGGGAATGGGAAAGATAGATTCTCTCTCCTCACTCCCAGCTTACCCCTGCACCTCTGCTGCCCTGAACTTCCTTCCCCCAACTCACTTCCTTCCCGCCCCACCCCCCCATCTCCAGGAGGGCGGGCATGAAGGAGAGGTGATGGAATCGTACTCACCTGGCTGAGTGGCTTTGCTCTCTGTGGGTCTGGCAGATGGTTACGATGGTCTCTTCTTTAGAGGAGCAGTTTTATGGGTTCTTAAGAGTTTCCACCGGTTCCATCCCTCCTACCCTTGACCCAGGGTGGATACATCTCTATTCTGGGTTGGTCCTTTGAAGGTCCTCCCACAGCCCCTGGACATCTGGCCAACTGTCCCCACTGTGTGGCACCAGACCCAGCAACAAGGCTGTGTCTCATGGCTGGTGCTCGGTGGCCCGCCATATTCCTTGCTTGACACCAAAATCTACAGCATACACCGCATTCTGCCTGCCTGCAAGGACTCTGATCTCAGTGTACGACGGTTTCCACTCTCTCAGGCCTGGTGTAGGTCCCTGTCCCCTTGGACCCACCCCCGTGAGGCCCACGTGTCAAACCTCCGCAAGTCCTCTCTTTGACACCCTCTCACTTGGCTCGCATCCCTCCATTGGAAGTGGTGCCGACTCACAATAAAGTAACAGCTGTTTCCAAAGACATCTCTTTCCAGTCTCCCACTGTGAACTCCCCACCGGGGTGAGGGGTTCCAGAGCAGTGAACAGGTTCCCCTTTGTTCCCGTTGACCTGCGGACACCTGTCTCCTAGACACCTTGGAGGGACCACGCGGGGAGGCTTCCAGCTAACATCCTGCATGCAGCAGACACTTGGGGTTCCCCTCCCGCAGCCCCGGGCCCCACTGATTTCTGCTCTGCTGTTGGACAGCTCCATGAGGGTTCCCCTCCGCCCTGTTTGCACCTCGCTTTTCCCTTCTGGGCCTTTCTGGGAAGCAGCGGAAGGCCACTCAGCCCCGGCGCAGTGCCGCGGGACGTGTGGGGAGTGTGCAGACCCCTGAGCGACCCCAGCCACCGATACACCCTTTATTGGCTTTCGTCCCGTTCCAGGCTTGTGTTCCTCATTCTTCCCAGCTGGCTTCCTGGATCACCTCCCTTAAAGACGTCCTCCACCCAAGTCCATGTCCAAGGCCCTGCTCTGGGAGGAACCTAGATTATGATACTATTGTACATGATAAAGTAGTTGAGCCAGTAAAATTTAGATCTTCTGCCTGGATTTTTAGGGGCAAATACGTTAATGAGAAATAAGCCCCCCACCCCAGTTCTCCTGCCATAACAACCTTGGGAAAGAGGAACCAGGGAGAAGCCCGTCCTGCTCTGACAGAGGGGAGGGGCGGCGATATAGGGTCAAACCTTTCATCAGACTGTCTCCTTGGCTTCTCTTTGGGTCTGGAAAGACGGGGACCCACACAGAAAAGCCATGATCCTGGAGGAGCTATCAGCAGGTAGGTCCCAAATAAGTCACCTCCCTCCCAAAGCAAAGCGAGGGGAGATGTGCATGTCTTCTATTCTATTCTACCCGCAGGGTTTGCCTTCTGTTTTTAAATGTCAGGGTTAACAGGCTGGTTTTTCAGCCGCACCAGGAAGGCAGCAGGAGAGCTCTGAAACAGTGTGCTGACAGTCGAGGTGCACCCAGAGGGGCCACTAGGGACAGAGGTGACGGCAGTCCTCCCTGCAGAGGAGGGACCAGCCCTTGCGGGGTCCCTGAGGTGGGAGAGAACAGCACCCACCCATGAAAGCGCACAGATTCCGCCTGGTGGGGCCGAGACACTGGGGTGGAGGAGCTGAGCCGACGCAGAGGGGGCAGAAGTCAGCTCCCTGGGCCTCACGGGCCGCTTGGGTTGATAAGGCCCCTCTCTCCAGCATTCACCTTTCAGAGGCAGGAGAAACACAGCACAGGAGGGGAAGGGAGAGCGTGGGGTAGAGGGAAAGTTGTATTGCTGTTGGCTTTTTTTTTTTTTTAAGATTTTATTTATTTATTTGAGAGAGAGAGAATGAGAGACAGCATGAGAGGGAGGAGGGTCAGAGGGAGAAGCAGACTCCCTGCCGAGCAGGGAGCCCGATGCGGGACTCGATCCTGTGACTCCAGGATCATGACCTGAGCCGAAGGCAGTCGCTTAACCAACTGAGCCACCTAGGCACCCTGCTGTTGTTTTTTTTTAAGATGGGAGAGATCTGAACAAACTTAAATGCTGAGCAGGGAGTGGGGATGGAGAAGCAAGACATAAAGGAGCTGGTGGACAGAACGAGGCCCCCACTGCCCCCAGAAGAGGTGAGGGACTCAGATTCAGAGCCCAGCAGAAAGACCCAGCCTTAGGTTGCAAGATGGTCTTTTATTATAATAAGCTGGTCAGATATGAAGGGAGATTTGTCTGGGGCAAGAAGTTAAGGGGAGTCCTGTCTAGTGGTTTCCATTTTCTCTGCAAAGTAGAGTTCACATTATCGGCTGAAACTGAGGTTGGAGTGTGTGTCAAAGGCAGGCATTTTGGGAGAAAGGACAGGCTTTGAAACAGATGAGGTGACTCTGTGTCCAGGTTTCTGGGGACTGTTCCAGTTTAAGCCTCTTGTCCAGCCTGATTATCAATAATCACTCTTAGAAAGTGCCTTGTTTGTAGGATACATTATGTGCTTACTCTAGAACAGGAGCAAAATGTTACTTGGTGAGCTAGCTAAGCTTTGAGAGTCCGGGGCCACCCTTAGCTTTTCTGGACAACGAATTGCCCCACAGATCTGGAGGGCGGCAGGGGCTAGGGGTAAGAGAATGACCTGCAGCCACGCTGCTTGGGTTCCTCCATCTGCGGAGCGAGGTACTCACCACACATGCTCCGTGGGGCAGCTGGGCAACGAAAGGAGATGACAAAGGAAATGAGCCTGCAAAGCACGGGGCCCGAGCCTGGCACACCGCGAGGGTCGGCACCTGTGAGCTGTGCCTATCACTGACGGCTGGTGAAGTGGAAAGATCGAGGGCTTTGGTACCAGGAGGACCCGGAGCCCCCGCATCACTGGCCAGGGTCTCTGACTACTGAGGAGAATACCCAGGAAGTCTATGATACAGGACACATGAATGGGTTTATTCAAGAACGTTCTCTGGCAGCACCAATCAGCCCCAGTCTGGGAGGCAGTGGGCTTTGCTGCGGGATGCTCAGCCCAGCTGGGAGTCGGCGTGCCCCGACCCTGCGCCAGGTCAGCCTGGCAACTCATTCCTTGTCTCATCCCGGATCCCAGAGTGGGTTCCCACACCCCCCTTTCCCACGACTCCTTTCCCAAGTGCTCTCATTCTCAGAATGCGGGGTTTGGAGCGTGTACAGGTGGGAAATCACACGCAGTCCCAGGGAGGGCTGGTCACAGTGCTGGTTCCCTTGGCCCCACTCCAGACCCAGGGAATCGGGTGGGGGTTGTGGAGGGAGGGGCTGCAAATCCACCTGCTGCTCCAGGTCCCCCGGGGGTTCCACTGTGCGCTAAAGTTTGAGAAAACCACCCTCTGTCTGCTCTTGTGTTTCACTGAAACAGAGAGGAAGTTCCCCAATGTTGGCCTTTGTCTTGTGTCACAAAAGGTTTCTTTCCCCGTGAGTAGGGCAGTGAGACTGCCACCTTCTTGGGCTGGGCTTCCTAGAACATGAGAGGGGCTCTGGGGCTTTCCATCTGTCCTCCTGGGGGGTCCCCGGGGAACTTGGGAGCGCATCTCCCGGACTGCGGCAGGAAGCAGGGGTGAGGCCTGGGAGCTTGCACCTGACATGTGTGCTTTACCTGTCGACATCGGGGGTGCCAAAGCAGAACTTGCTGGGGACTAGGGCACTGTTGCCAAAAGAAGAAAAGTTTAGAATCTACTGGTCTTGTCCAGCCCCTTATTTTACAAATTAAAACCACGAAAAGCAAAAACAAAAACCAGAGGGCCCAGAATCAGAGGCCTAAGCAAAGCTGAGCCCAAATCCAGGTCACCTGGTGTCTTGCTGGCGGGACTGGACTGGACTGGACTGATTCGGGAGGTAACAGACCTGTATCTGGTGATGTCCCGGCGCACAGAAAATCCTCAGTAAATGTCATCATTGTTGAAGGAATTGTTAGTTTGTATTTGTATTCATTTGTTACTGCTCATTGTATTCGAGACTGGAGGCGCTTAAAGGGGAGGGCGCAGAGAAAAGCGGGGGCCTTGGTGGGGGGATGGGGGATGGGGTAACTGGGTGACGGGCGTTAAGGAGGGCACGTGATGGGATGAGCACTGGGCAGTATATGAAACTGATAAATTACTGAACACTACATCTGAAACTAATGATGTACTTTAAGTTGGCTAATTGAATTTAAATAAATTTTAAAAAAAGAAAGAAAGAAAAGAAAGCCGTGGCGGAGAGCCCACTCAGGTCTGTACCTGACGGTATTTTTCTTACGGATCAGACCCCGGCTTTCACAGTGTAGGCTCAAAACTCCAGCTCTCCCGTGTCCCAGGGGTGATCAGAATCTGGGAGGCAGCCTCATTTTACCAGAGCTGTCATGAACTGACGTATACAATTATCCCCTCATCCTGCAAGTATTTATGAAGCTCCCGGTGAGCGCCAGGCACTGCCCTCGACGGGGACCACAGCAGTGAGCAGGAAAACATGGAGGCCACATCACTGAGTGGGGTTGGGGGAGATCAGCAATAGACAGCAAGCAAACAAACATATAACATCAAGTAATAAAGTGAGAAGAACTGAGCTGGACAAAGGAATGACCAGGGATGGGGGCAAGAAGTCCACGTGGTTGAGGGCACTCGGATCCCATCACCAGCTGCAGCTCCCCTGCCCCGACGTCTCCCACACGAACAGTCAGTATGAGGAGTTATCAACAGAAGGCTGCCAGGAGCATGGGGTCTGGGGCAAGGAGATGGTCTGGGGTTTAACAATTTGCTGACGACCTACTGTGTCCATCTCCATGGCGCTCCTTCTGCCTGGCTCTGTCTGGGCCGCCAGAGCCCCAGACAGAAGCCAGAAGCCACGGTCAAGGCTCACCTCTGTGACTCTCCTCGCAATGAGTCCACAAGCACCCCATCTCCTTTTTCTAATAAGGTAGATACTTCGATTTGATCATTTGTTTCTTTGGGGATAATTTGCAAATCTCATCTCTGATCCACTAAGTATCAATTTACTAATTTGGGACTCAGAAGACAACCTCATTTTCCCCTTCTCCAGGGCTACCTGGTCCTCCCCCTGCCCCCCCACCGCCCCCCAACACACTCTAAATACTTTTCTTGAGAAAGGTTTCAGTTCCTCATCTCAGATACAAAACACTATCACCAGGGAGAGTTCCCTCTTCCCTGTCCAAAGAGCTGATCCCCTCGAGAGGTTTCATGACACCCTATGGGGTCAGTCTGCTCTCTGGGTCAAATCTTCCTTCCTCAGCAAGAGAGGGGCTGTCTGGAGTCCTGACCCAGAACGCCGAAGGTGGCTTGGAGGCTAGGTGGTCTCCTGGAACAGAGAGATTTCCCTTCTCCAAGAGGACAGCAGCTTGGTAACGGAACACCAACAATGAGACATTTTCTCTCCATCTATGGAAATGGCTGAGGAATGGGGAAGGCTCAGGGATCCCCCCGTCTCCTAGAAGAGGAAATGGAAGGTCATAAGGAGAAGTGAAGGATTGGGGGCAACCACCAGGCCGCTCTGTGGGAGGGGGAGAAGCGGTGGAGAGAATGGTCCCAGGATGGACAGCTCCCGGCTCCAGAGACGTCCAGGTAGGCTGACTGTGTGCTGGAAGGGCGCGCAGGAGGGGCAAGGGGCTGAGCCCCGAAAGCTGAGAGCCAAACCACGTCACACAAGGACCCTACCCACTTGCCCTTCTCCCAAGTGCTTTGCTGCAAAGCCCAGAGCCTGTGTGCAGGCGCCCAAGAAGTAGGAACAGTCGACGGGGCTATGGAAAAGATGAGCTCAAGGTACCGTTCGCTGCCGCCAGCCAGGGCCGTTGCCCTGAGCAGTCCTATGATTGCGTAGACCTCGCTGCCCTCCCAGAGTCCTGCCGTCAGGGGACAGCCACACCTGCCGCCCGGCCACAGCCAGGACAGAGCACTAACGCATGCTGTTTGGATCCTGACCTCGCTCCTGGCTCCAGTTCCTCATCCCACCCTGCTTGCTTTGAATCTCATCTTCCTGGCTGATTGGTGTCTTATCCCGCATGCATTTTGCAGACCACATGCAAGAGGTTAGCCCCACGTACAGTTAGAGAACACAGTCCACCCAAGACCACCAAGTGCAAGGTCCAGGGGTTCCCAGAACCACCGTGGTTTCAGTAATCAGCTAGAAGGACTCCTAGAACACACTGGAAGCTTTTACTTTCACAGCTGTGGTTTATTACAGGGAAAGGCGACAGACTGAACTCCGCCCAGGGGAGAAGTGCGTAGGCCCACGAAAAGAGACGAACCTGTCGTCTCCCTGGGTTACACGCCTGGCGTCCACGTGACAACATGCACGGAAAAGCTCACGCCAGCCTTGGCGCCCATGGCTGTTGGAGCTCGAGGATGTGCAGCCCACGTGGCCGACTGTCAGCGTCTGGTCCCTCCGAAGGCTGGGCTCAGACCTTTAGTGTCCAGACCCTCTGTAGGTAGACTTGATACCACATGGCCCAGAACCCTCATCATAAATCACACTGTTAGACCGTCTGGTGGCCAAGGTCCCCACGCAAAGAGAGACACCCCCATCCAACATGACATATCGAAAGATCAACCCAGTAGCCCCCGGCAAAGGCCAGACCTCTCTTCGGGGAAAGTGAATCCTTCACTACACAATGTGTTACATTCGTTTTTCAAGCAAAGTGAGGAGAAGGAAAGACAAGATGAGCCAATCTGTCACATCGCCTCCTTCCAGGCGCGACCGACTCCTGACGATAACAGCCCTGGGGAGCGACGAGGGACAGGGGCTCCAGCAGGGACACTGGGCCCACAGCCTCTGAGCCCCTCGGCGAGCTGGCTGCGCTCGGCCCTGAGTGGGGGGAAGGGGGTCATCTCTCGGTGCCCTCGGAGAGCAAGGGAGGCTCAGACGTGCTGACGTGGACAGAGGCAGACGAGGCAGAAGAGGCCTCGCCCCATCTCGTCTATGCCAGCCAAGGGATTCCCAGGCAGAGTCGGGGCCGTGGGCATGCTGCGGTACAAAGGGAGTCCTGGCAGCTTTGCAGAGCTGTTGGAAAGGACGCCGGGTCAAGGTCACAGCTGGTACCTAGGGTCCAGAGCCTCAGAGTTGCTCTCATGAGCGTCCCGGTGGTGACTTCTCTCCTGCACTTAGGCCATGGGCATGCCATGTGCCGAAAGTTTGTGTCCCCCAAACTTGTCTGTTGAAGCCTAGCCCCCCAGTGAGATGGTACTTGGAGATGCGGCCTCTGGGGGGTAGGCAAGGTTAGAGGAGCTCATGAGGGTAGGGCCCCCACGGTGGGACTAGCACCCTGATAAGAAGAAGTACCGGAGAGTTTCCCCCCTCTGTCCATCCCTCCTCCCGTCCCCAGGCCTACAGAAGAGTGCCCTGAATGAGATCGAGAGCGCTAGCATCTGGATAGCAGACTTCCAGCCTCCAGGACCGTGAGAACACGGATTTTCATTGTTGAACACCCCCCCGCCACCCGGTCTGTGGTGTTTGGGGATGGCAGCTGAGCCAAGGAAGACAGTCGTGACACAGAAAGGTGGGGAGGCACGCACTGGAAAGATGTGAGCAGGGTGACGCGGGAGCTGGAGTCTTGTGTGCGAAGGGGGGGCCCCGGGGACCCAGAGACCCGCAGGAAGATCTGCCACCTGGCTCCATTCCCCCCGGGCCTGCAGGCGCCCTCTCCCTGGAGCCGGCCGCATTGCCTCTCCCCTGTTGCTGGAGTGGACCTCTCTGCAGAGGGGCCTCTGCCACTCACCCTGCACCCTCACCTTCAGCTGGGGGCTCTGTTTCTGGACCCTGCTACCCTCAGGGGTGGCCTGGCACCAGTAAAGCCCAGAGGCTCCCACCCGGCTTCTGGGAGGCAGAGCTCTGGGTGGGGGCCCCAGTTCTGCAAGGTGCGGCCATCTTTGTGGAAGGAGAAGAGGAGCCCCAAGGCCGACCTCTGGGGGTGTAGCTCCGTCTGGCATCTCAGGGTCAGTGAGCTCCCCTCATGGAGCTCGGGAGAAGGGACAGAGCTCAGCACTGGAGGCGGGAACAGCTCTGGGGAGAAGCAGGCCCAGGCTCAGGGGGGACTCCTGAACCCTGAGATCCCAGAGGCGGGGGTCTAAGCTAGGGCACATCCCAGGCCACAGCCCTGTGCCCCATGACAGACACCGTCATTGTCCCCCAGGACCCACCTCTCATCCCATGACTACACCCTAGCCCCTCTGGAATCCTGAGCCAGAGCCAGAGGGCCTTATAGGGCATCTGGTCCCCAGAAGGGAAGGGTCTGGCCCAGGGTCTCTGGGACTGAGTGGCCGGGCTGGTTCAGGGTGCTTCTGCAGCCCAGGGCATCCCCCTCCTTCCCCAGGCTCCGGATGTACCCCACGGGGGCAGGGCACTTGGACAGCATGGTGGACATCTCAGGGCTCTGTGGTCCGCCTAGCATCAGGGGCAGCGAGAGGGAGGGCTGCTGACCTCTAGAGACCAGATCCCTGAGCAGCACCTTAGTCCCTACCACCCCCCAACCCCCCGAAACTGGTGACTCACCTTGGACTTGAACCGTGGTCATCTCTGACCTTTGTGCACCCAGGTCCGGGATGAAGGTCACCTTCCCAGTCCCAGGCCACCTCTCCTGCCTCCAGATCTGGGACATTCCATGGCACCGATGGGCACGAAGCCTGAGCCCTGTAGGGTGGAGCCAGCCCTCTGACCAATCTAGAGTCAAGGGCTATGCAGACCTCAGCCAGACAGTGGCCCCTCAGACAGAAATTCCAAACAGCCAGGGTGGTCAGCATGGATGCGAACACTGGCAAACACATAGGAACAGCGGGAATGTGAAATTCAGGATGCGCGCAGCTTTCCATCACGGCAGACAGAGTGGTTACATGTGGGAACAGTGGGCACAGGAGGATAAGTGAGCCCCTGACTTCATCTTCCCGCGCAGATCCGCACAGTGCCCCCCACTCCTGGTCGTAGTTCCCGATAAGCGTCCCAGGAAGCTTCCCGCACGGCGTCTGGCCACACTGGCTTCAGGGGCTCGGCGGAGCAGCCCCAGGGCCTACCCCTCCCCACAGTCTGTGCGCCCGACCTCAGGAGGCACACGGAAAGGAAGCCGATGACAGCCACCTTGTCCCCTAAGAAGCCCAAGCAGGACAAGCCCCAGGGCCAGGGTGGGCACTTAGCAAAGGAGAGCTGACTCTCCTTCAGCTTTGCAGGAAGAGCAGCTCCACGCAGCACACCAGGTCTGATGAGGTGGGTCTCGGCGGGGGGACATCCCTCCAAATCCCTCGGGAGCCCAGCTCCAACCTGGAGTCACGGGGCTGACAGACGCTAGGATGGCACTCAGACGGACCAGGAGCTCAGAAGGGAGGCAGCTAAAGATGCCTAAATCATGTCTCATAAGACAGCTTCCTGGTACTCTTATTTTTTCCTCAAGTTTCTCTTTTGCTTACCCCAGTCTTTAGTAGATGCTTGTCCGAAGGGGTCAGCCATGTGTTGGAGGGGAAGCACGGTCCCCCAGAGCCCAGCACGGGAGACATCGGCGGTGAACCACGGAGAGCCTCCGAGAGAAGGCGAGCCTCAGGGACGGAGAGAATGTGGGGTCTCTGGGGTCCAGCTGCTCCCCGAACCCCACCAGTCGGGTTCCAGGCCCAACTTGGCTGAGTCCTGAATTCTGTTACTATCTAAGAAGGCAACGCTTCCTTGCAAAAACACAGACTGAGCGGTAACTGGCCCTCTCCTCTTGCAGGAAGAGGGCTTCACCCACTCCATCTTCTCCCCAAACTGCTCCCAGAAAATACTTCATTTGACTGTGACAATACAGGCGGCTTTGGGTTTTGAGGTGTAGGGGATTCATTTGTGCTTATTTACCACGAGGCGCCCCCTGAGTCCCAGATGTAAATACACGGGTCCCCTGAAGCTGCAGCTTTCTGTCCCTTGAACTTGTGGCTGGCTGTGTTCAGTTCTCCTTGTCCGTGCCTCGCTGGGCACGGCTGCCAGAAGGAAACCTTGCAGAAGTGGGGTGGGGGGGTCTCAGGGGTTACAGAGCAGGGAGAGCAGAGGCTGCAGGCTGGGGTCCTCCCAGTTGTTTCGGAGAAACTCCTCCAATCACATGTCTCTGCAGTCCACCACCGCACCCCCCCCCAAACACACACGAAATTCCACTGATCTCCTTCTGGTCACTACTTTCCCCAAGTTCTTCTTTTAACATGCAAACAGTGCTAGGAAGATAAGAGGAAACCACAACATATCTCTGTTCTCATATGTTTGTAAATGTGCAGAAAAATGTAAATCTCCCTGAGCGAGCAGGCTTAGATGAAGCCATGAGCTCATTTAGGCAAATGTGCTTACGCATTTAAAGCAAAGGGCTTTAAATCAATCTAAGCTTCAAAGGGCAGGAGTTAAGAGTCAAAGGACGGTCGCCAAAAAGATACCTTCTTGACTGGAAGAGCCCCTCGTGGGCCTCTTTGCCATGAATGACCCAGAGAAAATAACATCTTCTTCTACTTCAGTTCAACTCAACAAAGATCTCTTTAATGCTACCACAAGTAAGGCACTGTGCTGGCTGGAAATGGGGACAAAATGGCATACGGCGGCCCCATTCCCAGGCAGTCTGGCCACGCAAGACCAAACACACAGACACACAAAGCCGAGGGCTGGAGGAGCAGGAGCGGGAGAGCTGAAAGCAGGGAGGCAGCCCAGCCAGTCGGAGGGCTCAGCCGCGTCCGGAAGGGATTTGGAGACAGCCCGAAGTGGGATACACTGTGTGGTAAGGCACCAGCAGGAACAGGGCACAGAGATGGGAAGTCACAGGACGCTTCAGGAAACATCAGATGGTCGGGTCCGGATGGAGCATGGGGCAGGAGGGGGGAGTTAGGGGAGTGTAAGGGTGGGGGCAAAGACTGGGACCCTCAGAGCAAGACCAAAGTCAAGGGGCTTGGGGCCAATCAGCAGCATGTCTGCCGTTCCTTCCTGTTTCTTCTGCTGAGAACTCCTCCCTAACTGCCTGCAAGAAGGGGGATTCCAGGCGCACTCGCAGGAAGGGCCATGTAACCCCTTCTTCCTGGGACATTGCTCTCCGTTCCCCAGCACCCGTCCCAAACAAGACACACACACAGAAGAACACTGACGGTGCGGCTCCCATACTACCATCTTGCTCAGGCACCAGGCACCCCGGCCAGGCTCCTCTTAGTGACGCATCCTGCCGCTCAGCACCCGCCTCGGGGCACTCACAGGTCTGTGATTCTTCGTCCCCTGCGTGGAGTCCGGCACATATGGCAGGTGGGTATTTGAGGAACCACAGTCTGAAGCATCGTAGGTGTGAGTGTGTGCTGGGGGTCAGAGGTGGACAGGGAGGTTTCCCTTTCTAGAGAAGGAGTCCCCGAGTTACCCCAAGAAAAGCAAGAGATCAGATCCCCCCAAGGAGACGTTTCCTGGCCACCTTTTTCTTTTTTTTTTTGCATGAGTTAAATCAAGTCCGTTTCTATTACTTGCTACTAAAGGACTTTAATGAATTCATTTGAAAGATCTTTGTTAGAAAGGAAACGACCTGCTCGAGAGGTCAAGCTTCGGTTGCAAGTCAGTGTTGGCGAGAACACAGCAGACAGGGTGGTGGCAGGGCAGGGCTGGGGGGCAGGTTGGATGACGTTTGAGGTCCCTTCTAGGAGCACAGAGGTGCCTCTTCTGGTCCATGATGCTGACCAGTCTCCTCCCTCTTGTACCCCCAAAATGAGGAGCAAAAAGCAGGAATAAGGACTCCTCACAAATCTCCAGTTCCCTTGGAGGAGGGACGCATGTAAACCCCGACAGAGTCACTCATAGCAGCAAGCCACCAGGGCCACGGGAGGGACCGGAGTGGCCATAGTTCCCCCAGCAGCAGCCGGTGCTTCAGATCTGGTGGAACAAAATCCCCCTGCTGTGATTATGAAAACAGAGGCCCTGTCCCTCCATCCCTCCGGGCAGGCCGCATAATGTCCCCTCAAGGTGTCCACACCCTAATCCCAGAACCTATCACTGCTGCAGGATATGACAAAAAGAGACTTTGCAGATGTGATTAAAATAAGGATCTTGCAAAGCGGAGATGATCCTGGATGATCTGGAAAGGCCTGATGTCACCACAGGGTCCTGAGAAAAGGGACTCCAGAGAGGTCGCCATCAAAGGAGGCCAGCATCAGAAGATACTATGCCATGGTCTCTTTAAAGACAGAAGAAGGGTCTGCAAACCGAAGCTACACCTGCACTCCTTAGTAGACGGCAACCGCCTCGAAGCATCGCTACCCCGAGTCAATGAGGACTAAGTGATTAATGCCCGTCATGGTAGCCGTTCAATAAATGCTCATTGTTATAATTATCCGTGGGTCTGCTAGAGCTGCACCACCCACGACAATGGGGCCACAAGCCACACGGGCCCACTGAGCACTTGAAACCTGGCTCGTCTGAACTGAGGGAGGCCGCAAGTAAAATATACCCAAATGTCAAATGCTCAGTACCAAGAAAAACAGAACGTAAAATGGCTCAATAATTCCTATATTGAGTACACATCGAAATGATCATATTTTGGATGTATTGGATAAGTAAAAAAATTATTAACACTAATTTCACCTGTTTCCTGTCACCTTGGCATTACTCTTATGGCAAAGTAGCCGTTAGAACATGTAGGTTTCTGTCCGTGGCTCCCACTGTATTTCCACTAGGCAGTGTCCTCGGAGTCTCGGTCCCCTGCTGGCCACAGTACAGAGGCAAGCCGGGCGCATTCAGGGAAAGTGACCCCCCCCCCAGGGCTCACCTGCTCCTTCTTTTCGGTAAGTCCATGATGCTGACCACCGGACGTTCTGGGAGCACCCTTGGTTCGTGACTGCCAAGTACAGCGAGACCAGGAGAGCAAGTCCAGGTGGCCTCAGACCCAGTGTGGGATCGGCCCCCGGGGCAGTGGCAATGGGTAACCGCCACCGTGTCTTTGAGACACCCGGTGAGCGGGGAGCACCAGCCTCACGTGGGGTTCAGCTGGCGCCTGGACCCCCCGCGCCGGACTGTTCTTTTAATCCCGGCCGTCTGCTCCAAAATGTTTACCCCCCAGCCTGCCCCAGAGCTGAAGTGCACCGTTTGGGCGATGCTTGTGAAGAGGACGTTGAACCCCGTCTGGGTGCGGAGCATGGGTCCTACGACCTGTAAGTCTCCGGAACCCGCGGCCTCCGCTCACTTTCCTGGCTTCTCCGGCCCCCAGAGCGGCCTGAGGCCAGAAGCTCCCAGCCCCCGTGTCCACTCTGTCCCTGAAGACACGCGCGCAGCCCTGCACCTGCGGCCTCACTTCCACTCACGACAGGGCGCTGCCCACGGGGGACAGAGCCGGGCAAATGGGCCCCCCTCGGCTCTTGGCGACCAGTCCCAGCTGCGGCACTGAGGTGGGTGGCCGCCACTGCCCAGACTGCTGGCGGGGGCTCACCACCCCGGGCCCGAAGGCGGCTTCTGGTCTGGGGGATGCACACTTCACCCCCTGCTCCTACCGCAGAACACCCCTCACAATCCCCATGAAAGTCTGTGTTTCTAAGAAACAGAGAATTAGCACAGATCCAGCAATTCTCCTTCTGGGTCTAGACCCCAAAGAACCGAAAGCAGCGACTCCAAGCAGATATGAGTGCGCCCACCTTCCGAGTATACGTAGAGCAGCGTTATTCACTGGGAGCTACCTGCGTGTCCATGGGCAGGTGAACAGAATGGGGTCCATCCACGTGGTGGAACAGTCTCCAGCCTTAAAAAGGGAGGACGTTCGGACACCTGCTGCAACACGGATGAGCCCCGAGGACATTGTGCTCCGTGAAACAAGCCAGACGCAAAATGACGGCTACTGTAGGACCCACTAGATGAGGTCCGAAGAGGAGTCCAACGCCTAGGACAGAAAGCAGATTCGAGGCTGGGGGGGCACTTCCTGTTTAATGGTGCAGAGCTTTAGTTTGGGATGATGAGGAAGTGCTGGAGGGTCCTGGTGGAGGGGGTCACGCATCAGTGTGAACGTACCTCATGCCACTGAGCTGGACGCTTCTAAAAATGGTTAAAATGGTAAACTTTATGTTATGGATATTTTGCCACAATTTAAAACAAAAAGTGCCTCCAGCTTAGAAAAAGAAAAATCTGAGTTTCTAGATCTCTAACCAGAGCCAGGTTGTGACCAAACAGACCTCTCAATCTACCAGTCTGGAAAACTCCTCGTGCGGCCCTCCCTTTCTGGAGTAGGGGAGCCCCCATGGGGGACCCCCGGGCCTCTCTCGGCCGCTCCAGGCACTCCTCCTGCTGGGCTTCCCTCACACGCTTCTTGGCCTGCCCTTGGGCCTCAGGAGTGCACGTGCGACCGCACAGCGGGGCCCGCACGGGGGGCAGGGGGCGCAGGGGGTAAACCCGGCTCCTGAGAGGCTGGCAACACCGTGGGCCTCACAGCTGACAGCAGAGCCTGGTCGTGATAAAGCCGAGATCCATCTCTCCTTCTTCTAACCACGGATGTTCCCATGGCTGGCTCGGAAGTCAAGCCCACGGCAGAGAGGTATTTTCCAATGACCACCTAAAATCCCAGCGCTGCCCATATTGGACCAGAAGGCCACTTGCAGAGTTTCCTGCCAGCCGAGGCTTGGGCAGGCTTACCTAAGGAAGGTGCACGCTGGCTAGGAAGGTATTGTCCCCAGGTTCCAAGCGTGCCCTTTCCTGCTTGCTTTGTGGTGCTGGGTGCACGGCTCTGCAAATTAGGTTTCCCCTCTGCCCGCTTGAGACTGTTGGGTTCTGCCCACGAGGACGCTGGACAGGGGCGGGAAGGCAGAAGGAGGGAGCACAGTTCTTCCCCAGGCTTGCTCCTCCTGGCAGGTAGGCCCAGCAATGGCAGCAGTGGCCCTTCAAGCTCACCACCTGGTAAGCTTGACCTCAGCCCTCCTGTGCGTGCACCCGTTGCCCTTGTTACCTCGCTACCCACCGTTGGTCTGCGTTTTTAGTCCTCCAATAACTATTTAACCCATTTCTTACATTAAATATTTTCTGCCAGAATACCTAGCAGGGTGGGGGTTTTGGTAGCCGGACCCTGACTGCAATGGGAGGGGTTAAGGTCTGTGGCAGATAGACCCTTAGAGTGACCCCTGTGACTCCTGCCCCATGGTGTGCAGGCTCCGTATGATGTCCCTTTGTGCATGAGCAGGACCTTTGACCTGCTTCCAACCAGAGAACACGGCAAAGGTGAAGGAATTCTGCAGATGTAATTAAGGTCCCAGAGCATTTGACTTTGAGTTACTAAAAAGAGAGGTGGTCTTGGGTGGGCCTGACTTAATCAGGTGAAAGTCCTTAAGAGAAGGACGAGGTCCTTCCTAAGGTCAGAGGGATCTCCTTGCTGACCTGACGAAGTAAGAGCCGTTCGGAGGAAGTCCACACGGCAAAGAACCGAGCATAGCCTCCAGCTGACATGGAGACTATGACCCCAAGGGAATTGATTCTGCCAACAACCTGAATGAGCTCAGAAGCAGAGGTGCCCTCAGCCGAGCCCCCAGACGAAAGCACAGCCCAGCTAAAACCTCAATTGCTGTCTGGGGAGACCGTGGCGGAAGACTCTGTTAAACCATGCCCAGGCTCCTGACCCTCAGGAACTGTGAGTTAATGAACATGTGTTTTTCATGCTGCTAAATATGTGACAATTTGTTACACAGCAAGAAAACCATTAATACAACGTCTGCAGACATTGCATGAGGCAGAGGAAATGCAGTGTTAAAATTACGCAAGAAAATCCCTTAAGAAAGCCGACATGAGAGCTAGGTTTTTCCCTTCTAGATTGGAACTTATGGTACCAGTTGAAGTAGGTGGCTTTCATTTAGGGACCATGTGGTTCAAAAATATATGTGTTTTTCAACACCACAATCACACTCAGCATACCGCGACTCACACAAGAAAGCTGAGATTAATGACGCAAGCAGATCTGTGTCTCCTCTCATCCCCTTCCCGGCGGTAGACACTGAATGGGACAGCAAGTGCAACCTCCCCTCCTATGCAAAGTGCTCTCTGGCTCACTATACTCTCACATTTATTCATTAAACAAGTATGTCGTGTAATTCTCCTGTATTTGAGCTTTGGTGTTCGCGTTTTTAAATGAATAAGACATTTGTAATAAATTTTGGAGAAGCTTCTTTTATAATTTAAGACACCTCATTTAGCCAAGACGATAATGGAGCCTGCCAATAATCCATTAGTAAAAGAAACGAGAACAGTCTCCCAGGAGATGGCCCCAGCAGAGCACGAATATTTAAGGACTAGGGCAGGTCCTCCATCTCCACCCAGGCCAGAAATAATTAGTGAAAAGTGAAAAAGAGCATGTCACAAAAACGATCTGTAACTCAGGCCTAAGAGATTTCTAAGAGTCTCCCAATGCGGCGCTGGGCTTGATGCCTATCGACTGGGTCATTTCACAATACTTAAGAAGCTAACTTGAAGTTCTTCATCCAATAAATAATCTATTTTCAGGTGGAGCACACAACCCTGAAGGTTGCAGCTTATTGCCCTGAAACGCTTGAACCCGTTCTGAACCTAATCCAGCATCTCAACTTAATACTTTCTTATTAAACCGCATATCTGTATCTATGTATCTATATCTACTTCTCGCACGCTCTTTGAACCCATTTGAACACCTTACTGGTTCCCATATTAATTCACAAGTTGGCCGAATAAAATTTTTTTTTTAAGATTTTTTTTTATTTATTTATTTGACAGAGAGAGAGACAGTGAGAGCAGAAACACAAGCAGGGGGAGTGGCAGAGGGAGAAGCAGGCTTCCCGCTGAGCAGGGAGCCCGATGCGGGGCTCGATCCCAGGACCCTGGGATCATGACCTGAGCCGAAGGCAGATGCTTAACGACTGAGCCACCCAGGCGCCCTGGCCGAATAAAATTTTTGACATGGCTTATTTTATATTTGCATGAGAATAGGGCTTTTATCTGTTTGAAAAACTATACTTTAACCAATGTCCAACGAAGACTGCCAAACACACGCCGGCAACTTCGGTGCATCTACATGAGACAAGCTCCGGTGGGACTGAGAGCCTGGAGAAAGACGACAGGGTGGTTTTCACCTCTCCTCCCTGAGGAAGCACAACCGTCCCTCCTCCCCCAGCTCTGCAACTTCCCCTGCTCTTGCGCAGGCAAGGGCCGACACAAGGGCAGGCCCCCGGGAAGGGCTAGGAAGGGTGCAGCTGGAGTCCAGGGAGACCGCTTCCCCAGGAGCCACGCAGGAGGCCCAGCAGGAGCAGCTACAGTAAATAAAAAGCAGCAGCAGCAAAGAAGCAACATGAATCACGTCTGGGTTCTATGGGGCACCACCAGCAATGAGGCTGGGCACGGACGGGTCTACAGCCTAAATGGCAAGTATTTCCTAAATGTAAGCAAACGCATACAAGTAGATTTCCATCTTTGCCAAGTATGAGGTTTTAGTCCTCACGCCCACTGATTCTCTGCTTCTCTGGCACCAGGGGGTGCCCCCCCCCCGCCACGCCGCACGCTTCCCCTCGATTCTGACACTGGGTGCGTAGACTCAGTGCGCGAGCCTGCACCAGACCCACGCGGGCGGGGCTCAGCCCCGTTCCTCTCTCCTCCCTTCAGTCAGTTCTCGGCTCACTCACCCTGCTGTCCAACGTGGCTAAAACTCAGGAATTCCCACAAGCCCGCCCCCAACCAGGTCCCATAATTTGCTGGAAAACTCCCAGAATCCGGAAAATTCTATATTTGCAATTACAATTTATTACGGTTTGGTTAATTAGACAAAAAGGCAGTTAGACTGAGGTAGCTCTAACTCCTCTGGCAACCTAGAGAGCAAACCCAAACCTAAGTTCATAAATGCCTCCAGATTAGGAAACCAAAGCCTAAGGACAAACACAAACAGCCAACGAACTTGAAGCTATAGCTGATCAATACTTTCCTTTCTTGCTTCTGCACCTTCTCTGTATGTCTTCAGCAGAGCGCTTCTTACCGCTTCCATGTTTGCGCAAATAAACTCTTCAAAGTTTTAATATGCTTCAGATTCTCTTTTACCATAAAGCTCACAAGTGAACAGCCAGATGAAGACGGTCAGAGGGCAAGGTCCTGAGGAGTCCTGCCGTCTGGGAACCTGTGTCCCCGTGGGATGGCCCAAAGCCACTTGCCCAGCATACGGATGTTTTTGCCAACTCAGAAGCTTCCCGAATCCCATAATTTAAGGGCTTTACGGGGTTTTGTTACAACGGCATGATTGGTCAGTCATTGGCCATCGGTGATTGACTCAATCTCCGACCACCACCCCCAACTCCCTGTAGGTTGGGGGCAGGGTGGGGGGCCCAGAGGTGCTGAAGGCTCCAGGCTTCTGGTGACCAGTCCCCCATCCTGAAGCTTTCTAGGGTCATCTCATTACTGTAAACACACATGGTTGAAAGGGGCTCCTTACGGGGCACCTGGGTGGCTCAGTCGTTAAGCGTCTGCCTTCAGTTCAGGTCATGATCCCAGGGTCCTGGGATCGAGCCCCCACATCGGGTTTCCTGCTCCGCGTGAAGCCTGCTTCTCCCTCTCCCACTCCCCCTGCTTGCGTTCCCTCTCTTGCTGTGCCTCTCTCTGTCAAATAAATAAAATCTTTAAAAAAAAAAAAAAGAAAGGGGCTCCTTATGAGTAACAAAAGATGTCCCCGTCACCCCATAGTTGCAGAGATCCAGAGGTTTTAGGAGTTTTATGCCAAGAATCAGGGACAAAGATCAGATATTTTTTTCTTATTATGCCACACCAAGGGACCCAGACAAATTCATCAGAAAGTCAAACACAATAGTTGTGACAATATGTCTAAAGGTTATACCGCCCTGTGAAGTGACAAAGATTCTCATGCTGAATCCCACCAGATATTGCCCACAAAGACACTTCCCAAACAAATAACCCCATGTTCAACAATAAAAAGATGGAATAAGATATATTAAGCAAAGGAGAGTTAAAGATCCAGACTTGAGGCAAAATAAAGAAGAATTAATGAGAACCAAGATCTGCAACAAAGACGTGTTTGTCATGAAACTTTAGTTTCTGAATAACGGGGAAAGTGGTCGAAACACAACTGCTGGGGTGACTTTGTCAGTTCCCACTGATGGAAAAAGGAAACACAGAGGTGTAGAGCCTCTGACAGAAGTCATTGCTGGAATACGGGCAGCAAATGGGAACTGAGTAAAAAAGAACACACTCTTTTTCAATGTCCATGGGATTGTTTTAAAAATTGATTATAGGGCCCCTGGGTGGCTCAGTTGGTTAAGCATCTGCCTTCAGCTCAGGTCATGATCCCAGAGTCCTGGGTTCGAGCCCCGCATCGGGCTCCCTGCTCAGCGAGGAGCCTGCTTCTCCCTCTCCTGGTCCCCTTGCTTGTGCTTTCTCTCTCTCTCTCTGTCAAATAAATACATAAAATATTTTTTAATTAAAAATACATAAATAAATAAAAATTGATTATATATCAAGGCAACCAAAACTTTAAATTCCAAACCCAGAAATTACACCTGGCTACATCCTATACCACAATACAGTAAAACCAGAAATTGGAAAAATATGTAAATAAAAAACGTCCAACTACTTGGTAGGAAAACACTCTTCAAAATAAGCCATGGATCAAAGAGGAAACCAAGACTGTAATTTTCAGAAGCCTTGGAAAATAATGGCAATGAAAATACCATGTGTCGACATCAAAAGGAGATCGCCAAATCTGTAATTAGAAGCAAGTTCGAAGTGCTCGATAAAAATAATAATTAACATTTGTTGAACACTTACTATGTGACAGGCACTGTGCTAAGTAGTTTCTCAATTATTTCTCATGACCTACCTGCAATGCTTTTACTATCAAATAGGAGAGTAAAAAAATATGAATCAAGCATGTAATCAAAGAGGTTAAAGAGAGGAACATTAAAGCTCAAAAAAAAAAAAAAAAGACATAAATTAACAAAGCTAAAAGATGGAATTAATCTTTTATTTATTTATTTATTTAATCCCATGAAAGGGCGGAATTGATAAATAAGCCCCAGAGGGTGTGTAGCAGCGACTTCCCATATACCCAGGGCACAATCCCTTTGGCGTCGTCTGGAGAAATCCCAGCGTCAGGATCTGCATCCTCTTGCAGGACACGACAGCTTTTTCTGAGACTGTGGGAGGCCTTTCCGCACATGCCTAAGCCCCCCCAACACACCCCACCTCCACGCACAGTAGCCCTCAACCAATAACTGTCAGAGTTGTGTGTAAATCACTCCACTCCACCATCTCTCCGGTGGGATGCCTCTGAGATAGGCTCTCCTCCCCAGAGTCCCCGGGATCACGGTCCAGCCCCCATGGTGGGGGCTGGCTGAACAATTCATCTTTTTTGGCTGCTTTCCTTCCCCAGGGTCACCTCCCTGTTCCCCTCCGGTATTTCCCTGCACCAACCAAATAAACTACTGGAACTCAGGGGCGCCTGGCAGGCTCAGTCAGTGGAACACGTGATCCTTGTTCTCAGGGTCGGGAGTTCAAGCCCCATGTTGGGCATAGAGTTTACTTAAAAAAAAAAAAAAAAGAAAAAGAAAACCTGCTTGAACTCAAATCTTGTCTTGGGGAAACCCTAACTGTACACCAAATAAATATCCAAAACAAACAAATAAACGAAAGTCTGCACCTATAGAGGGAGGAAAAAAAGAAAGAAAACCAAAATGTACCAAATTAGGGATAATAGCCACAGATTTAAACTAAAGGTTATAACCACACATATACGGAGTAAATTTTTAAAAATTCTATGTAAAACTTTATGCCAGCTTATTTGAAAATCTTAACAAAATGGCAAATTTATGGGGAAATACAATTATCAAAATTAACCCCAAAGAATGTAAGTCTGAGAAAACTAAGAAGCATGGGAGAAATTGTAAATCATTGCCAAAGAACTACATCTTCCAAATATGGTAGGTCTAGACAGAGTCCCCTAACATGATGAAAAATATATAGCTCAAACGAACAGCCAGTTGTTAATGCTAGCAGAAAAAGTAAGTAGACTCTACAATATTAATAGTGGATGAGCTAGATTTCAAGTCAAAAGTCTGACTAAAATAGCACCAAAAAGAGAAAATTACAGACCAACCTGACTTATGAATATAGATACAAAAATTCTGAATAAAATATTAGCCAATTAAGTGCAGCAGTGTGTTAAGAGAATAACACACTGTGATCGTGTAAGTTTATTTTTAGAAAATACAGTAAGGACCAAAATTAGAATATCTATTAATATGTTATTGCCCATAAAGAGAAACATTAAAAGATTAACTCAATAGACACTATAAACATTGCTTTCTGATATTAAAAAAGAAAAACTTATGTAAACTAGAGCTGAAAATATACTTATTTTTTTCCTTTTTTTTTTTAATTCTTATGTTAATCCCCATACATTACATCATTAGTTTTAGATGAAGTGTTCCATGATTCGTTGTTTGTGCACAACACCCAGTGCTCCATGCAGAATGTGCCCTCCTCAATACCCACCACCAGGCTAACCCATCCTCCCACCCCCCTCCCCTCTAGAACCCTGTTTGTTTTTCAGAGTCCATCGTCTCTCATGGTTCGTCTACCCCTCTGATTTCCCCCGCTTCATTCTTCCCCTCCCGCTACCTTCTTCTTCTTCTTTTTTTTTCTTAAAATATATTGCATTATTTGTTTCAGAGGTACAGATCTGAGATTCAACAGTCTTGCACAATTCACAGTGCTTACCAGAGCACATACCGTCCCCAGTGTCTATCACCCAGTCACCCCATCCCTCCCACCCCACCCCCCACTCCAACAACACTCAGTTTGTTTCCTGCGATTAAGAATTCCTCATATCAGTGAGATCATATGATACATGTCTTTCTCTGTTTGACTTTGAAAATATACTTATTTAATAGGAAAAGGAACATCCATTTCAAACCAATAGGCAATGTTGGATATAAAGCAAAACTTTAGGGGGGCCTCAATGGCTCAGTTGGTTGAGTGTCCGACTCATGATTTCCGCTCAGGTCATGATCTCATGGGTCATGGGATCGAGCCCCTTGTTGGGCTCTGCGCTCATCAGAGAGTCTGCTTGAGATTCTCTCTCCCTCTCCCTCTGCCCCTCCCCCCGTGTGCATGCACACTCTCTCTCAAATAAATAAATAAATCTTTAAAAAATAATAAAAATAAAAAATAAAGGCAAAACTTTAGAAACATTCCCAATACAGTAAAGAGTAAGAAATCGCAGTTGCTACTGCCCCCATCAGGTGACACTGTGGTGGTGGTTTCAGCCCCACGTAATAAGACAGGAAAAGACATAAATGTATAGCTATCGGGAAGGAGGAAGTCTTAATTGCCGTTCACACAATTGCCTATCTGTAAAATCCAAGAATGTTGCGGAAATAAACGAAGACCACCCAAATGAAAACAGAGGCTATTTTGCTCAGAGCTTGCTATCCCATGGGAATTAACCACCTTCCCTTGCTTTGGCGGAAACTCAAAGGCAGGTCAGGGACAGGGAGGCTTTAAATCAGAAACAGGGAAGGGTTCAAGTGTGCTCAGATAGGAGGCTGTTGGCATGAGGAGGCTGGGGGCAGGCTAATGAGGTGCATCCTATAGGTTTGGTTTGGGAAGCCTATTTGGTTTTCTCTGGTTGGTCTTGAGTTGGAATCAGGGGCAGAAACTGGGGCGGATGGCTGTCATTGAGCAAGTCCTCAATTCCTGAGCTGATTGTTACAGAGGTTTTGGTTTGACGTCCCTGGTTGGTTGCTGCAAAGGCTGTGGGTCAGAGTGCTACAGTCATATATGATGGGACTGTTGTTCATTTGTATATTTAATCTTTTAATGTCAGCCAAAAAAGAAATGAAAACCAATAACATAATAAGGTAATGCAGTACAGTTGTAGCCTAGATTTCTGCCACCAGAGTATCTGAGTAGTTCAGGCTTCTTGAATTACCTTTCTCATTAATTCAAACAAAACAGCTTGATCCTACATCCCATGTGGAAAACTCAGCATCCAATTAAATGAGATTCTTAGAGGAATTTATATTTTCCCAGTTATCTATCTCTTGCTGTGATTCCTACATTTCACTGGATTCTTAGTCTTTGCCTCTCATGACAATTTTATTCTTCCATCATCCCTTAGCTCCACCCTGGTCACTGCCTATTCCTTCATTCACCAAAGCACTTAATCCAAACCTGTTGTATATAGCAGACTGTTAGCCAAAGCAACTAAGAAAGAGACTTCTTTATTGCAGAACAGTGTGGGTGACAACATTGAATATAAGCATCATTGTCTTAAAAATGCATCTTTTATTCCTCAACATGGGGACTTTCTCACTGACCATAATCTTTGGGTGCCAGTCTACACTAGCGTATCAACCTTGGGCACTAGTCTACACTAGCAACTTGACTTTGGGTGCCAGTCTACATGAGCATCTCATCCTCTTTCTCTCCAGTCCTCCTCCTCCTCCCTCTCCAGACGTCCCTCATTCTCCTCTCACCCTCCCGCTCTTGGCCCCTCACCCCATCTCCCAGTCTGCTTGCTGACACTTAAAATTCTTCTCACTTAGTGCTTGCTTCGGCAGCACATATACTAAAATTCTTCTCACTTTATAATAATGTCATTCAGGCCTCTTTGAGTTTTGCCTAACCAAATATGAGGCTGTGACTTCCTCAAGCAAAAATGCCCATTTAGGCATATGCTTAAGACACAGATCCATGGGGGCGCCTGGGTGGCTCAGTCTGTTGAGCATCTGCTTTTGGCTTGGGTCATGATCCTAGGGTCCTTGGATCAAGCCCCATGGCAGGCTCCCTGCTCAGCGGGGAGCCTGCTTTTCCCTCTGCCTGCTGCTCCCCCTGCTTGTGCTCTCTCTCTCTCTCTCAAATAAATAAATAAAATCTTAAAAAAAAAAAATACACAGATTCATGAACTCCGAAGATGAATTACAACATTGGGCTAGAAGGCAGAAGTAGCAGTTCTTTCTTTAAATCTACTTTTGTCTGCTCTCTTACACAATATGAATTTACAAAAATCAACTATGTTTTAGTGTAAGAATTTATGGGGATAAATTCTGTTAACAATATAAACAATAAAAAAGATGCTCGATAATAAATATAAAAAGTATATAGAACTGATATAAGGAAATACTATAAACCTATATTGAGGAATATAAAAAAGATTTTAGAGAGACATATCATATTCCTGGGTGATAAAATTCAATATTGTAAAAATGTCAGTGCTCTTATATAAACTCATAAATTTAATGCAATTTCAGGGCGCCTGGGTGGTTCAGTCGGTTAAACGACTGCCTTCGGCTCAGGTCATGATCCTGGAGTCCTGGGATCGAGTCCCGCATCGGGCTCCCTGCTCATCAGGGAGTCTGCTTCTCCCTCTGACCCTCCTCCCTCTCATGCTCTCTGTCTCTCATTCTCTCTCTCTCAAATAAATAAATAAAATCTTTTAAAAAAAATTTAATGCAATTTCAATCAAAACCCCAAGGGAATTTGTTTGCAAATCAACATAATTATCATAAAGTGTAAAATGAAGAATAACAAATGAGAATCACCAAGAAAATATTCAAAAAGAAGAAAGACAGGTATCTGCATTGTCACCTACTCAAGTGTGTTACAATGTTGAAATCAAATGGCATAATGTTGTTACATGAATATGCAGATACTAAGGGAACTTAAAAAGAAGCCCCATCAATTAGAATTTAGTTCATCTGCAATGACCAATAAAACAGCCTAACAATGGTTTAGACAGTATGGAAGTTTATTTTTCTCTCATTTACCAGAAAAAGCAATTAACAATGTAAGATAACAACAAAACCAAACAAGGTAAACAATCCACAGCTGATAGGAAGTCATCAAGAACTCCTTTGGCACCAAGACTTCTATTTTGCAATAATGTTCAACAAGAAACTTGTACTCATGGTCTAAGAAGGCTGCCAGAATTCTCTTCATTGCAGTACATTTGTCAGAAAGGAGGAAAAGACATCAAGAAGAGCATGGTCCTTCTCATTAAGGACAAGTCCTGAAGCTACATGACCATACTTACCAGCAAAGGAGGCTGGGGACTATAGTTTTGAATTGGGGGAACCACGTGCCCAGCTAAATTAGGAAGTTCCATTACTAAAGATGAAGAGGAGAAGGGGTATTGGGATGCCTCTGGTACAGACCAACATACACTTGAGCATTTAGTGTAATCCAGCATAACGTAGAGGTGGCATTTACAGTCAGTGGAGACAGCTGGTTATCTAATAATGGGTGCTGAGAGCATCAGCCAGCCCTTAGAGTAGTTAAGCTAAAGAGCCACTTCATATTTTTTATCAAAATAAATTCCCACTGGATTAAAGAGTTGAACATTTAAAAAATGAAATCATAAAGGAGCTAGACAAAGACTTGTAATCTTGGGTTTGGAAGACTCTTAAACTATAACACCAAATCCATAAAGGAAAAGATAGACAATTTTGACTGCAGGAAAATTTAAAACATCTCTCAGTCCCAAAATACCATAACTAAAATTAAAGGCAGATACTAAATCAAGACAAAATGCATGCAATAATTAACCAGTAGAGGTACATTCTTTTATTATTATTATTATTTTGAGAGAGAGAGTGCAAGCAGGGTGGGGAGGGGCAAAGGGAGAGGGAGAGAGAGAATCCCAAGCAGGCTCCACGCTCAGCACAGAGCCTGACATGGGGCTCGATCTCACACCCTGAGATCATGCCGAGCTGAAACCAAAAGTTGGACACTTGACCGACTGAGCCACCCAGGTGCCCCAAGGTACATTCTTATTTTATGAGATGACAAAAGTCATTAAGAAAAAGATGCTCACCCTAATAGGAAAAATAGGCAAAGGATGGAAACAGACAATTCATAGAAGTAAAATGTTGATGGGCAAAATAGCATCCAAACTCATAAGTAGTGACCAAAAAACAAAAATATAAATAAGGCTATTTTTAAACTATACACTATGGGGAAAAATGAACTAAGGATATCACCCAGTCTTGGGAAGGATAATTGGATGGTTGAAGTAACATTGATACCACTTTTGGGAAAGACAATTGATAATGCTAGTCCACATTCTGAAATGCTCCTCGGACCCTTATAACTCCACGTCTGGGGTTTTAAAGGAAATAATTAGGGATGTGGGCAACCAGCAGGTACAGAGATGCTCATTACAGCGTCACATGTGTATCTAGCCACAGGGTCTCTATCTAGACTCCGGGGGAGAGAAACCATAGACACTCTTCCACCACATTTGCACCTGGACTGTAATTATTGCTAACTCGTTTAATATTGTCCTGAGTCTTGTCATCCCTTCAACTGTCCCACCAGAAATGCTAGTATTTGAAAAGTGCTGTGACTATCAGGCTGGGGACCATGGGGATGTGGAAGACTATCAGTGATGTGAGGCTATGCTGTTGATACATTTTTTGCTAAACACAAAAATGACACAAAATTCTACATGCCCAGTATATTCTGGTTACCCACAGTGTCCTCGCCTGGCCTCTGTGCCCCTGCTCCTTTGCTCTCTTGCCTCTCTACTTTATTCCATGCTTCGTTTCAACCAAAGCAACACAACCCAAGGGTGTTGTTAATAGCACACTTTTACTGAAATATTGAGTCATGGCAGACATTACGGCCCAGGGCAGGAAACCACTTCCCGTTGAACAACAAACATTGCCCGCGATGGAGAGGCCGTGCTCCTCTGGAGGTTCTACCGTTTTCTATGCTGGCAGAGCTTTCCCCCGCAGGCCCCCTGTTCCCTGTCGCTCTGCACCCCAGGCCCTCGGGCGTCCCCATCTCTTCAGCTGCCAGCTCAAACTTGCCATTCATTACTCTTTCAGCATCGCCTCTTCTTTCCACTCCCTGGAAGGGAGGAGAGGTGGGAGGTGCCCACCATTCACACCGCATACACACGTTAGGAATGTCTCTAAATTAAAATAGATCTTCCTTGAGATGAATTCTATTGTCCTCGTAAAGGCAGAAGAAGCTGCCATCCTGTGAATGCATGTGTGTCAACATGGATCTCTTTCCTTTACACTTGCATACCCCAAGTATTAACAGTGGTTACTCCTGATGGTTGGGAGTACAAGAGCATTTTCTTTTCTCTTCCTGTTGATATGGTTTTCCAAGTCTTTTGCAACGAGTATATATTAATTTTCTATGTATGAACCTTGTATTTTCAAGTAATCAAATGTACCAACAAAAAATTCTTTTGTTACAGTTTTACCTCTCAAATGTAAATACCTTTCACTTATTCTTAGGTTCCTTTACACCACCCGGCCCCCCACCCCCGACACTCAGCAATACACTTAAGGAAGAATAGTTTATAAACACCTAAATAGTATAAAGTATGCATTTCAAAGATGTGCACAGGCAAAGATGAATAAAAAGGAACTATTAACTAATGTGCAACATTGATTCTTAGGCTCAAAATGTGGACGAAGACTCTCCTGGATTTATGCCACCTACTTTTTGGATTTATACTGCGGGTTGTCTTCCAGCAGTGTTCAATCAAACTTGTAGACATTTGGCCAGATTCATGGCCCATGAATTTTAAGATAAAATTTGATAAAATCTATCAATCTTGATGTTTAGTTTTCAAAAAATATTTATATCAGCCATTTGTCTTGATAAAGTATATAAGGGACAATAGACAGGCTGAGATCAGGTATGTATGTGGATGACGTACAGACTGTGGTGGGAGGGCACGGTGCGTGGAATAGCGTCCCCCAAAACCTATGTCAACCCAGAACCTCAGAATGCATCCTTATTCAGAAATAGGGTCTTTGCAGATGTCGTTAATGTATTGTGAACTTAGAAGAGAATACATGCGAGATGAAAGTGTGGTTAATTAGCAGGAGAGACTATACTAAGACTCGGTTGAATTGACGTGAGTCCTGTTGAGGTGGAGTAAATAGCACTCAAGCCCAGGTCTGGGAGCCAGGGAGCCCCCACACTACCGGACGCCCTCGAGGAGGAGAGCACAGGGGTGTAAGAGCACTCGCTGGGCAGCCCCGGCCTCCGGGCGAGAGAGCTGAGGCCTTGGGGATCGGGATTGATGGGTGACCTCAGACTCCCACCACAGAGAAGAAACAGCAGGAGTGTGGAGAGCATGCCGCTGCTGGGGGAAGAGGTGCCCGCTTCTGGGTGCAGTAGAGCATCATTAGCGGGGTGAGTGCCAACTGGAAACTAATCCAAGGGCGCGTGAATCTGACCCATCAGCCTCAGCGCCTGCACTGCCTGGCTGAGAAAAGATTGTGAAAAACTCAGGGTCAGGTGCTATTTTTATATTCAATACATTCTGCATGGAAGTATTCAATTCATAAACGATGATGATGGAAACCTTGCTCCCTTCCCCGGAGGCAGAAGGACCAGGCGGCCGGGGTGCGCGGCTCTGGATAGCGCTCCCGGCCTTCAGACAGGGATTGAACGACACCCTCCCGGCTCTCCAGCATGCAGACAGCAGACTGGGGGACTTCTTGGCCTCCATGATCACACGAGCCAAATCTTATAATAAATCTCTGCATATATCTGTGTATCTCCGATTGTCCTGTTTCTTTGGAGAACCTCGACTAATACAGGAAGCTTTCACTGCTCTGAAGAGGTACAATATAAGAGGAAGGAAAGGGCCTCAGTTCAAGGCAGCCGGGAAGTGATGAATTTAATGTAATTTAATATAAATGACTCTCTGCCTCTCAGTTGGAGAGCCTGAGCTTCTCTCTATTAAGCCAAGAATCTTCCACTTGGCCCCGGGCTGAGAAGGCAGTGACGCTGGAGGGGAGCCCAAGAAGCTGCCCGGGAAGGCTAGCTCCTCCCAGACCCCATGCCCACCACCCCCCAGCCCCGGGCCTGGGAGCCACCCACCCACCTTCCCAAACAGCAGGGGCTCCCCAGCCTCTCAGAGCAGCTCTGGCATGGGGCATCCCAGAGCCACAGAGTCAGAGTCTCCTGGGGTACTTGCTGAAAATGCACAGTCCTCGCCCTGCTGAGTCAGAGTCTTTGGGGGCAGAGCTATGGGGGTAAAGCACCCCCAGCCAATCTAACCCACACTACAGTTTGAGAGGTGCTTGGGCAGTCTCTGAGCAGCTAATGGGTATTGACTGACCATCTACAACGACCCCTCGTATCCTCTTGTCCCTGATAAACTGATGAGGTCTCCAGGATTTCTTTATAGCCTCAATCCAGGGGGTCAGGAGAAGCCCGGGAAACTGCTGGAGAGAGACCCTCGCGGGGAGCTAGCCCTGTGTGGACTGGGTCTGCAAGGTGCCCCAGAGCCACAGGGGGCATGAGAAGGATCTGGAACAGCCAGGCCTCTGGGGCCCGCTCACTATGGGGTTGGAGGCTGCAGCAGCCCGGCTGGGAATCAGGGCTGTAGTGCCCCTCGACCCCGGTCTTTATGGTTCTAAGATGCAGATCATGGCCCGGGGTCTTCCAGGGCTTCCTTCCAGGAAGGGAGAGAAGGTGGACCTGGAGATAACTCTGGGGGGCTCCCCGGGCAGGGGATGCCGCGGAGATTCTGAGCAGCAACGGCACTGGGCAGTTGCCAAGGGAGGCAACTTCCATCCCTGGGAACTTGAGGGGTTCCTGGTGGGTTAGGGAGCCTCTGCCCACAGGGATTTCGGGCTTGGCTCTCAGCTTACCCCAGAGACAGGAGCAGCAGGTGGGGAGGCAGAAACCCATCCACAGCGAGCCTGGGGCCCAGTGACCTTGGCTGTGGAGGGGAAACAGGGGTGGGTAGGTAGGCTGTCTATGAACTGAAGGAATCATGTGAGGATGCACGGTGGGGGTGGGCCCACTCCTTCCTGGGGGCAACACCATCACATCAGGGGCCTAGGATTAGGCGATGGTTTTGGTTCGCTGAGGGCACAGGGCTGCACTCACCCTCTGGCCTCTCCTTGGTCCCCCCTCCGCCCATGGGAGTGTGGTGGGAGGCAGGGGCGAGGTTCTCACGGCCTCAACCGGGCCACGGCTTGTTGAAATTTTGCAAACTTGTTGTGGATTACTTGTGAAAACAGAACGAATAAAGATAAAATTTAAAAACAAACTGAACAGTTGGGCAGGTAAATCATCAGGTGAAGGATTGTTTTGTGTTTCATTAGTTTTACAAATTCAGACGGTGACATATCCCGTCTCCCCCCACGGGGAGGGCCACACCTGTAAAAGATTAGCAGGAACATGTCTTGTTTTGCATAAATCATTGTATTGTTATGGAACTGTGACACTTAATCAGAGAACCCAACCAGACCTCTCACGCCCCAGTGGCCACATTTTGGAATGAAAGCTTGGACTCTTCAGTAGTTTTCAAACCATCTTAGCTCTAAAAACACCTGTCGCTTCTCGGCCTTTTGGCTAGGACCAAATGTCAAAACGCCTGCAGCGAGTGAAATAATCCTAGCTAATTTAATGACAGTCGGTCTTTGTGTTTTCACTTCACGTGTTGGCTCACCTCGCCCTCACAGCACCGTGGAGTCAGTGTCCTTGCGTTGCAGTTGAAGAATCCAAAGCTACCTGAGCGCGAAGTCCCCCAGACCACCCGGCCAGCCACAGAGCCTGAGTTCAAACCCGGTTCTGTCCCACACTCTGTATCATGTAAAGCCTTCTCTGTGAAGCAAAGAAGGGGGACTCTGCTGATGGCAGAGAATGTGGGGACCACCCTGAGCCCCACTAACTCCACTTCTCATCCCAGGAGTTAGTTCAGTTTAAGAGACACCTGTTTTCTTCGATGAAAATGAATTAAAACCAAGAGTTTTGCCATTATACCTGGTTAAATAACTCCTTAAAATTTCTCATCATGATTAAAACACAATTTTGAAAATTCTCATAGCTCTCCCGCGCTCTCCACCCCCCAGCCCCACCCACAAGAGATCCAGGGTCTCCCAGGAGTCTGCAGACCCACAGTTCTAAAATTCAAGTAGAGTCAGGTGGAACACCGGCTGCACAATAACGTAGCACATAGTGACATCTACTGGTCAATGTTGGTATTGCAGTCAATTTCCTTTTCTAGGAAATGAGCCAGTTAAGGGTGATCCTACAAGTCTCCCGAGTAAATCAAAATAGGAGAAATTCCTGTCATACAGAGAAAGCAAAGGGGAGATCTTGGAGTCTTCCAGAACAGTTACAAGCCCAAGTTCTGGTCCTCCCTTTGCCAGCATAAGCTGAGTTGGGTCACTTGGTGCCCTAGCCAAAGGAGCCTCATCTTGAATCACAGGGGATGGGGATCACAGCATCTCAGAGGCTATATCCTTGTACCCCTAAAGCATCTCAGAGGCTATATCCTTGTACCCCTAAAGACACCCCAGGGCCGCGTCAGAGAGGCATGGCCAAGACAGGCTCCTCTCCTTCCCTCTGATCTAGGTACTTCTCTTTTGTCTCTTTATATACTAATTTTTAAAATAATATTCTGATTTCAAAAAGAATTTCACAGCTCTTTTTTAAGTTTCCAAAAATTCTCTTTCTGCTATAAAAACCTGGCCAATTCACGTCAACAACATTTCCTGTGCCTACCACATTCGAAGGTCCTGTACTAATTCTCTATGAGCTACAAATAGGAGTCCCTTCTCTTAAAGAGCTTACAGTTTCATTGTGGAATAAAACAAGCACATCAGCTACTCCTTCCTTAGTAAAGCATTTTTGCCAAAGCAGTTGGGGTATTTTTTTCGATGTGATCGTATCTCTGATTTTATAATACAAGTCAATGGGAAATGAAATCCTTTTTATAGTCAGTCTTGCTGGAAGTCATCCCCACTACAAAATGAGTGTTTCAGGAGTCTCTTGGGAAGAACCCGTCATGGAGCTGAGATTCACTGTCACTATGTACCTGTGTCCTTCTCATGGGAAGCCCATGGGATTAAGAGACTTTGTGAGCATTATCTATCGTTCTTAAGCAAAGTATATAAGGCTCTAGGCGTCCCAATCCAGAAAATAGACTATATATCTACAACAAGGGAAGACACCTAAGATATCTTTGAATTTCCTATTCGATGAATTTCCCACTCATCTTCATTCAGAATTCAAGTTGTTTAATATTTAAACATTTCTATTAAAGTATAGGGAGAGGGGTGCCTTGGTGGCTCAGTCAATTAAGCATCAGACACTTGATTTTGGCTCAGGTCATGATCTCAAGGTTGTAAGATCAAGCCGCACATTGGGCTCCGCGCTGGGAATGGAGCCTGCTCTGGGATTCTCTCTCTCCCTCTCCCTCTGCCCCTCCCAGCCCCTTCCCCCTTGCACTCATATTCTCTAAAAAAAAAAAAGTATAGGGAGAAATTTACTCTTCAGTGATCCAAATAAGCTAATAATAATATCATGAATAATTAGTATTGATTAAGTACTTACTCTGGCCCAGAAACTGTTCCATTATTAACTCATTTAATTCTCACAACATCCCTGGAAAGGACAGTCTATTTTTATCTCCATTTTACAGAGGAGGAAACTGAGGCATGGAGTCATTAAATAACAAAGGAAGTTACCATTGGCTGACGGGGCTGGTCCAGAATTTCTGCCCCTGGGAAAGCATACACGGGGGTCAGACCAGCCCCGTCTGCACCCATGGCCCACCGCTTACTCTCCGAGGCTCTGCTGTGGGCAACGGGCACCCAGCTCTGGGCTCCAGGACTATTGGACAGTTGAAGAATCCCACCTTCTACACAGAGCTGGAGGTGGTATGGGCAGTGCCTGAATATTGCTTAGCACTGTGTCCAGTAAGAAAAAAACATTTAAAAAGAGACAGTTCAAGTCCTTTTGGCCGGTCTCTGTGTCTTGGCATCCTGTGCCCATCTAAATTTGGTAAGATTAGATTTATCTAATCTAATCCTCTTTTAGATGAGAGAAAGGAGGTTTATCTAATCCTTCTCAGGTTGGGCCCACCTGCCTGGTACTAAAGTCAAAGACAAGAGCGTCTCGAGACTCCGACAGGCATGAAAGAATCAAAGAATTATTTTACTCTCCCCTTTTTTTCCATCCAAGAATTGATGGCCATATGTGTGGTTTCCAGATCTTGGCTGGAGATGCCCTGCCCTTCCTGCCAAGCCCCACAGACACAACGGGGAAGGGTTCTCACCCTTGAATCATCTTCGCGGTAGCGGGAGCTGCAAGCTGGAGACTCCGGATCGTAACTCAACATCTGAGACGAGCTGAACAGACAGGCCTGTTCTGCTAGACACTTTATGCAGTGAGCGGGAAACAAAGAACCCTTCCCTCAGAAACGTTGTGATCACTGTGCTTTCACCCCTTGTTGTAATATGTATGATTTATCTTCTCTTGGAAAGGTGCATATAAATTTTAAGGCACTGTACTTAGGAACATTGAACAAAGCCACGGTGTGCTCCCCCCCCCCCCCCGTGCGTTTCCCAGGCCGAAGGGGAAGTCATCACAGCACAACGGGTGTTAGGGGGACTTCAGGCCCATAAAGGGGGCTGTGACTGGAGGGCCCCCGAAGGGAAGGCATCTCTGATCTGTTAGGCCCTAAGACAATAAAAACATCTCTGTGATCACAAGACCGCCCTATCCTTCAAAGCCCAATGACAAAACCATCGGTGACATGGAACGAGCCGGCACTGAACATCAGGACTCCAGGATTGGAGAGATGGACTCCCCTTAGCAGCCAAACAAAACACCAGCAACAGCATTTCTGGACGGCAAGGATATGAAGGACACCGTCCGACCCCCCGCCCGCAATATCCTTGGCAGACGGTCAGCCTCCCGTGTGTTGTCCAGGAACCAAGAGGAAAGACGTCTAATTCAACTGGGGAACAAACGCTTCCCTCCCGGGTGTCTGCAAACCCCAGGCCACCTTCAGACGGGCTCCCCCTAACCCGCTGAATAGGCTCTGACTTTCTCAGGGTGTGGGTCGGAAAACAAAGCTGCCTGCCCACCCCTGCCCTCCACACCGGCTCTGAGAGGCCTCACCAACACCCCGAAGGTCCACGAGTCAGTGTAGAAGTCAGCGCGGGGGACATGGGCCGTGTTTCCTGTCCAACACGACCGTCCGAGTGGGTGCGTTTAACACTCTCCCTTCGCAAGATGAAATGACCCGTGACACAGACGAGAAGGCCCTCCAGGCCTCAGTGTGACCCCAACCAGGCCCGAGTGAGCCTCGAAGCCTCTAGGGCGTGGAGGGCGCTGCCACACGGGAGCCCTGCGGCCGGGGGCGGGACTGCCTGCCCGTGGCCACCCCCTCTTGCCCTCACAGACCATGACGTTTGTAAGGCCATGGAAGTCAGGAAAACAGAAACTTGTTTCCTTTGCCGAGACTAAAAGATTCAATGGAACACATCATCTCTAACAGAACATCCGTCATCCTCTGGCTGGACAAACAGATCTTCCCCAGCAAGGATTAGAACCTGCAGAAAAAATCACCAGATAGAGAAGTAAAGGGGCCGAGATGAGAAGTGCCAGGCAAATTCCATAAAATAAGTTTAATCCGGAGAGATTCTAGCAAAGATTGAATGTCAAAGATAAAGAAAAAGAAGTCCTGTAGCCATCCAGGTAGAAAACAAAACGAACAGACTATTGATCCTGAGAAGGAGCAGGTTTCTCCTTTGCCACCTCAAATGCAAAAATGTCATTCAATAGCAGAGCAGATAGTAAGTTTGTGGACTGGAAAATGACAGGGCAGAGATCACGAGCGGGGGTGAGCCGCACACACACCACGCGGGGCACAAGGGGTGCCCCGAAACTGCAGTGTGATTCCACACACGCGGGGTCAGACACCTCAAGGCAGGACACCACCGTGTTTCAGGATGCGTAGCTAAGAGGGGAGACCGGAGGCAAAAAGCGAGGACACACTAACTCGAATTCGGGAGAGTGGGTTCATCTGAGGGAGGGGTAGCGGGGATGCCATTGGAAGGAACTTGCAGGGCTCCTGGGGGCTCAGTTGGTTAAGCATCTGCCTTCGACTCAGGTCATGATCCCAGAGTCCCAGGATCAAGCCCCGCATCGGGCTCCCTGCTCGGCAGAGAGTCGGCTTCTCCCTCTGCCCCTCACCTGCTCCTGTTCACTCACTCCCTCTCTCTCTCAAATAAACAAATAAAATCTTAAAAAAATAAAAAATTTAAAAAAAATTAGACATCACAAGCAGTAAACAAAGGAAACATATAAATGAAAAATTAACTTCTCGCAGGTTTAAAAAACGTATCAGCTGACATAAAAGCTGACGAAGCCTGGGCAGCAGAAGGAATACCACCCGCAGCGGATTTCAAGAAACAACCTGACAGAGTGCCAAAGAGAAAGAGAGGAAGACTACAATAGACGAATCTCGTTCATGAAAATAGATGCAAAGTTCTTGTGTGTTTTTTAAATAGACAATTAGAGTGAGAGGTGTATATTAGGGCTCATCGTGTCAGTCACTGTGAGCGTTTGTAATAAAAAAGCACACACGCTTCAGCATTAGAAAATCTCTTATTATAATGTATTAAATTTGGAGAAAAGTCTCAGCACACACTGGCAATTCATTTGATCAAATTGAACATATTTTATTAATTTTAATAAGGAATGAGAACATCAGTGACCCACAAAAGTATACATCCTGGACAGAATGAACACCATTTAATTCAAACTTAAACATCAAACGCTAGGGGCATTCCTATTAAAATCTGGTGCAATATAAAGACGTCTGCTATCATGACCATTATTTGAAATTATTAAGAAGTTTTAAACAAGTGTAATAAGGTAAGAAATAAATAATTAGGAAATATACATATTGGAAGAGAAGGCAAAATTATAATTTTTTGCATAATTACCCTAAAAAATCAAGAAAATTAACTGAAACGTGATTGGTACTAAAGAGCTCTTGTAGTATGTTCAGTTGAGTATGTTCAGTTGCAAAATAAACATACATGGTAGTGATCATGCCCTCAAACGCCTTCCAGCGGACAAAGCGAACGGAGCTTCTGTGACGATCCGAGGCAGTAGATACACATTTCGTGCAAGGGGGAAAGTGAGCCCAGATTTGTTATTCTGATTGTTCAAGAGAACTTGTAAAACCAGCTTTCTGTATCAAAATTCCTAATTTCTTTTTTTTCTTTCTTTCTTTTTTTTTTTTTTTAGAGAAACAGCATGAGAGGGGAGAGGGTCAGAGGGAGAAGCAGGCTCCCCGCTGAGCTGGGAGCCCGATGTGGGACTCGATCCCAGGACCCTGGGATCATGACCTGAGCCGAAGGCAGACGCTCAACCATCTGAGCCACCCAGGCGCCCCGAAATTCCTAATTTCTATATGCGCATAAGTAATTCAAAAATTGTCTGGACTAAATGTGTCCATAGGCTAGATATGACCACGGACTAAATGTGTCCAGGGGGCAACTTCTGATCAGCACTTTCCTGTATAACCCAGCTGAAAATACAATGGAAGCAAATGTAAAACAGGACAAAAATTGATTAATTTTTCAATCAGAGAAAGACAGTTATCATATGATCTCACCCATATGTGGAATTTAAAAAACAAAACAGAGGATCATAGGGGAAGGGAGGGAAAAATAAAACAAGACGAAATCAGAGAGGGAGACAAACCACAAGAGACTCTAAATCATAGGAAACAAACTGAGGGTTGCTGGAGGGGAGGGGTGGGGGGATGCGGGTAACTGGATGATGGGCATTAAGGAGGGCACGTGATGTCATGAGCACATCATAAGACTGATAAATCACTAAACTCTACCTCTGAAACTAATTATACATTATATGTTAATTAATTGAGTTTAAATTAAAAAAATAAAATACATTTTGGAGAAAAAATTGATTAATTTTTGAGTCGCTAGTCATTTGAAATAAATTGAATTAAACTACTTTCTCTTACATGACACCAAATAAAGTCCACAGAAGAAAGATTTAAATGTAAAAAATGAAACTAAACAAGCACTGGAAAAAATAGATAGTTAAATATTTATATGATCTTGGGGTGGGGAAGCCTTTCTACAAATAACAACAAATACAAAAATCAGAAAAGGAGAAGACTGACCTTGATTATATATACTTTTTAACCATTTTGGGTCAAAAAATAGAAGGTCATTGGCAGACTAGGAAAAATATTTAAAACACATAGGATTGATATCCCTTAGATAGAGAGACTGGTCTTACAAATCAGTAACAAGCACCTACATTCACACTGCAAAACTCCTGGCATTTTTAGTCTGAAAAAGTCTTGAAAAGTATTTATTTTTTTTAAAGATTTTATTTTTTTAAGTAATCTCTACACCCAACCTAGGGCTCGAACCCACGACCCCGAGATCAAGAGTTGGACTCTCCACCAACCCAACCAGTGAGGCGCCCCGAAAAGTATTTATTATTGAAAGATACAATACGTTGCTAAGGGTTTTTTTTTTTTTAAGTTTATTTATTTATTTTTAAAGTAGGCTCCACACCCAGCATGGAGCCTAATAAGGGGCTTGAACTCATGACCCTGAGATCAAGACCTGAGCTGAGATCAAGAGTGGGACGCTTAACTGACTGAGCCACCCAGGTGCCCCCTAAAGCTTATTTTTAATTAAATTTATTTTAAATTAAAACAAACAAAGTTAAGTTTAACTTTAAATTAGTGCCATTTGAAACTACACAGTCTATAGAGACATAAGAAAGGATACTCCCTAAGTGGTTACCTCTGAACGGTGCACTTAGAATTATTGTGTTCCAAATTTCCTTTTTAACATTCTGTTTGTCTATAAGGGACATACTGTTTTGATTTTTTAAAAAAAGAGGAATACTTTATTTTAAATTAAAAGAAAAAAGGTTGGGGTCCTCAGGTAGGCTCATTGATTATTATACTTAGTCGTGTTAAGAGGAGCTAGACATTGTTCGTATGGTTTAGTTTGCTGTGTGTGTATAAATATACATACTCTATATAATCAGCAGGCTTACCTGTCTACTTATGTTTTGCTTGGGCGGCTTTTAAAGTCAAGTCATATGCTAAACACGGGTAAAGAGAGCCGCTCCAGAAATATGCAAAGTGCCGGAAGACAGCTTAGGCAGGCTTTAATAAAACACTCTGAAAAATTAAAATTTTATTGCAAATAATCCACAAAGTGGGTTTTCTGCATGTGGCTTATGAGAATTGCCTGTCAGTGCCTGGTTTATCCATGGCAACTTAATACAGTTAATGGACCTTATACAAATATTTACAGGCCCAGGGAGAGATTTATTGGCAGATTTGGTCTTCCTTCCAGGCCCAGTTAACAGGGAATTCCTGCCAGACCCTCAAATACACGGAGAAGCTAGAGAGGTTCTGCCAATGATTTAGGCAAGGAAAAGTGTGGAGCTGGGAAGGGTGATAGTTCCTAGATGAATCTGAGGGTGGATTCATAAATAAAAATGCAAGGGTCCAAAATAAACTAAGTGGTACATGTCGAAGCTACAAATGAAGAGCCCACGCTTTAAAAACAAAATGGCATTTCTCTGACCTGACTGACTGCTTCCTCTCCCCTCTGCCCGTTGCTGTCCAGCCAGACTCCCGCAGGTGGGAGGCACCCTCCCAGGCGAGCCCACATCTGGAGTCTGGCGGCCGACTCCCTGACCCTGGCCACCATCGCCTCTCATCTGCAAGACTGCAGTAACCTCCAGATGGATCTTTCTAGAACACGTTCTCCACGGGGTTGGCAGAGGGATTTTATTTAACGTAAGTTATGTGCCAGAATCCCTCCAACGGTTTTCTATGGCACATGGGAAACCCCTTAACTTCTCACCGTGGTCCATGAGGTCTATGGAGGCCCTTCCTCCACTCCCCAGTCCTGCAAATTCTTCTTAGCCGCATGGGCCTTCTTTCTATTTCGGGGACTCCAAGTTCATCCTGCACTTTTGTTTCCTTTGGGTGAAACTTCTCCCGCCCCACTTTCACCCCATTCCTATTAATTAGATTTTCAAACAGTAAGGAATTAAGAATATGCATCGAAGGCATGCACTGCGTGACCAGCTGTTGGAAGACTTGGCTACGGGTCTCCCACTCTTTTCAAGAGAGGACACCTGCTCCGAGCCAACAGCGGTCATGGCTGCAGCCAACCATGATGGTCTCCTCTTCTCTGGGACCCGTCCCCACAGTCAACTTCCTTCCTGGAGCTCTAAAACCCAGACACAAAGATCCAGGAACTGGAGGTCACTCGGGAAGTCCCCCAGCTGCCCCATTACTTGCCCTGCAGACTTCCTCACTCAGCTTCTTCCTTGGAGTTTATGAATGTCCCAGTATTTGTCGGAATAAGCCTCCTAGCTAAAGTCGGTTTCTGTAACTGATAGCTGAAAGGATCTTCTAGGAAAACAACCAAAGGACTCCATCTACCTGCCTCGTCTGCTTCCTAGAAAGCCTTGCAGGGCCCTTCTCTTACTCCCCAGGCCCCTGGGGACCTAAAGTCAGCATCCATGTTGGCACAGAGCGATTTACACTCTCTCTCTCTGCCTCTCTCCCTCTTTCTCTCCCGGCACTCCCATGACCCTGTGTAACTTTTCTCCAGCTTCCTTGAGGCTGGACTCTGTCCTGCCTGATGTTTGCTTACAGCTTGTCTCCCCACTGTAAGCTTGTACACACACACACGAAGGGGCCTCATGCGTGCACATCAGTAAATCTGAACGCTGAAGAGAAGCCTCTCTCTCCGGGCAGGAACTCACCTCCCTTGTCTTCCCTGCGTTCTCTTCTTCCTATCTCATTGGCCCAGGAGCTGTGGGCCAGGGCCCACACTTCGGCCCACATCACCAGGGCCACTCTTTGGAGCTCAGGGGCCCCTTTGATGAAGGCTACAGACATTTTCCACCAAAAAATGGGCATGCACACACACACAATTTTGCATGCAACAGCAGTTCTCGGCTTCCTGGTGAAGGATCACTTCGCTAGGAACAGGACTACCCTCTGCCCCTATGCACACCCTCTGCCCACCCTCTGCCGCTATGCACATGCGCCACCATTAATTCCCACGCTCTCTGGCTTCGCTTCCAGAGCTACCGAGGAAGTAAAGCTGGTTCCTTCCTCCTAGAGCTTATACACACACACACACACACACACACACATGTATGCACACATCCTTAACAATTACAGGCAGTCACCCTTACGTGTCATCAAAAGCTTCCCCGTTAGGCCACTTCCCCGGGACAAACATTTCAAAATTTCCTAGATTACAGTGGATCTCACATAAGTGGGTTTTAAGTGCTTCCCTTCGAGGGGAGGCATTCTTGGACCCTGACGGAGATTAGGAAACTGCCAAGCCTTATCAGCAGCAGACTTGGCCAGAATTTCTTAGGTGGGTTCTTTCCTGGGAAGATTATCACAGTGATTAATCTCACCCGCTTTTTGTTGTCAGTTTCAGAAGCTGACATTTCTGGCCTTGTTCCCAGGTTCGAGGGATATTGTCAGTTTGAAACCTGCAGCTTCTTATATACTGACTCTACCTTCTGGTTAGGAAAGGGTTCCGAAAGCGCAGGAGGGGTGTGGGCGCCTTCTCCAAGTTAACTGGAGGTGCCGAGGGAAAGAAAAAGTGAAGAGAAGATGGAAAGAAGAAAGACGGTGTGGAGGCAATAGAGAAAGCAGCATCAGGGGCCAGTCAGGGCTGGGCAGGGAGCCCTCATGCCCACCGGGGCCCGAGGCTCAGGATCGCCCCCGAGCCCCAAGGCTTCTCTTCAGCCCAGTCAGTGTCCTGATGTCCTCGTTTTGGTTGGCTACTTGCTTTCCAATGGAGTCAAGAAAGTCTGGGGCGGGCTTTCTCCATCTGGGCACCGCTGACGTTTGGGGTCAGATGCGTCTTTGTCATGGGGGCCGTCCTGGGCGGGGGGGCTGTTCCGCAGCGCCCCTGGCCTCTGCCCACTGGACGTCAGTGAGCCCTCCCACCAGTAACAACTAAACATGTGCCCCAAGTTGGGGACAAGACCGCCCCTGGCTAAGAACCGGTCAATTGAGGAAAGTTTTAGCCGGAGAGACTTAGGTTCCAACTCTCACTCCATCCCTTGCACGCCTCTGACCTTGAGAACACCCACTATTGATTTGAGCCTGTTTTCTTGTCAGCAAAGAATATTTCTCTCAGAAAGTTGTTTTGGGGATGAAATATGTGAAAAGCACATAGGTTCACAACAGGGTCTCAACAAACATTCGTTCCCTCCCAACTGCAGCCTCATTTACTTCACAAATATTTACTGAGTACTTAGGCTGTGTGCAAAGGATATAAACACAACACACAATTCTTGTCCTCCAGGAGCAAAGAGACTCACAGAGACAAACGCACCAGCCACTGGAAGAGACCACGTGCATTAGCAGAGAATACTTACAAATCTTGTAACTCTGGCCCTCTTTTTCTTTTTTTTTCCTTATAGTTAACCTCTCTCCATGAACTCGCTGTACCTGCTTCCTAATAGAGGAAGGGGCCCCTGAGTTGGGTCTTGAAAAATGGGAGAACCACACAGGCTTAGAAACAGCAGGGCCAAGGCCAATGGCGCGGGAATCTGGGAAACCGTGTTATCCTGTGGGCGAGAGGGAGGGCGAGTGGGAGAAGCTGGTGCAAGGTGGAGGAAGCGAAGAGGCTTGGACTCTCTCTGGCAGGTCAGGCGGGGTCCCCCAGGGTGCTGCTCTCAGGACGGGGACAGGATCAGACCTGCTCCAGCAAGCCAACCCCGGCAGCAGTGGGACGACAAAGGAGAGGAGGAATGCAGGGCGGAAGAGCTGGGGAGCAAGACCAGTCAGGAGCCATTGATTCCAGACGAGCACTAATGAGGGCCTGAGCTGTAGAATCCGCAACGAGGCGGCGAGATGCCAGGAGGCTCGGGGACATCAGGATGTAGAACTGACAGGAGCTAGTGACTGATTAGATGGGGAGACGGGTAGCAAGTGAAGAAGAAGGAACAGAGGTGATTATAAGATTCCAGCCTAGAAAATTAGGTGGATCCCGATGGCATTTAGAAATGACAGGCACCCAGGAACTGCTCCTTTTCTCTTTCACGGCTGCTACCACTGACACCGTGCAGAGGGGCCAGTCCCCGGCTCCCACCTGACAGATTGGTGCACAACTCAGTTTGGCAAACCCGGGAGCGTGTGTGGCCGGCCCCGCCCAGCAGCCCAAGGCCGGGTTAGCCCTGTCCGTCTTTGCTTGGTTCTGGGCAGGCCCAGGGAAAGCGTATCAATGGACAATCGTCACTGTTGGTGGGGAGCTCACAATCCAGACGGCATGGACACACAAAGGCCGAGTACAGCACAGCGCGCCCCGTGCTGCGTGTGGACGGGCTGCCGCAGAGAAGGTTCCATGAGGGGCATCGGCAATGGAGCACGAACTGGGGAGAGAGGCGAGGGGACGAGAAGAGTGTTCTAGCCGGAGTAACGGCGCCTGCAAAGGCGTGAAGGGGTGGCATAATTTGGCATGGCTGTGGGGTGGGGTGAGGTGAAGAGAGGCTGGACGTGCAGGCAAGAGCCAGATGGGAACAGGTCTGGGGAGCTAAGGATTATCAAAGGTAGAATCATCGAGTGATGGGACGCGGGGAAGTTTCCGAGAAAGCCCCCAGCGCCTGCCCAGTATTGGAGAGCAGGTAAGACACCAAACATCTCAGTGCTTGGTGCTAAAAGATAAACTGAGGCATGTGAAACACTTTCGGGGCTTGAGTAAAAAATAACTCCAGCCGGGCAGCGTCAGACCGGAAGTGGTGAGGCTCGCTCCAGCGCGGGGCCTGCCGAGAGGCGGACACACAGCAAGGACGGTGTTTGGTTGGCTGTCGCTTAAGCTGTTGCATTATTTGGGAAAGCCCACGTGGCTGTTTGTGACCGGCTGGTCTTAAGTTTTGATTTCTTCACCTTGAGGCACTGGCAGGCTTAGGGCTGGGTGTGCTTCCGTAGGCTGCTGGGGTATCGGACCCACTTCAGTCTAACGGCCTCCTTAAGGCCAGGACTCTGGTCGTCCCTGGACCCCCAGCCCAGCTGAGGGACCCCCAGCCCAGCTGAGGGCCGGGCACAATCGGCCTCGTAAGTGTGGACGAATGAATGATCTGTCAGACAACCTTTCCTGAACGTCCTGCCTTCTACGGTCCGGTTGGGTCATCTTGCCATATCTAAACGACAAGGGCAGCACAAGGAGTGAATTTGGCTCCAGAAGATCTGGGTTCTGCTACTGTCTCATGCTAACGTGGACCTCGGGCAAAGTACATACGTCCTGATCTGAGAATCTAGGGTTCTCATCTGTGAAGATGGGATTTTAAAAAAATCCTGGGAATCTCAAAATAATGTGTGAAAATACTTCATAACACTGCTCAAACGTAAGCTGTTTATATTATACATTTCCTCTTCTTAACAAATACACCTGTGCTTAAAAGTCAGAAAAAATATGTTGAGCTTGAAGTTATTGTACTACAGGCCAGTAAAAATACTGTTAATTGTATTTTTCCACTGGCATTCATGTTGTCCTACTGGAAACTGCACGTTAAGACTCTGGTTGTTCCTCGCTTGCTCCAATCAGTTACACTCACCTTCTTGCTGTACCTTAAACACACCGAGCGGGCTCCCACCTCAGGCCTCCGCCCCGCTGTTCGCTCGTCCCCTGATAACACGAGAAGGTCATGTCTGCACTTCCTCCAGGCCTCCGCCCGGAAGCCGCCTCACGGGGCCTTCCCTAAGCACTCCGTGGAAAGCGGCTCCCACCTTCCTTAGCCTGTCTTCTTCCCTTGACGGCAATCATCACAGCCATGTTTTTGCTTCTTCTTGGCCTCCCGTGAAAATGTAAGCCCCACGAAGAGAGTGCTTCCCTTAGAGCTGCATCCACAACACCCAGAACGGTGCTTGGCACATGGAAGATACTCGGGGCCTCGTGCTAGGTAGTCTGCTAAAATGAACGACACTGGGCAAAGAAATGAAGTTTTTCACTGTCACCTGTCATCAGGTGGAATGAAAAAGGACTTGCAAAATAAAATAGGATAGAAAATAGCAGGATTAGAGGAGATCTAGTCTTGCCATTGCCCGGAAAGTCATCGTTTATGAGCCTCAGTGTTCTTATCCGTAAAACAGGAGTAGGGATACCCTCCACTTGCCCGCATCACAAATCTCGGGACTGCTGTGGAACTTAACGGGACTTAACATAGCATTTAATAGGGTGCGTTTCTGTCTTTACTGTTCACTCTTCAAGAGCAGGGACCTGGTCTTACTCGTCTATTACAGGACTTGGCACGGACCTGGATCTCTACATAATTGCCTAAAAATAGAGAACAAAGGTTGAAACTCTCCTTTGAGAAATGAACTGGGCTTCAGATATTCATGCTCCAGATGATTTTTATAGTCACTGTGTCATTTCATTTCATACAGCAGACAAAACAATTAATGCGTCTGAGCAGATAGGAAGATTCTGTTAGTCTGGGTTTTGTTCAGGATAAAGAATACAAATGCTTGTTTTTACTAAATGAATGGTTCTCCTGAATCAGCGCTGAAAAAATGCTTATGCTCTTCTGATGCTTCTGACACAGGCAGAAGACATGTGCTCCCACCGACAGAGCGCCAACCCTTGAATGAGTCCTTAACACAATGGAGAATGAAGTGCTAACTCAGGGGTACGAGCCAAACCTCCACTGCTTAGTTGGCTGTCCAGCTGGAATCAGACATCTGAAAATTCTGCACACTTTCACAGGTAACTACTCTCTTTTCAAAGAACCAGATCAAGATTAGGAGGAACAAAGTTATAGTAGCTGGTAGTTTAAACAATTATTTAGTATAAACCCAGGTTCTTTTCGTATATCCATTAGATTGGGGAAAAGGGGGCGCCCGGGTGACTCAGTCGGTTAAGCGTCTGCCTTCGGCTCAGGTCATGATGTCGGGCTCCCTGCTCAGTGGAGAGCCTGCTTCTCCCTCTTCCTCTGCCCCCTCCCCCCCAGTACTCTCTCACTCTCTCTCGCTCTCACTCTATCTCAAATAAACAAATAAAATCTTAAAAAAAAAAAGACTGAGGGAAAAGGCTTAGCCCTAGACTCCAAAAGTAGCTCCTTCTTCAAAAGCTTGTGAACAGACAGTAAAGCTGGGGAGGCGATGGGGAATGGCTTGTTCTGTGCCAGCATCGTATATTAACTCACTTAATCCTCACAAACCATTCTCTGAGGATTACAGTATCATCCCCATTTCACAGACAGAAAGCTAGTCTGTCTAGATAAAAGCAGCTCGCCCAAGGTGGCGCACTGGAATTTGAACCTAAGCGGTCTGTGTTCTCATGTGCCACACGCAGTCATGAACTGCAAATGGATGAATGCACACTGCACACCATACACTGGAATCCAAGAGGAATCCAACAATGACCATTTACCTTTTGGAAATCATGGTCACATGGTTTCCATAGTTTGCTCTACCACAGCTGGGCTAACGTGCTTCAGCAAATCCACTTAGACTAGGCTAGGTCGAGTCACCAAGAAATGATGCAATTTGGTGAGAGGATTTGGATGTGGGAGGGGATTATTAAAGGTGAGGAATTATTGAAAAGAAAAGTTTGGGAGTAACAGGAACTCCTGCACAAGTGCAAGACTGCCCCTCAAACAAATACAAGATGAAGAGGGACACGCTAGCAAGCCTTAATGAGAGTGCTGAGCTCCACTCACTTTGTAGTAATCTGCATCTCCTGGGCCTGGGCACTTTCTTTATTACAAAAGAATGAAAAAAAAAAGCCAAGACTGATAAGAATGTCATGGTTAGAAGGTCACTAGTGAACAATCACATACAAAGAGCCCTCAAGATAAGACTAATGTGGGACATGAGACTAGGTGCTATAAGAAAGGTCACTGTCCTCAACAATTAATGGTCTCTGCTATTTGCACCTAACAACAACCCCTGAAAACCACCCATTCTTCCCTTCTAATGGCAGGTTCCAGAAGGTATCCATCAAAGAAGTGCTGCCCATAAGAGCATTCTTATTTACAACCAGCTTATACACATCTTATTCTCAAAGTCTTTTTTGACCTGCACCGGTAAGAAATAGTCTACTTCTCGGAAGTTGTTTTTGTTTTTTACTGTGAAAGAACAATGTTGATAAACTACTCATCTTTTAAAACCACAATCATAAAGTCAAACTCCTATATTACTACTGCATTTTTTTAGAGTGTTAGGGAGTCCCCAGCCTAGATGGGCTATGTTAAAAAAAATTTTTTTTAGGTTGCTCATTTAAATCTCAGAAAGCATTTCTTCCCTAGAAATATTCATCATAGTAATAAGGGAAATGGATCTGCTCATCAAAGCCTCATTTCCACATTCTCTCCCTCAATTTCTTGGTCTAGATTTATGGCTACTTAGGATGCTTCTAGGCTTTCCAGAGCCTCCCAGACAGGTCTCCATTTCCACCATGGAATTTTTTTAAGTGGGGTATTTTTAAGCTGGGAAATGTCTTACTAACAATTTAGTTTTCTATCACTTAAAATCTACTAGTTTTCATTTTTACAACACAGATTACACTTGATTGCCTTAAATTCTGTATGAAAAATATTTTAAGGCAATCAGAAAATTAAAAACAAAGAGGTATAAGAGAACACTAAAATGTCCCTAATGGTTTGTGGACTTCAAACATCAAAAGCAAGAGGCTATTTTGAAATATGTAATGACTCAAGTTTAAAGATGGGTGAATTTTAATTTAATCCTGTATAAAACCAAATGGTAGTCTAATACCACTGAGACTAAGTGCTGAAAAACTAAGTAATAAAACAAATACGTGAAACATGATTACAATTTAAATTCTTTGGGCTCTTTTTCTAAGCCCCCACTTTTAACACAGAATGAACTCTCCCAACCTAAGCACAGTGGTATTACTTAACACTTGACATCTAAAAGCTGTACTTTAGGAATGTTCCGTGAGTTTTCACAGCTATTGGGAAAGCTTTAAAAAGAAAAAGTGGGGCTTAAAAAGACATTTTCGGACTGTAGCATAGTATAACTGATACGAATACCGACTTAAGACTTTATGTCTCTAACGACATTCCTCTATTTTTCTACAAAAACCTTTTATCATCTGATAGTTTCATCAGATTTTCCATTTTCAACAGGTAACCTTTACTTCCCATCATGTCCCAGATAACTGAGAGTCTTAAGATTTCCTAGACGTGTACCTCAGTCACTGAGTCCCCTTTCTAAATAAGGCAACCATTTGTCTTAATTTCCGTTGGAACAGGGTTTTATGCTCCAAACTGAATTTTCACTAGAGCGCACAGGATGTTCAAAAATGTTTCCCAAGGGGCGCCTGGGTGGCTCAGTTGGTTGAGCGACTGCCTTCGGCTCAGGTCATGATCCTGGAGTCCCGGGATCGAGTCCCGCATCGGGCTCCCTGCTCAGCGGGGGGTCTGCTTCTCCCTCTGACCCTCCCCCCTCTCATGTGCTCTCTCTCTCTCGTTCTCTCGGTCTCAAAAAAAAAAAAAAGTTTCCCAAAGCTCTCTTCTGGTCCATTCAGGACAATCAGCATGTAATCGAAGTGGCAGGAGGACCGGAGTCCTATTAGTCACATTTGATCCTCTCCACGGGGGGTTCCTCCTTGTAATGGGAAATTATTTGAATCAGGATGGAACAGTTGATAAGAAGGAAGAACAAACCAGCTAACCAGATAAACAGAAAGGTGTTCTTTCCCTGAAACTCGAGAACATAGGCAGGAGCCAGCCATAAGGCCTGCCCTATAAACCACAGCGTTAGGAGGAGCACAGCCCGTCTCCAGGGTATTCTCACGAGCGGCATCACAGGCGGCAGCAGGCAGAGGTACCAGAGAAAGTACTGGGAGGTGCAGACTTTGTTAAAAGTCACAAAGATGGCCGTGTGCAGGAAACAACAGAAGACGAGGTCCCTGTAATAGGCGAAGGACACGGCCAAGAGCAGCACGACCTGCGGCAGGAAGGCGGCGACGCCCAGGGAGGGGCTCCACGGGCTCTCCGCGGTCAAGTACAGCAGGTAGAAGTACGGAGAGAAGTTGTGCCGGAGGTCCCGCCTCGTCAGGTGATACAGGTAGGCTTGCTCCAGAAACTCCCCGCCGTATTTACTGTAAAAGCCGAAGCAGAGGGCGCAGAACGTGAGCCCGGCCACCGCCACGAAGAGCAGCACGGCCCGACTGCAAAGCCTCCTGAGGAGTTCGCACAGACGCGCCTGGAAGGGGCAGCGGGGCCGGCGGGCGCCCGGGGGGCCGCCGCCGCCGCGCTCCGGGAGCAGGTGCAGGGCGATGGGAAGGAGGTAGGTCACCGGGTACATCCTCATGTGCACGGCGAGGCCGTAGGCCACTGCGGCGCACGCCACCTGCCTCCTCGCCAGCAGGTGCAGCGCCGCCAGCACGAGCGCCGCCACCAGCGAGTCCGCGCTGCCCCGGCTGGACACCGCCATGGGGAGGGGGTTGAGCAGCCAGAAGAGGCAGTAGCCGCAGGCGCGGCGCCGGCCCAGCCCCCGGAGGAGCAGCAGGCGGTAGAGCAGGAAGGCGGTGAGGAGGTCGCAGCTGATGAACAGAAACTTCCCGAAGAGCTCCCCCAGGCAGACGTTGGGCGTGAGCAGCCAGCCCAGCAGCGGCGTGTAGCGGTAGGTGGCCCGCAGGTACGGGGAGCGCCCTTGCGTGATGAAGCGCGCGGCGTCCGTGAACACCTGGTAGTCCACGTCCGTGTAGCGCACGAGCAGCGTCCGGTCCTGGAAGACGCCGTAGAAAACCAGGGCCACCCGGGCGAGGAAGGCCACGCCGAAGACCCCGGCCGGCGGCACCCGCAGGCCCAGGAGCCATTCTCCCCAGGGCCCGCTCGGGCCCATGGCCGCGCGGCGCGTCAGCCGCTCGGCCGCGGCCCGGAGCCGCCCTCGGAGCCCCGGCCCTCGCTCGGCGCCCGCGCCTCGGGCGGCCGGCGCACCTCCCGCCCGCCCGCCGCCAACCGGAACGACCGCGGGTCGGTAGCTTCCGGCAGACGCCCCGCCCCCGTCCCGCTTCCGGCGGGAGGCGCCGCGCTCTCAGTGGCCCGGCCGAGGATGCCTTCCTCCGGATTGGCTGCGTCGCTGCCGCTCCTTCCTCCGGCGGGGCGGGACTTCCGGTCCTTGCGGGAGGCGTGGTCCGGAGGCCCGCTGCTCTCGTCGCGGGGCGGGGCGGTGGTTCTCCTCGCGTGACGCCCTTCCCGCGCCGCAGCTCCGTTCCGCGGAGACGGAGCCAGAGACGGACGGAGCGGCCCCGAGCCGGAGACCCGAGAGTGAGATCGCTTGCCGGGCGCCCCACCGCCAGCTCGCCGGTAACCGGGGCTCGTGGGCCGCGCCGAGCATGCGTGTCGCGTGCGTGCCCGGACGTATCCTTGTTTTGAAACTGTGCCTGTGTCCGCGCGCGAAGTGAGCTGGGGGCCGGTGTCTTGTTCAGCAGCCCCGGCGGAGGGGTGCGGGGCGAGGCCGGGAAGGGCGCCCCGGGGCCTCGCGGCTGCGGACTTCGCTCCTCCTTGTGGCCCGGCTGCCTTCCCGTCCCCAGCCAGCACTGACCTTCCAGGCCTCAGCTCGGATGTTAACTCCTTTTTTTTTTTAAAGATTTTATTTATTCATTCATTAGAGACAGAGAGAGAGAGGCAGAGGGAGAAGCAGGCCTCCCGCGGAGCAGGGAGCCCGATGCGGGGCTCGATCCCAGGACCCTGGGATCATGACCTGAGCTGAATGCAGACACTTAACAGACTGAGCCACCCTGATGCCCCCCCCTTTCTTAATATTGTATTTATCTATTTGACAGAGAGAGAGAGACAGAGAGCATGAGCAGGGGGTGGAGCAAGGGGAGAGGGAGAAGCAGACTGCCCGCTGAGCAGGGAGCCCGATGTGGCGCTCGATCCCAGGACCCTGGGATCACGACGTGAGCCGAAGTCAGATGCCTAACCAACTGAGCCACCCAGGCGGCCCGGTAGTTACTTTTAACTGTGTTTATTTTGCAGCATACCAGCTACACGTAGAGTGGTAGCACGTCACCATGCTGATGGTGGTGATTCCCAACAGCTAGCTCTGTTGGAAACCTATTTGCAGTGTGTCAGGCATTGTGCTAAAACCTTACCAGGCAAGGTGGATACGCTACCTTCACAGATGAAGAAATCAAGACTTCCGGAGGTGACATAATTTTCCTCAATCACATCATCAACTAATGGCAGAGCTAGAACACAAAAGCAATTCTCTTTCTAACTATGTGGCTAACCTGTAAATAAAGTGTTGATGATGAATTTTTATTTCCTTCTCTGCCTCCTCTCCTTTGGTCTCGTCTCAATCTTTCAGATATTTGCTCTCACTGTGACTCTAGCTCTGATCATTCTCTCTGCCAGTGATAGCTAAGTGAGGCTTAGTCCCAGAGAGTAGAGGATATGGAAGGTCCGTGTCTGAGGATTAACTCAGTAACGGCTCCTCGGGCGGCGTTGGTTTAGGTAGTGTGGCAGAACAGCCTCAACCCATTGGACCCTATAGAGCTTACCCATTAAATAGGTGGGAGGCACCAACTTGGGCAGGTAAGGAAACAAGAAACAGTTAATGAAACAAAACTCCACTGGGGTCACTGAAGTCAAAGGCATGAGATACAGATAGTAGTTGTGGGACTGAAGAAGGGACTGGGGTCCAGGAAAATAACTTGGACAGGGAGGTCCGACTTCCCTTCCAGTTTCTAGGTGGGACAGAAGTATTCCAGGCTTTAAGGAGCCCGTACTGAGCCTTGTGCACTGGGCTCAGGGATTCTATTTCTTACCTCTTTCCAAAAGAGCTCCAGTTTTTTCAGATGCTCAGCGGTTCATTACCTCTTGAGCTATTCCGTCCAGTCCTTCCGATTACCCCTTTCACTGGCTGCCTCCAGGCTTCTGCCCTGGTACGTCCAGCTACACACGTGCGTAGCTTGTCCCCAGCATCCTTAGCCAGGGCCTTGAGCTTGGTCACTGTACTGTTTTGCTCTCTTTAGCTTTCCAGATCTATTCTCCATCTTTTTTGCCCTGTTCTGGGCAGCATCACCCCGTCTTCCCTGCCGTCTGGCTCCCCATGAGAATAAGCCAGTGGGAGACGCTAGCAGATCTTTGGCAGTGGCTGAGTCTTGCTGCCTAAGGCCACTGGAGCCACAGCCCCCTCCCTTGGCTACAATTCTCACCAGTTTCCAGTCACCATCCCGCCAGGTTTAAGACTGGTAAAGGCTTTCCTGCTATGGGGAGGCCCTGGGTGCTTCACCATCCCTTGTTGGCTTATTAGCCCTGCCTACACCTTTGTAAATAATCCCTCCATTAAATCCTATCCATATTAGCTCTTTGAGTATACCCTCTGTTTTCTGCTGGAGTACCGGCTGATTCAATCACTGTCCTTGTTTTGTTTTTTGTAGATCTTGCTTATATTTCCTGCTTTGTAATTTCTTTGGAATCTATTCCTAATTCTTTTCTTTCTTTTTTTTTTTTTTAAAGATTTTATTTATTTATTTGAGAGAGAGAGAATGAGACAGAGCACATGAGAGGGGGGAGGGTCAGAGGGAGAAGCAGACTCCCTGCCGAGCAGGGAGCCCGACGCGGGACTCGATCCAGGGACTCCAGGATCATGACCTGAGCCGAAGGCAGTCGCTTAACCAACTGAGCCACCCAGGCGCCCATATTCCTAATTCTTTTCATGCTCAGTGTCCTGTACCTTAGTCCAGACCTTCAACAGCTCCATTTAATAATATGTACCGACCACCTCCACTACACTAGGATCTCTGGCAATTACCTTTCCCCCAAGCTTTTGAAAGTCTCATAACTGGTTTAGTGTCTCCTGTCTCTCAATTCTGCTAGGTTGATACTCATAAACAGTACTTTAATTAGATTCTTTCCTTCCTCAAATATCTTCAATGGCTCCCACTGCCTATTGAAAAAAAATAATAGACCATATAGCCCGATATTCAGTCCCTCCATGACACTGCCTTTTCAGTCTGTTCACCTTTATAAAGCCCTCTCTTCTAGGTTTATAACCCATCCTTTACATAATATGCCTGTGCTTTCTTCCTACAGTACTTTTCCTCGTACCACCTACAGAGAATCCTGTTTCTCTTCACTTATCTAAATACTATTTGTCCTTTGATGCTGGACTCTAACCTCAACTCCTCGAAACTCTCCCTAGACCTTAACGGGTGGAAATTATCTCTCCCCTTGCAAAACAGTGGAGCTTTTTGTCTGTTCTCTTTTTTTTGACAATTATGTCATGCCTTATGAAATATGATACCTAAATCTTTTATGGGTATTTAACAAATATACGAGCTGCACTGTGTACTAACTGTGTGAACTTGAGACCTATTTCTTCCCTCCCTCTTCCCTTGCTTCTGCTACATTTATTGAGCAACATACGTGCAGGTCCCGGGCGAAGTGCCAGGCTCTGCTGGTGACCGAATGCTGACATGAGTCCCATTCACGTGGCACTTGAGGTCTAGCGAGTGAGACAGACATTAGTCCAGTAAATTCACAAGTACAGTTGCTGCTCTGGTAAGTGCTATGAATGATGGGTATGCGGTGCAACCATAGCTTTTAACAGCGTTTTGGTCTGAGATGAGCGTAGTAAGAGTGAGCAAGGCTGGGGTCGGCAAGCGGTAAGGAGTTCCACAGAAGAATAGCAGGTGCAAAGCCCTTATGGTGTGCATCGTATCCTCCTCCTTTCTTAGTTGAGTGGTACCTTCCACATAATAGGAACTCAGTATTTGCTGAATTTTTCTTGAATCTTAGGTCAAATGTGTTCTAACTAGATCTCATAGATCGATACCTTCCCTTGCCTAGTGCCTGTCCCCGTGAGGAATTTCCACGGGCGTCTCACTCTTAGAACGTGTCGTTGATGGTATATCTGGCCCTTAGTGTGTGCGACTTGTAATATACCTTGTTTTCCTCACAAGTTTGCAAGTGTCTTCAAAGTATAAGGGACTGTATATTTCATATATCCTGTATCTCGTATGTCTTATGACCCATCCCTAAACTAGTGTTTCCTAAACATGTTAGATAAGTATCTGTTGATGATGATAAGAGACCCCGTTTTCTCCCCCCTCCTCCCTCTGTCCTTCCATTTCTGGGGAACAGGAGTCAGTGACTCTGGGATGTGTTACCTCTTGTCAGAGGGTTCAGGACTGGATATTGACAACAGATCTTTTTCAGGTAAGCGATGGATAAGAGTAGAAGAAAAATCCATTTCTTTGAATGTTGGGGCAAAGTGCCCAACAATGAAACAAATAGGCTCATAGAGGCTCGAAGATATATAAGGAATGTCTACACAGTAGCGTGGAAGGGAAATTGGGCATGTGAATCCCTGGCTGAAAGGGACGAAGCCCAGGATTCAGAGCAACTTGACTTTGCGGGATTGAGCTGAACCAATACTCAGATTTCTGAGTTTTAACTTTTTTTTTTTTAAATCCTTTAAAAACAGTGTGAAAAGGTATTTGCTAAAGGATCCTAAGGTTGATGATGGAGCTACGGGAATGAGGGAGGGAGTGGATGATGGCAGTGAAGGGGGAGGGCCTGGCCATGTGCTCAGTCCTCCCAGCTCAGCCTCACTCGACGCTCCATTCTTAGGTAGGCCTGTGGGTTCAGGCCCCAATACTAGGATTGGCTTCTATTTCTAAAAGATGCTGCAGTAAAGAACAGAGATTTGTCTATTTTATTCAGCAGCTTATTCTGAAGAGACTAAAATTAAGTAAAATAAACCAAACAAGCTCACGTCTTTTTTTACTAGGTAAATTTGACCTGGTTTAGTCTTTAATGTGGTGACTGGAAAAGCTGTCCCCGGGCACTCGTGCTTCGGTCGAGCTAGCCATGACCGAGCTGTTTATCTACAGCAAGGGTGGCGTGTTACCTGTTACAAAGAAACTGGGTTAACCAGCAGGGGAAAGGACCAGGATAGCAGCCTTGGGGAGGGGGCAGTATCCCCGACTTGTAGCAACATTATAGCTGGCTTCTTTGCTCAGGCTTCATGGGGAAATTCTTGGATGGTCTTATTAGCTGCAGAGATGGGTGGTGGATAATAAGGCGGAGCGGAGTCAGGATTTCCGAAGCCTCTCATGGAACCGCACCCTCCCCCGGGGCAGCTGATAACCCCCCACCTCCTGTTTGCCATGCCCACCCCCCCCCCCCCCACAAACCCAGTGCCAGGACTGGGACTCTTCTGGCACAGAGAGCATTTGGGCTGCTTGCAGCCATGTAGAGGGCCGGGCCTCGGCCTTGGGCCCATCATGAGCCCCACACCTCTACAGTCCTGGCGTTTGGAAGCTAGGGTCGGGGCGTCCCATCAGTGCCCCCCACACACCGAAGCACTCAGCTCCTGGTTGGACAGCCTTCCCCCAGCGAGCTGGAGCTGCCATGGCCCCCAGCCCTGTGGAGGAAGGAGGCATACAGTGTACTTCAAGAAAAGGACACAGAAGGTGCTTTTATTTTAAAAACCAAAAAAACAAACAAAAAAAGTGCCACAGTGACAGGACACCGCAGGGGTGGAACACGCAGCGGAAGTGGGTTCTAGATGCCCGTGGCCCCAGCGGCCGCCCCCTGCGTTCCTCCTGTCTCCCTCCTCCTGGGCCTCAGCCCGCATTAACGGAAGCCTCAGTGGGCGTCTCCTCACTTAGGAAGAGCAGCTTCCACGCCTCCCTCTCCCGTCATCAAACCCAAAAGCCTCCTCAGCTATCTCGCTTCCACCTTGAAACCAGGATCATTGGTCAAAAGTCTGGAAATCCGGGGAGTCCTGCCCCAAAACCAGAGCAAGATACCTGCCCCCACGCTAACATCTCCTTTCTGTACATTCAGTATATTTGGTCCTATATACATCTATATACATCTCTCTGCATATATATTATCTCTGTCTCTTTCTCCTTAGGTCAGCCTTCCATATGTACCATGTCCTACTTCCCGAGCCTCCACCTACGTCTCATCCGCTGGTCCAAGGGAGACTCGGGTTTCATCGATTTCACTGGGTCCCTCAGCAGCACCCTTTGTCATCGTCACACCCTGAGTACCCTCCCCCATCGGTTGTTTTGCCCGTCTGGCATCTCCCCGTTAACATCGGTGCCTAGCGCCCTCCTGACAGTCCAAGTCTGCAGGGCCCATTTCTCACCAGACCTGGCTGATTTTCAAGCTTGTCCGAAAGCCCGAAGAAGGATTTCAGCTCTGAGGAAGAGGCCATAGTGTAAAGAGCCGGTTGGGGGGAGGGGGGGTGCCGCTGTTCTCTGGGGAGGATTAAGGGAGGGTCAGCCAGGCTGTATTAAAAGGACAGAATGACTTAAAGTGCAGCTTAGAGCAAAGTCTGGGGTCATGGAGGAGAATCAAAAAGGTTAAGTCGGAAAATGTCCTCATTCTGTTATGCGAGAATCTGAGCAGAGTCTGGGGGCCTAGAGTTGACAGCAGGGGACTAGGGAGAAAGGATTTCCCTCGGGAGGGACGCAGCTGTGCGCAGAAGAAGCTAGTGGAGGATGGCCTGCTAATGGATAAGAAGGTACGCACACACACACACACACACACACTCTCACTCCAGTACTTTGGGCCTTTACACATGGGAAAAAATCAGGTAAGTCTCATGTTGAATAAAGTTGAGAGCCCAGAAACTGGCTTCTGTTCTATGTCGGATTTTCAAGTTTTTCTGGTTCTTGTTTTCTTGAGAGCTAGGGAGTGTTGGTGGGGTTTGCAGTCAGTGAAGAATGAAGGGTCTTCCTTTTGAAGTCGTAGTTAGCCAAGTTCAAGGAAAGAGGCACATAAGAGGATCTTATGTGGATCTTGTGGTGACCATGGGTCCATCCTCAGAACCGTGAGAGTTTCTCTGTAAAGCTCCACACGCAGACGCACGTACCCATTCTGGGTAAGTGTGTAGCTTGTAACAAGCGACCGAGTCCACCTGAACAACCTGCCACTTGATTCATGCACGGACTCTACACCGAGCCACTGTGGGGGCGGGGGGACAGTTCCTTGGTACCTAAATGAGACCAGGAGGCACTCTTGGGGTTTGGGGCTTTAGAGAAAGTTCTGGTGCCCATATGCCTTTCTTGGCCCCTCCCACAGCCCCCACCAGGGAACAAGGAACAGCCTGAAGTTGATCTCCCAAAGTGTGCCCTTTAACGCACCTGAAGGTGGCTTCGTGGCAGAGGAGAGTGGAGATGGGGCTGGCACCCACTTTATCCCAAGTGTCAGGAATGGCTAAGGGAGACCCAGGTTATTTGGCCAGGAGGCGTGGTCCCCTTCCCTCCCAGCACTGACTAATGAAATAGCCTGCACCGTCAGAGGGGCACAGGTAGGGGTGACAGCCTGTGTCTGCCGGCCACAGAGTTCTGCCCTGGCCCAAACCCTAATAAAGCATCCCCAATTCCCAGAGGCTCCACACGGCAGTCTGGAAATCTGAGGATTTGCTCATCCTGCATGGTAGGGTTGATGTCACTTTCCTAGGGATTCTGGGCCCTGTAAGTATCTGGAACATCATTTCCAGACCTTTCTGTGGGGCCTGGGAACATACTGGCAAGGCTCATCCCATCCACAGGTCACCAGGAAACGAATCCTCCCAGGGCTGTGTGCAGAATAGGGTCAGGTTTTGGACAAAAGCTCTGCATTAGTCACTCCACGCTGAGGAGTTCGGATTCCAGAATGGGTGCAGGTGTGGTGGTTGTGACTGTTTCAGATTTCCTGGGTCAGCCTCAATTCTCTGGGAGCAGAGGCAGCGATGAGAGAACTGGGTATCTGAAGAGAGGGTCCACTTGAGAAAATAGAAAGAGGAAAACTGGTGACCAGGATTCTAGGTTATAGTCCGAATTTGCCAGCAGAAATGAACCACGCTATGAAAAACTCGGACTTCTTTCAACAGGGGTTGGTAGAGAACCCAGGATAAATGAATTCCAGATTCCCGTATTTCTAAGGGCACAGACCCCAAAAGGACTCTCAGAGTCTTGCCTTAGGGAACTAGCTGTGTGGGAAATTAGAGGCGGGTGGGGGCCCCAGCCTCAAGTCACCGAACTTGGTGGTGGTGGTGGTGGCGGGAGGTGGGGGGAGTCTATCCAACCAACTGCAGTGGTCCTCCTAATGTGAGTCTCCAAGCATGGCTGAGGCGTTCTAAGTCACTTCAGCCTAATCTTCCCTCTCCTTCCCCCATCCTGGCGTAAGGGAGTTGTGCATCAGGCGGAAGTGGGGTGAGGTGAAGGGGACAATGGAAGGAAAGCTCGGACTCCAGTTGGCCTCGCCTAGCCACAGGCCACCAGGGTGAAGCAGAGGGAGTGGAGGATGGGTGCTTCTGGGACTCCCCAGTAAGCCTGGGTAACAGCCCTCACCCAGGATGCCAGAGAGGAGAGACCAGAGGGATGGGGAGGTGGGACACCAGGCCATCAGACGTTGCTGATGCGCACGCTAAGGGCAGCGCCCTCCTTCTCAGCTTGCTCCCGTAAGGACTCCTCCAACTTGAGCTTCTCGGGGTCTCCGTAGCGAACAGTGCTGTCACGGAGGCCACTAGGAAGGGCCACTTTCACAACTTGGTCAAAAAGGCTGAAGTCAGCTATGTATTTGCCACTGGCTGACAGCGAGATGGCAGGTGTGAACTCATAGCCCCAGAGGATCTCCTCCGGCAGGTAGGAAGTGCGCACCTGGCAGGTGGCACTGGTGGATTCCACCGTCCCGCTGAGGATCAGCACCAGCTCAAAGTCACCCTCGCCACTGCGGAGGGGGAGGTCTTTCAGGGGACTGGTCTCATCCACCACATGGTAGAACGTGAGGGGTAGAATGAGGAAGGGGCTGTCAGAGGCCGTGTCGACTTGGAAAGTCACATTGACCTGGTTGAGCCGGATGTTCTCGCCCTCTTTGGTCTGGTGGGTCTGAAGCAGTTTGCCTGTCACCTGGCAGCCAATGAGGAGGCTCTTACGCATGTTGGCAACTCGGATCATGAGGCAGGGCTTCCCGTCGTGCGCAGCAACGACCGCGTGCTGGCTGAAGCGGATGGTCTCCGCCCGCTTCTTGGGCCGGGCGATCTTGGCCAGGAAGGTGCCCGTGATGAAGATCTCCAGGATGGTGGTGAGCACCAGCTGGGCGATCAGGAGCACGATGGCCAGTGGGCACTCCTCACTGATGTAGCGGAAGCCATAGCCAATGGTGGTCTGCGATTCGAGGGAGAAGAGGAAGGCCCCGGTGAGCGTGTGCACCTGGACCACACAGGGGGTGTGGTTGGCGGGGGGGCCCAGCTCCAGCAGGTCCCCGTGGGCCACCGCGACCAGATACCACACCACACCAAAGAGGAACCAGGTGCCTGCAAAGGTTGCCGAGAAGAGCAGTAGCTTATAACGCCACTGCATGTCGATGAAGGTGGTCCACAGGTCCTTGAGGTAGAGGAAGCGCTTGTCAGCGATGTGCTCCATTCGCACGTTGCTGCGGCCGTCCTTGGTCAGCACTCGGCGGCGTCGGACCACCGGGCCCACGAGGGGCCGGCTCTCCGTCTGGGTGGTCTGACTGTAGTACACCTTGGCGACTGACGTCATCTGCAGGGAGCAAGACAGCATAATGGAGGTTATTGCAGAAATCCGGCCAACGCCTAGCCACCCCCCGATGCGAAGGAGGAAGTCACACCCGTTTGGTGCTGCTGACTTGTTCTTAGCATTAGCCAATGTTTATGAGCGCTTGCTCTATGCCAGGCGCGGTGCAAGACACTGGTGAGTCAACAAGAAAAATGACATCATCCTTGCACCCCAAGGACTCACAGCCTAGTGAGCGAGACACATTCAGTGAGCAAATAACCACAATGCAGTCTGACACTTGCAATTCTTGGGAGACACAGAAAAGAAAGAGTCATAAGCTCACAGTTCTTTGAAGGTGGGGCAAGAAGAGAGGGCTCTACTGGTCTCTATTCCCCGCAAAACCAGTTCTGGGAAGATCACTCATTCTGAAATAGGATCCCTCCCCTCCCTCATGAATGGCAGAGCAAGAAAGACTATCCTGTTGAAATCTTTCCAGGCCAACCCCGCTTAAAACACACAAACCCGGGCGCCTGGGTGGCTCAGTTGGTTAAGCGACTGCCTTCGGCTCAGGTCATGATCCTGGAGTCCCGGGATCGAGTCCCGCATCGGGCTCCCTGCTCGGCAGGGAGTCTGCTTCTCCCTCTGACCCTCCTCCCTCTCATGCTCTCTGTCTCTCATTCTCTCTGTCTCAAATAAATAAATAAAATCTTAAAAAAAAAAAAAAAAACAACCACAAACCCTTAATTTCACCACCTTTCCCCCAGCCCCAAGTCAGTACTCACTAGCAATGCCAAGATACTCATCTGGCTCAGGACACAGCAGAAACCACCCATCCTTCTACCTTTCAAGATGCCCTCTGAGCCCCCAGACCATTTCACTATGTCTTACTATGATTACTATTATTCCTTTATCATCACCATCACTATCATCATCTATTTGCATCACGTGGGGGAAACTCAGTCTGGGCTGGTGGTGGGGTGAGGGTGAGAAGAGCACAGACAGGACCCGAGCAAAAACAGCTGAGCCATGGTGAAGGAGAACCATCACGCCGAGGCCTCCTGGCGGTGCGGGAACGTTTCCCCAAGGACTGGGGGAAATGCCAGGTCGCCGTGGCAAAGTCACCTTGACCGAGTGAAGTAGGAGAGTTCGTGTATATTAGTTAGCACTTACGTCTGCACTTGCTCAAAGTCAGGATTGCTGTTTGTCCTGATAGAGGAAAGAGGGACGAGTCTCTGAAATAGGAGACAGCTCGCTTCCTACAAGGTGCCATCACTCCTGCCCAAGGAGTAACTTGTACTTTTCCAGCAGAGAAAGGATTTCAGTCACTGGAGCCCTTGGACTCTGGATCTGGTGGCCAGACCTTCTGGGAAGAAGGAGGGTGATCTCGGGGGGCAGGGGGCGGGTGGTTGGTCCTTGTAGAACAAAGAGGCTCATCACATTCTCTGTTCCAAAAAAATCGGAACCACTGCATTTTATCATTCTTCACACTGCTCCCTTACCCCATCTTCCCCACGATCTGACACCTGGAACACGAAACTCTTTGGGCCCATTCAAACACCCACCCAAGTAGGCACTAGACTGGTGATCACCAATGGATGAGAATCCCGGAATGTGCAGAAGCAATCAGGAGCCCGTTTTGCCAGCCTCCACCCACTTGGAACTTTTGTCTGAGTGAGACCACTCAGCCAGACCTGGATGCCATCCACTTCCCAAAACCCTTAGCTGCTTGGGAGCAAAGGAGAAGCTCTATAATTCTGAAGTTTGAAGAATTATTATTTAGAGCCCAAGTAAAGCCCCATTCAGTACTCTGTAGTAGCAGTAATATTAAAAACAACAACAACATGCACACCACCTGCATCTCTTTACCATTTTAAAGTTTACAGATTAGCATGCCTTCTCATTTGATCCTCAAACTGGAAAAGATGTGAAACCTCTAAGAGATTCTGAGGAACTATTAGTGGACAGAGAAAATGCTGCAAAGTTGTGGATGGGTGAACATAATTTTAATTTTCAAAAAGAAAAACAAGATACATTTCACAAACTACAAACAGGTAGATATTGACCCAAGGAAGATTCTAGAATAGAGCATTAAGACTGTGAGTACGTGGTGGCTCAGTCGTTTAAACGTCTGACACTTGATTTCAGCTCAGGTCAGTCATGATCTCAGGGTCATGAGATCGGACTCCATGCTCAGCTGGGAGTCCGCTTGAGCTTCTCTCTCTCTCCCTCCCCCTCTGCCCCTCTCTCTCTGTCTCTCTGTCTCTCTTTCTCTCTCAAATAAATAAATCTTTTTTTTTAAGATTTTATTTATTTATTTGACAGAGAGAGACACAGCGAGAAAGGGAACACAAGCAGGGGGAGTGGGAGAAGGAGAAGTAGGCTCCCCCCTGAGCAGGGAGCCCGATGTGGGGCTCGATCCCAGGACCCTGGGATCATGCCCTGAGCTGAAGGCAGACGCTTAACGACTGAGCCACCCAGGCGTCCCTCTAATAAATAAATCTTTAAAAAAAAGAAAAAAAGATTGTGAGTATGTGAGTACTTGGGCAGGTTGGGGGAAGGGCAGTTATCGGTAGGACCCAGCGTGGGGGTTACCAAGAACAAGTCACATCAACTAAACTAACTTCCTTCCAGGACAAGGTTACTAGATAAACAAGTCAGAGAAATGCAATAGATAAAGTGTATCTATGTAAGGTTTTTGACAAGATCTCTCATTATGTCCTTGGGGATAAGACCGAGAAAAATGTACAGAATGCTACTCTGATTTGGGGGACTAAAACATACAAAAATCAGTGGTATTCGTGAGTGGATCATGATAGCCTGGAATCTATTTTCTAGTGATGTACCAGAGAGCTTTATCTTTGGCCTTACCCTATTCAATGTTCGTAACATTAATTTTATTCAGAACTATAGGACACATGGCCATCAGTTATGTGGATGACACAAAGCAGGGATGGATTGCAAATACAAGGTCTGGGCAGAATTAGGATCCAAAAGGAGTCAGAGGGGTGAGCCAATTCTAACAAAAAAGATAGTTATTGTGTATGTGTGTATGTATTGGGGTCCAAATATTACCTGAGCAATTCTGGATCAGAAAGGTGTGATGCATTTTGGTTGCCAAAAAAGCAATGCTATTTTAAGCTACTTTAGGCAAATTAAAGTATGTAGAATAAGGAGGTTGTTGATTCTGCTCTGATCTGCTTATCCTGTACCTGCAGTTTTGAGTCTCAAAGGACAATCAGGATATGAGAGGATTCAGAACCAGATCATGTAAGAAACGACTAAAGGAAATGGGGAAGTTAGTTGGGAGAAGAGACGCTCTGAGGGATATGAGTGGCTGCATGCAAATATTTGGTTTGAAGGGCTGTCATGTGAACAAGGGTTTGGACTTGTTCTTTGAGATCTAAGAGGAACCACCAGGACCAATGAGCTCACACCACAGGAAGAAAGATTCCATATTGATATGACAAAGAACAATGTAACAATCGGGACATCCAAATGTGGCAAGAGCTTCTCCAAAGGTAGAGTGTGCTCTGTCCCTGGAGGGGTTCACGGGCAGGATGGACAAGCACTTTGCCAAGATTCTGTAGAGGGAACTAAAGCTTGGGACGGAGGTTAAGGACTGTCTGTAAGCTTTCACCCGCACTCATGGAGGATCAGGATGCCTGCCCCCTCCGCGCCATCTCCACTCCACACTTCCTGTGGTGACATTCGGGGATCCGTCATCAAAGTCCCAGCTTTGTTCGTGCAGAGGAAAGATTCCACATATCTTGAGGAATGGAAGCTCTTGGGGCCCAAGGGAAGGCTTGCTTATCATTCCCAAAACGATAGTCTATGATTACATATCACATGGCAGTTCTTAAAATATGTAATTTGACCCTCACACCATGAACTAAGTACGAAAGTCATCATTAGAATCAGGTTCGGAGATTTGCCCCCAGCAGATTAGTGGTAGAGTTGGACCAGAACCTGGTCTTCCAGCTCCTGGTCCAGAACCTTTTCTTTTCTTTTCTTTTCTTTTTAAGTAGGCTCCACACCCAGCGTGGGGCCCGAATTCACAACCCTGAGATCAAGGATCGCACGCTCCACTGACTGAGCCAGCCAGGCGCCCCCAGAACTTTCCAATTACAGCAACTGCTTCTGGGTCCCCCAGGTTCCTCCCCATGGGTCTCATGGTCTCAGGAAGTGCCTTGTAGTGCCCTGTAGGGAGGATCACAGCCGAGCCACAGAAGACAGAGCCTGGAGCTTCCAGAGCCCCGCATCGGGGCTGCAGATTCGTGGCCCTGGAGATTTGGGCTCCCGGCTAGAACTCTTTGTTGTGATTGCCACCTCCAGCTGTGCACCTGCTGGTGTGCCACCTCCCAGAGCCAGGCAGCTTTGCTCTCCGCGGTGGCCGAGTCGGAGCCATCCACCACCCGCTGCGCCCGGCCCCCAAGCCGGCCGGGCTCCCGGGAAGGGAGCGGCCCCAGCCCCGGACACCGGCCGCGCTGCCCCACCTGGAACACACACACGCCTCCCTCTGGAGGGCGCCGTTTCCCCCGAAACCGCCCCAGCCCCACACCAGGGACAGTGCCTGAAGACACAGCCAGCCCCCGCGCGGCGAAAAGACAGAAACAGAGACCATCCGCTTCATGCTCTAAGAATTGGACGGATGACTATTTCTCGGAGACAAAGGCCGGTCATGCCCACAGGGGCGCCCGGCCTGCGTCCTCTACAAACAGCACTCTCACCTCCTGCTTCGTGGCTGTAGACGGGCCTAGCTTCCCCCGAGGGCCCACGAGTCATTTATTCTCCAGGTCCAACGGGTCTTCAGAGCCCTTCTGGCGTACAGCTCTGCGCTGGAGCAAGGACACGCTGCTCTTGGGACTCTCGTGACTAAATTGATCCATGGCTCCCCACTGCTTTTAGGGGAAGCTGCAAGCCTCTGAGCACAGCCTTCAAGGCCCTTCATGGTTTGGTCTCTGCCTCCTCACTGGCTTTGTTCCTGCCGCTTTTCTACACGCCCCCTGGACCCCAGCTCTGCAGAGCCTGCTGTTTCATCCTCCCTGCCTTTGGACCTGCTCTCACACTGCTCCGTGCCTACCCGCCGACCTCCTGCTCAGCTTTCAGAACGCAACTCAAGTGTTAGTCGCCCCCTTTGAAGCCTTCCCGGACCATCCAAGAAATAGCAGGTGTCCTGTGTCTCCCTGGCCTCACCCCAGCGTGGCTTTATGAAGCCCGGTCTTGTACACATTCCTATTTTAGAACATCAGAGTGCTTTGCAATGGCGTGTTCACCATTGTGTGTCGCCTGTGAGCCCTTCACTTAAGGCCCCGGCCTGGGACTTCCACTGTTTCCCCAGTATCGGGGACAGTTAGTTACTAAAGCCTGAGTGTGCAGGAATGACGCCCGCAGGCCCATCCGGCCCGAGGCTCGGGAGACGGCGATGCCGCGCTTCTGGGGACCTCCAGGGGGAGCCACGGCGCCGTGGGAGGGAGCCAGGCTCCAGGCGGCCCCACTACGGCGGCCGCCGGTTACAACACTTCCTTCGAAGGCGGGAGAAAGCAAGTCCCTGGGGCATCAGCCCGGCTCTCCTCTGGGTCAGCGGCAGGATGGAGAGAGAGAAAATGAGCTCGTAAATGGTTGTGGGCATTGGGGTGGACCATGCCAGGTAAGGGGCTGGAAAGGATGCGTCGACCCCCTCCCAGGAGCCTGCGGAGGCATCTTCTCCTCCAAGCTGTCAGGCTGGAGGGGCAGGGAAGACACCCTGAGCAAAGAGCAACTTGCCTGAAAGGAGCTCTGGGTCCTGATTCTCACTGCCTTCATTCTCGAACGTGAACGAATCCTCCCTCCTCCCCGCTGCCCCTCTGGTTTCCTAAATAGTTAACGGCGCCACCAGCCTCTGGGTTACCACACTCACACTCCCGGGGCCACCAGACTCTCCTTCCTCGTGTCAACATCCATCTGATGCGGGGAGCTGTGCCTCTTCCCTTAGTCTCCTGGCCTGACGTCGGGTCCTTTCCTCCTTTTGGCTGAATCACCGCACCAGCCTCCACGCAGCTCCTGCCCGATCTTTCCCGCCTCAAATCCTTGCGACACTGCGACCGCCACTCTTCTCATGTCACGACCCCACGAGGCTTTATCCAGTTTCAACGCCTACGAGGTATTCAGAGGAGAATCCTTATTTCCTGACTGAGGAAGCCGAGGCTGGGGGGAGGTGATGGGACTCCGTGAAGTGTCCCTCTCAGGTCCTCCATCTGCCAACCCTCCACTTTTCATTACACTGTCACCATCTTGGCACCTTCCCCTGCTCAAAACATGCTAATGTCGCTGCACCATCGATCAAGGATCGGGCATAAATGGCCTTCCCTGATCTGCTTCCAAAACCTCTTCCAGCCTCATTTCCCACCTCTTCTCTCCTATGGTGAACTTCTGGCAAACCAACTGCTCCCTGCTCCCTGCGGAACGCACCCATGCGTTCGTGCTCCTCTCCCTCCCTGGGCTCCCCTCTCTCCTTGTCCCTACATACCCAAGATATCCTCCAGAGCCCGGTTCAAATGACCCCTCTTCCGTGAAGCCTCTGATCCCCACAGCCTTAAGTAGCACCTCCCTCTTCTGAGTCTACACACACACACACACACACACACACACATCACCATCTGTATGTTTTATGGGACATTGATCTTGCACGTGACCTCTCTTCTACTACAAATACGCTTACTGAACTAAGGATTCAGGCATAATACATTTTCATGGCCTGACATGTGATTAGCACAATGTATGACACATAGTAGGTGCTCCAGAAGTATTTCAGGAGTGAATGAATGAGCAGAAGGGAGAGAACTGGGAACAGACTGCACCTCCCGCAGGGTGGGGGCTCTCATCCTGCACGGACAGAACTTCACTCTGGTCCAGAGCCTCTCCTCTGAGGCCTTCACATCCATCCTTCTTGTCTGTGTCTTCTCTCGATTTTTTACATGTTTTCTCTTTTTCCTGAACACATGGAAACCCCCCAAACTAGTTATCAACACTAACAGACGTGCAAACCAACAGAGATGTCCTGGTCTGTGGTGATGTTGCCACCGTAGGAAGATCTGTGCAGTTTCAGCTGTGGGATCACGCATTTACATGACACTTTCTTTAGCATCTCCTGGGTGCCAGATTCTATTTTTTTTGTTTGTTTAAGATTTTATTTATTTATTCGAGAGAGAGAGAATGAGAGAGACAGAACACATGAGAGGGGATAGGGTCAGAGGACGAAGCAGACTCCCCGCTGAGCAGGGAGCCCAATGCGGGACTCGATCCAGGGACTCCAGGATCATGACCTGAGCCGAAGGCAGTCGCCCAACCAACTGAGCCACCCAGGCGCCCCAGGTGCCAGATTCTAAATAAGACCCTAGAGTTGGGGCGTTGAGTTAGATGTAGATTCTGGCCTGGAGGACCTTCCAAGCCAGTAAGGGAGGCAACCATAACAGAGGCAGGAAGTGGCAAGTACCCTAGAGGAGGTACCCTGGAGGTCCTAGGGGAATCTGCAAAGGGAAAGGTGACGTTTAGCTCCAGGGAGCAACCCCATAAGAATGGTATTATCCCCATTTAGAGCAGGAAACAAGTTAAGTAACGAACAACCAGGGGTTGCTGCATACCTGGCTGTCTGACTCAAGAGAAAGACTTTACAGAGAAAGGGGGCATTGAGACTGGGCCTGAAGGTTAGGCAAGATTGAGACACATGGAGACGGGGACCTGGGGGGTCAGAGAGAAGGCGCTTCCAGGGAAGGGAAGGGAGCAGTATGAGCAGAAGCTATAAGCCTGAAGAAAATCCAGAGCCAGCCAGGGAGCAGGAACCGTCCATTTTGGCTGAAGTGTTGGGAGCATAGGACAAATTGGGACAACAGTGACATGCTCCCATCCCCCAACACCTCTGCTTTGTGGCCAGCCTCCTGTGTTTAAAGGCTGGGTCCCCAGATGAGGGGGACTGGGCAGCAGTCACGGTGTAGGGTGTGGGCGGGGCATCCTAGGCTCCTGCAGGGATGCGGGGCTGGGCCTTGCCTCCCCCCATGGGGCCCTAGCTGGTGATTTTCCTTTTTTGGCTGTAGACTGTTTCCTCTTCCTAACCTTCGGTTCAGGGAAAGAGGAGGAGACAGAGGGGGCAGGCCTCCCCCCCCCCCCAGCACTTCACATTTCATCGTCGGGATGAGTCTATAGAAGAGTTTCTGCCTTCACAATTCCCGATGAACCCGGGATTCGGGGAGCCTGGGCCACACAACTGACCAGCAGCAGAGCCCAGATCAGTACCCTTTGGCTGGATTCCGAAGTCCTTTCTCCTCGAGCTTCAGGCTAATACTACAGTGAATTTGCCTTCACTGAGCAAATTCCACACTCAGCCACCAGAGAAGGTGACACCTCGACCTGCTGGGAGGTTTGCCGGGGCCGGCCGGGCTGGACATGTCACCAGCACTGATGCCCAGAGAGCATCTCATGACTGGCAGTGATGCTCTTGTTGTGTGTTTGCTTTATCCCCTTGTCCCCTCTCCTAGGTTTGCGTGGCATGTCCCTCCTGTCCCCATTTCCATCTCGGACTCTGTCCCCAGCTGTCTTCCCACCTCTTCCTCCGTCTGTGCTGCCTGCTCGCCCCCCTCGTACTTGGTGCTGGCCGACACTAACGCACGTTACCCCCTCCGTCCTTGTCCCCTTCCTCCTGGCCTGCTCACTCCCCCACGTCTGAATGGATTGTCCTTCAGCCTCCCGGATCCCGCTTTGTGAAGACGGTGATACGCAGGCAGAGCGTGCTGTCCCGCTAATCACAGCGCTGACCTTTGAACTCCCTCTCACACTCTGCCCTCCTGTCCTCCGTCTACACCCCCAGGCCCAGGGGTCTGCATCGGTGGAGGTACCCTAAGCCCCCCAGCCTCCTGTTCGCCCCCTTCTTCCCTCCGGAAAAGAGCCTTTTGATTTAGGGGTTTGGAAATGGGATCAGTTTCCTCCCGGACTGGAGGGGCTCCCACTCTCCCTGTGAACCAGTCCACTCGGGTGAGGCTTGGAGGTGGTCCTCAACCAACCACTGCGGCGTGTGCGTAAATGACTAGATGGACAGAAACAGGCAGTCGTGGGGCCAGCTGGCTCTGTGCCAGTGACTGCCCACCGCACCCCGGTGCTATGTGTCGGGGAAGCCCCATACACAAAAGGAGGGCTTCTGAGCGTTATCAGCCCCGGAACCCAAGGCCAGGCCCATCAGAGAGCAGCATTCTGGAGACGGCGTGTTGGAGACAGCGTGCGCGAATCGGCCACCGGGACCTTTTAAGACCCTGCCAGGAACTAAGAGGCAGTGTTACCTGCTGGGAAGGGGACCGGACAGGGAAGCAGGAGACTTAGGTGTGAGACTCAGCTGGGCCACTGACCAGCAGTGATCTCGAGCAACGTCTCAGCCCGTTCAGGCCGCTATTTCCTTAATTGTGGCCTAAGGGCATTGTATTCGGTCCACTTCTCAAACGAGTGTGCCAGGAGGGACTCCAAGCCACAGGATTCAGGGTAATGTATTTTTCCTGCGATATCAATTTTCCTCAAAGACTTTGAGGGAAGATCTTATCTTCATGTGAAAAAGCAACATATGATAGAGTAGAATGAAAACAAAACAGATTTCAAGGATGTCTGCTGTGTGACCCATTACGGCTCATCGCTGTATCTTCTTGGGTAGCTCTCCCTCCCCTCTGCCTTTCAGGACCAGTTGTGGGGTGGGTTTAGGGGGCCCTGTGTTGGAGGATTATCAAGGTCCCTTCCCACTTTAAGACCCCATGTGCGGTCTGAGCCCTCCCCCTCCCTTGGGGGAGAGAGGAAATGGCCACTCAGCCCCCTGTCCCCAAACATATCATCTCTTCTTTGGACACTAACTCCAACTTGAATAGTGACCCTGGAGGCTTCCAAGGAGATCTGCTGCTTTGGGGCCTGAAAAGAAACTTTTCTGGGCTTCTGGGTGTTCTTAAGGAGACAGGGGGAGAGGACAAGGGGGCCGGGTAGGAGAGGGAGGCCAGTAAGAAAAGTGTCCTGGGTTATGTAAGCCCTCCGAGGCTGGAAGAAGAATGGAGTTGGGTTTGGGGTTCTTTCAGACAGGATGCCTTTATTCATTAATCTCCCTCCCGTCCTGCCCCAGAGAAAATAAACAAATAGAAAGAGAGCCAGATGCACACAAATCTTGAGGTGGGGAAAGGAGGGCAGTGTGTGTGTGTCCAGGGGCCTGCTTTTCCAGCTGAGTCACTGTTGCCTCTGTCTGCCACCCCTCGGGCTCCTTCCCCATCCCTCCCATCCTCTGGCCTCGGCCTGACACCAAGGCCCTGGCCCAGGGAAGAATAGGCTTTTCTTCCCTTGTGTCAACGTTTGGAAAGTTCTCATAGTCTGATCAAAAGAAAGGATAAAAGCCTTCAAAGCATTTCCTGGGAGCCTGTGACCCCTGTCTGGCCCTTCTGACCCCTCTGTGTGTTTTCCGGTCAAGAGAGGGAGGGACACAGAGATGGGGCCATGTCAGCTGCTCTCCTCGGTCCAGGCAGCACCCCTGCGTGTCAGAGTGGGCTGATCAGGAGCACTGCCCCTTCCTCTGCCCCGACCCCCAGGCAGCGTCTCCTGTTCCCCTACAAGAAGGAAACCATATTCCTGCAGAGAACTGCCCAGGGGGTGGGATCTCGGGGGTCCCCTCTCTCCCCAGCTAGAGCGAGGATGACTTCCCGATGCGTGCCACAGATGGGCACCGACTCTTTGATGCACCTGCCTCCCCACCCTTCGCCCCAATCAGAGCACACTCCCTCCCCCCGTCACCCCCCCGCCAGGGTCTGCTCCCACCCAGCGTCTGGGGCAGCAAGGCTGCACATCCTGAATCTGGCTGAGGAACCCGGCTCTGTGCAGAGTTCAGCTGAGGACAAAGGATGCACCGCTGCCCCCTCAGCCCCAGCTCCGGCCATCCCCAGAGCCTCCTGGCCTGGCCCCATACGGGTCCTCACCTCCGAAGAACAACTGCCCCCAGATGTCAGCCCACCCCTCCTCGCCTCAACTGATGTGCCAAAAAAAGTCAGAAGCAATGGCATTAATATGAATAATGTATTCTGTTTGTTATCTATTGTTATCAGTAAGACATGAGATACTGAAGAGGCTCCCAAGGACACTGGGGGACATCTCTGAGGGTCTGGGCGGGTGGTGTAGAAACAGGGCGAGGACCAAGATGTCCACTCGAGATGTCTGCTTCATGTGGCAGCCGGCCCTGAGTCTCCAGCCAGCCCTCACCTGGCCGGGGCTCCTGAGCGTCTCCTCACGGGAATCTACACCCAGCTGATCCCCCAAGATACTGGTTGAGGGCATCATCCTAGTTGAGAGATTGTGTTCTTCCAGACAGACCCCATGCTATGCTACAGGCAGAGGGGCAGAGGGGCAGAGGGGCGTCCAGAGAGCAGACAGCTAGAGGGGAGGGAAGGAGAAGAGGGGGTCTCGGGATCCGCCCCTCAGCCGGGAACAGGAGATGACCTCCCCGCCGCCAGGGGGCAGGGCTCCCCAGCCCTGGGCGCTCTCCTTCCCGCGCACCCCCCCCCCCCCCCCCCCCCCCCCCCCCCCCCCCCCCTTTTAACTACTAGGTTGAACCCAGGGGCGCCTGGGTGGCTCAGTGGGCTGAGTATCCGACTCTTGGTCTCGGCTCAAGTCAGGATCTCAGGGACCTGAGACTGAGCTGCGTTGGGCTCCCAGCTCAGTGGGGGGTCCGCTTGAGAGTCCCCCTCTGCCCCTCCCCCCCGCTCTTTCTCTCTAAAAAAAAAATTGCCTATCAAAAGAAAAAAAACAGGTCCCATGTCAACAATATCAAATGGTTCAATCAAATATTTAATAGCAATAAAAATAAGATCAGTCTGCGCAGACTACAAAGCACAGGGAAGCCACTGCACGTGGTCGCAGGGCCGTGAGGGGGCAGTTAGCGCTGCAGGGGGCGCTCTCAAGGGCACAGCTGACCTTCCCGTCCTCACAGCCAAGGCCGTTCCTCAGCATCGACCCCAGCCGCCTGCAGCACCTGCGGCCCTTCGTGACCCCCTCTCACGGCCCTGCCTCCCTTCCTCTGGGGCTCCAGCCCTCCCTCCTCACCTCTGCCCTCGGTCTGGAGCATTCCAGCATCTGCGTGCTCAGATTCCTGTCCTCTGGCCTCCAGAGGGAGTCTCCTCTGGGGGTCCCCCCTTCACAGAGTCGCCCCTGGCTTCCCTCCAGCCCCGCGTCCGGGTGGGTGCTGGGCCTCATCGGTTCTGCCTTTGGGTGGGTGCTGGGCCTCATCGGTCCTGCCTTTGTGGGCGTCTCTCAGTCTCCCTCAAGGGTGCCTTAGTCCAGCCTCGGATTCTCCTTCACCTCCATGAAGCGCTGCGGTGACCTGGTCTCCCTGCCCACCCTCCACCCCATCGCCGCTCCCCTGCCTCCCCTGTGCCCCTCAGCTGCCCCGGGGGCCTTCTACAACCGCTGCGTCCCACCGCTCAGCCTGAAATCCCTGAGGGGGTTCCACAGCTTTGCTAACTTTCTGACAACCTTCAAGCCCCCCCTTTCCGCCCCCATTCTACCCTGATGGTCACGGCCGCAGCTTCTGGCGCTTGTCCCTGAGCTCCCCCTTCTGGGGGTAGAGCGCCACCATTCACCCTTGACCGTGGCCGGCGTCCCGGCCGCTGGTGCCCACGGGGGGCTCCTGTTGTTCCTCTGCCACATCCTCAGTGAAGCACCTCCGGCCCCCCGCGAGTGCCTGGAAGGCAGGACCGCCTTAGTTCTCTGTCAAGCTGCCCGCCCCGCATTTCACCTCACGGACTGGCAGAGAGGAAGGACCCAGAGCGGAGATGACAGAGACCAGGGTCTGACTCGGGGCTGGGGCTGTCACCCACGCAGCCTGCGGGCCATCGCGCTCCCCGTCCCTCACCCCTAACACGTTGTTCATCGCCTTTTCTCACTGAGCCTCGGAATGTTTCTCAACATGGTGACAACAGAGAGCCATTTTCAAACAAACGGAGTTAGCCTAACCGATGAAGCCTGTTTGTTATCGTGGCATGTCTGGGTCACGGCCAAAGTCCCTCTCTGTTCTTCCGCACTAGGGCCATCCTGGCCTGTGTCGCTCACCAGCTGTGGGAGCTTCAGTCAATCTCTTAACCCCATAGGGCTCAGCTTCCTCACCGAAGGAGGCAATAAACCCTTCCATTGTATGGTCGGGTGAAATCTCTAAGGCCCTTATGCAAATAGAAGATATTACTACTACCCTGCTTTGCAGGTGAAGGGAAGTATCTCCTGAATTAGACAAAGCAGGGCTCAGTGAGGCAAACTATCCTAGGACGTTTAACGGCCAAGCCTGAACCTCTGTCTCTCAGCCCCGTGGCCCTTCACTCTCCATATGCCGGTGAGCTTGATGACACGCAAGCTCAGCCCTGCCCTTCATTCTCCTCTTCCAGGCTGACAGTGACTTGTGGGGTACGACTGACTATAGCCCCAGAATTGGAAGATGCTTCCAACCCACTCTTCTTCGTCCCCCCTTTGTCATTCCCAAGATGAGGCTCCCTCCAAAACCCTTCCAACCTGCCAGGAGGGAGGAAGGTGTGCAGGGAAGGATGCTGAAGAGCCACGTTCCTCAGTGACTCCCTCCTTGTCCCCAGTCTTGGTGGCTCCAGGCAACTGGCAAGCTTCTCAAAGCCCAGGATGGCCGGGCCCCAGGAGATAAGGGTTTGGGTGCAGAAGCCAGGGGGCCACTGAGTGTCACCAGATCCACAGCAGTCTGAGAAACTAGTCAGGGGCCAAGCTGGTGGGACCTGCTCCTTAGGGTCCCGGGGACCAGTGGGGCTCCCGACCTGAAAGATGATGGGGGTCGGGCGGAGCTGACTAGACCCCATCCAAGGGCCCCACTTTCTAGTCTGGGGTCTTAGAAGTTGCACCGGCTGTGGTGAGGAGGGAGGCTGGGCCCTGGGTGGTGGGGGGTCCAAGAGGGAAGGGGGCGGGGAGGCAGAAGAGAAACTCCCCCGAGTGGAGGCACGCTCAGGAGCAGCTCCTATAAGGGTCATGGTATCTGCCCCACTCCTTCCAGGAAGGACCATGCCCACCTTCCCAAACAGGAGACTTTTTTCTGAATTGATTCCTGACCTGTATTCTGTTCATCTTTGCGTCCTCCGCAGTGCCTAGAATAGAGCTTGTAAGGATTTCTTTCTTTCTTTCTTTCTTTCTTTCTTTCTTTCTTTCTTTCTTT
>NW_023270389.1:4526204-4548627 GCF_011800145.1 Mirounga leonina
TTTCTTTCTTTCTTTCTTTCTTTCTTTCTTTCTTTCTTTCTTTCTTTTTTTAAGATTTTATTTATTTATTTGACAGAGAGAGACACAGCGAGAGAGGGAACACAAGCAGGGGGAGTGGGAGAGGGAGAAGCAGGCCCTCCGCCAAGCAGGGAGCCCTATGTGGGTCTCGATCCCAGGACCCCGGGATCATGACCTGAGCCAAAGGCAGACACCCAACAACTGAGCCACCCAGGCGCCCCTTGGCTAAGTACTTCTTAAAAGAACCCATAGGATTGCTATTCCACGTGACCTTTTCCTCCCTGAGGTCCCTTCCCTGTGTGTGACATGCTTCATCCCTGGAAGTCCTTCCTCCGAGCTTCCCATCAAAGTTTTGATGTTGTAACAACTGGGGGCACTGACCCTGTCTCCCCATCAGCCTTTACTCTAGGTGAAGAGCTGCCTTTTCCGTAGCTTCCCTCAGCTCTCCTCCATCACACTCCCTAGATGCTCTCTAGTGAGGGACCAGATGGGGAAACTGAGGCCAACAGTGGGGGCACAATGCTCAGCAGGAGAGCGTCCATGCCAGAAATCCAGAATCTCCTGTGGGAGGTAGATCCTTCTTCCACGGTTCCCAGTCAGACAACTCTGGACTTGAGCTTCTCCCTGGACCGACCAAGTCCCCCTGGTGAGCCCAGCGCTTCTTGTGCCCGTGTGACCAAGGACAAGAGGGCTGAGCTTGGGAGAATGGGAGGACAAGCCGGAAAGGGAGGATGTGGGGGAGTGAAAGCAGATGACCCACCTCTGAAGTCCCAGAATTACAGCTGGGAGAGTCTGGGATAACCCGTCCCTGCTGACCTCCCCAGCATCAGCGTCCTCTGGCCTGTCTCCGCCCTCACAGTGTCCTCTGTCCAGTCACATCAAGCTCCTCTCAGGTCTTGGACGGGCCATGCCTCCTCTCACCAACAGCTCTTGGCAAACAATGCGGCCTCCTCCGGGAAGCTCTGTCCCCCTCCCCACTACCCTTCTCCCAGGCCTCAGCTCACATGCCACTTTGTCCCGGAAGCCTCTGCAGACGTGCCCCCCAACCCCGTATGGGTTGCCCCCTCCTTGCAATGAGCCAGGCCTTGCCCACAGCACATCATCCTGTCCTCCCAAGAGGTTGGTAATGTCACTGCCCGTGAATGGTTTGCAGACCAGACTCGGAAGGTTAGCCGACTGGCTCAGGAGGACCACTAAGGCTGAACCCCGGTCTGTTTTCGGTGAAGTACATGCTTTCCATCTTGCCTCCGTAGGGTCACAGAATGCGCATGTGGGGAGGCCCTTGGGTCATCGCAATCGATTCCCTGGTTTCACCAAAGAGGAAGCCATGGCCTGGGAAAGGCCAGTAACTGGCCAGTAGCACGTGTGAGTTTTGATCAGAATCAGAGCAAGAACCCTGACTTCTTCCTCGTCCCAACTTCCCCTCCTACAAGATCCTTTCTTGACCCTGGGGTCCTGAAGGGCCAGCTGGCGTGGAGCCAACCTTGGAACATCACCCACTGAGCTCTTCCCTGTCCAGTCACGGCCATAGCCCCTCCCATCCTCAGGTCTCCAGAATCGCCTCGGCCTCGCAGCTGCTGGCCCGGAATTAAGCCAACAAGGAGAGCTAGAAGAAACTGCGAAGTGCGGGCCTGTAGGGAGGGGACGGATTCAGTGGTGCTCTCTGCTGGGGCCTGAGAAATATTCCAGAAAGCTGGAAATCCCACGGCCCCCAGGAGCTCTGAGTGTCATGGGAACTACCTCCCAGGCCACCCAGCCTCTGTTCAACGAGAGACCAAAGGTGGACCCCTCCCTCTCCTCAGGGAGAGTGAGCACTCCACTTCTTTCATCCTTCCCCTTGGCCTGGTCATACCTTATACCCAGGAAATGCTTCCTGTTACATCTAAATGTACTTACTGCTGTCTAAGCAATCTATTCTTATCTTTATCCTTGGTGGAGACGGAGACCTAGGGTACCCTGTTCTTATGATGCAGATTTAGGGAACTGAGCCATCTTTCCAGATAGGTCTCAATCTCCTTTCGTCCTCATGGCTCCTGGTTCCGTGTACAGAGAGCCACCCCTGACCCTCACACAGGGGAGTCTAAGGGGGCCCACCATCACCTGGGAGGGAGTCTCCCTGTCCACCCCCCATCATTCCACTTATTCCTATCCACCTCCCCCATTTGAAGACAAGAATGGGGCAGGGGTGGCATGAATACACAACCTAGACACGTGCAGGTTCTAGATGTATTTAGAACTAGACTCAGAAGTGGCTGCCCCCCATCCTCCCTCTTGCAATGGCTGACAGCCTGAGTGTAGTGGGGCGGGGCGGGGGGTGCTGATGATGTGCTTCCGGCAGCCCTCGCTCTCCAACAGGGGACATGTGAAGGGACATCTGGAGGCCGAAGGACACACCAGAGCATAAGGGCTGGGGGGGGGTGCTCCTGCATGAAGAAGACGGATGCATGAGGCGGCTTAAGCAGAATCTGGCTGCCAGAGGGGCAGCATTCGAGGGAGTGGGGGGGTTGAGGAGAAGGGTCCTGTGCAATTCTGATGGAAGGGAAACATCGTGGCGATCAGTGTTCAAGGACTCTTGCAGAAGAGCCAACCAGTATCAGCACCACCGTCCATCTAAGGGACTTGCTGCTGCCGTGACTCTGTCCACCGCCCCAGGTCTTGGGGTCCTGGGGGGCCCTCCATCTCTTCCCTTCTTGGACTGCCTGCTCCAGGCTTCCAAAAGATGCCTAGGACCAGAACAGCAGGGGCGGCTTGGACATCCCTGCAGATCCTTCCTCAGACAGAGGGTATTAGCAGGCAAGGTCAGAGCCAGGCATCACCAAAGGCTTGGAATCAACAGAGATCTCAAACTCCAAAGCCTAGCTACGGAGGTCCCGGGGTTTCTCTCTCTAGCCATGCAGAATCCGTGGCAGGAGTGGGGCCAGCGTGAGGGCAGGGAATGAAAGGAGGTAGGCTCACCCTGCCTGGAAACAGTGGAAGGGTCAAGGTGACTTTCGGAGGTTCTTTCTAGACCCAGAGTCCCTTGGAAGGTCCCTGGGCCGGCTGTCCTGCCTACTCCCTGCCCTACCACTCCCCCAGCTCCTTCCCAGGGAGCGTGGGTACCAGACGGCTCTGTTAAAACTCCACGTGGGGGCGGGTCACCTAGTGAAGCCGAGAGACAGATGGTAACCCCCCCACCGACCCCAGGAGAAAACATACACCTAGAGGCCACACACCTCCCTTCCAGTCCTAGTCTTTTGTCACCTCTCAGGGCCTTTCTGTAAAACAGGCCGTGACACGGGGCGCCTGAGTGGCTCAGATGGTTAAGCGTCTGCCTTCGGCCCAGGTCATGATCCCAGGGTCCTGGGATCAAGCCCCATATCGGGCTCCTGGCTCAGCGGGGAGCCTGCTTCTCCCTCTGCCTCTCTCCCTGCTCATGTTCTCTCTCTGTGTGTCTTAAATGAATAAATAAAATCTTAAAAAAAAAAAAAATTTCTTAAAAAAAACCCCAAAACAGGCCGTGACAGGCTATGACACAGGGTGCACTGGGCAAATGCAAGGGACAAGGGCAGCCACACTGGGCCTGTGCTGGGCAGGCTGGGTTCCATCATCCTGCAGAGCACCCCGCCCCCCCCCGCCGCGTGCCTGGCTCAGCTGTGGGCCGGGGAGGTGCTGGCCACTGAAACCCCGAGGTGGGGTGAGGTGGGGAGCGGGCTCGAGAGCTCAGCGGCGGAGGCCGTGCCCATGGTTAACGTGTAAGCGGTCCGGTCTGGGGCAGCGGGACATTACCCGCCCCAGGGCTACATTCTTGAGGTCACAACAAGTGCAGACTTGTTATAACCTGTGTCAGAGCAGCAGGGGGCAGCGAGGGGTGCCAAGGGGAGGCGCGGGGTGGGGCCGGCCCGGCCGTGCAGGTGCATATGCTCGCGGACGGCGGGAGGACTGCGGTCCCGGCTGCGGCTTGGCCTGCCGCGTCTGAGCACAACCCGCCGCAGCGTGCGGGTGGGGTCTGTGTGTCTGCATATATGAGCCCGTGGAGGGGGAGCAGAAGTGGCAGCCACGGGCCCAGGCCGGGCATGTGGACCGGAGGAGTGGGCGCTGTGAGCGCCCCTTCCCCTGCGCTGGCCTCGCCGAACCTGCATTCCAGCTCCATCCACAGACGGCACCCCCATCCCCACCCCCTGTGAGCTGGGGCCTCTCCCCACCAGTGCCCATCTCCCCAGCCTGCCCCGGGAGTGGGGGGGGTCACCTCCTGGCCCCGGGCCCACTCCCCCACACTCTCTTGGCCCTCCGGACACTGGGGCGGGTCGGGGTGGGGGCGGGGGGAGGCTTTGAAAGCAGGTGACTGTTTGGGGGAACTCAGGGACAGAGCCCCCATTGTGCCCGCCCCAGAGCCGCCTCAATGGAGCTCTCTGGCACAAAGGGGCTTTGACAATGGGCAGGCCATTAGTATGCAGAGCCAGCCCCTCAGCCCTCTCCCTGTCCCACAGCCCAGAGGAGGGAGCCGGGCGCTGCCGGCCCTGCGGCCCTGCCTGTGGAGGCAGGGGGGTGGGGCAGGGCTGAGACTGGAGAGATCTTAGCCCATAGGGGCTCCCCTAGGGAGACAGCAGAGGGAGACTAGCCTAGGGCCCCCAGACCAGCCCCTGGCCACAAAGACCCTGGCAAGTGGAAAAAGCCACAGGGACTGGTAACGATGGGGGAAGGCAGGCTGTGGGGACCAGGCCGGGGCCTGGAAAGAAGCAGGTGGACAGTCTGAGCCCACCCACTTTTTGCCTCAGCTTAACCATCCATTGCAGGGAATTGTGTGGGCAGGGGAGGAGAACGGAACAACGGACAGCTAGGTCTCAAACCTAAGCTCGCCAGGTCTCTTGGGGGTTGCAGGTGGGATCTGAACCACCACGGGATGCAAAATTAGAGTGTGCTCAGGGTTTGGGGCATCTGGGGTATCTGGGCTTCTGACGAAGGTGGTGCCTCCAGCCCGGCTCACAGGCCTGTGGCTGAAGGGCCAAAGAGCCAGGACTAGCTCACCTGCAGGGTGTGGGGAAGAGGCTTCTCTCCTCCTGCCCAGTGGACCCCAGCACCCCTCACCACCCACCACTCGCTGGGCGCCAGGTACTGCCCCAGGGCACCACGGCTCAGCGGGCAGGGTGGGGTGGCCAGGGCAGGGGCTGAGGAGGCCGGGACCCAGGAAGGGGCTGCGGGCAGCGAGCAGGGAAGAGGCGCCCCATGAGAAGCAGTGTTGCCCAATCAAGACTTTCTCTGCCCTGTGCCAGAAACCCTCAGAAGCGAGGGCTGAGGCCACTTTACAGAACTGCCCCCCACGAGGCAGGACAGAGGGATCTTCTGGGCTTAGGCACCTCTTCTCGGGCTCCCTTCCTCCACTCCTCAGTTGTTTGATGGCAGGAGGTCCTCCCTGCAATCTGCCCTCAAGGCTTCCTGCTGTACCGCCCTGGGCCCTGGATGGCTCCCTTGCTTCCTTCTCCCTGTCAGGACTTTGGTTCTGCACCCCACCCCCGCTCCCAAAAGAGTCCGGTCGGGGGGACGTAGGGCTCACATTATGTAGCACCACTCTAAGCCCTTTTCTAGAATTATGTCAGGTAATTTTCAACAACTCTAAAAAAAGTAGGCACTTTCTTAAAGCCCCATTTTATAGGTGAGAAAACAGAGATGTGGATGATTTGCCCAAGGTCACATAGCTAGGGAGCATAGAACTGGGCCCCACAGGCTAAACCACCCCATCCTGCCCCCCCCCCCCCGCCCACCCCCTGAGTGAGCACGCTTAGCGGAGCCTGGGCAGCCGAGACGGAGATCAGCCAGGACACTGCTTGCCCGGGGGTTTTTTGAAACTGTTTTCTCAAGTTCCTCTAGACTAGCCATTCTCAAAGTGCGGTCCAGGGACCCGGGGGTTCCTGAGACTCTCTCAGAGGCTCTGTGAGGTCAAAATTGTCTTCATAACAATGCTAAACGTTATTTGCTTCCTTCGCTCTCATTGTCTCATGAGTGTTCAGTGGAGTTTTCCAGAAGCTAGGTGACACATGATATGGCAACAAATTGAATGCAGAAGCAGATACGAGGCATCATCTGTCTGCCGTGCAGACACACGTTCAAAAGATCTGTGAAAATGTGAGACACCGCCACTCTTCTCACAAAACTTTTTGTTTCTTTGTTTTTCTATTTTTCATTAAAAAGACATCATTTATGTGGACATGCGATGGGTTTGGGGTTGCTTTTAAAGGAACTAATAAATATTTTAAGCCTCCTCAGTCTTCATTTCTAACACACCAATAGATGTACCCCAAGAAACCAAAGCTCTCTGAAGCCTGCAATAATTTTTAAGAGTGAAAAGGGGTCCTGAGATGAAGAGGCTTGGGAAGCAGTGCCCTAGACTCCATCAGACACACTCTCCTCTTGCCAGTTGCCTGTTCCTTGTTTATCGGAGGGCCAACCGGGGAGGGTAAGACGTGGGGAGAAGGTATGTGCCTGGGTCTCCCGTTTGGGACGAGGGTGGAGGATGGAGCTCGGGGACAGTCCCAGGGAGAATGCAACGCTAAGAGGTCAGGCCTGTGCCCCCCTCCAGGAGGTGTCCCCACAGGTCTGCCAGCCTACAAGCCCCTGCCCAGAGGTGTGCTCAAGACAACAGGGCTGCACCAGGCTGGGCTCTGACCTTCACCCTTTCTCCACCCTGGAGGCCTGCCAACAAGCCCAGCATCAGGCGGGGGCAGACCTCCCTGGTGAGAAGAGAAGAGGAAGTCTCAGTGGATCCCCCACATGAGTTTTTGTGTTTGGGCCAAATGTGCTCAAAGGACTGGAAATGGGGGGTCTGGGGTCTGCTGCTTAAAATCTTAGGGTTAAGCCGTCTCCACAGGATGGGCCCATTGGCAGAGGGGGGCTTTTCTTGAAGTTCCCTAGAGAGTTGAATAATAGGGTCTTACATACATACATCCCACTCCCAGACACTCATAAGCCTCTAACGTCAGGGTCCTCCCCCCAGAATTAGCATCCAGGAAGGTTTCCTACCTAGAGTCAAGCTGGTCGGAGGGCACTCTGTTCCTAGGAGCTGAGGGGTCCAGGGAGGGAAGAGATGCCTTTGCTTCAGGGCGTTGGAAATGTGCAGGGGTGCCGGGACGCAGCCCCATCCCAGAGGAGCCCCCGTGTAATGAAGGAGACAGGACGTCCCCTCCCAACATTACCATTGTGTTGAGTGTCTGGGCAAAGTAACAGACACAGGGACAAAGGACAAGCAGAATGCTGAGGAACAAGGGGTACAAGATGACAGGGCAGCTGGGGAAATGGGGACGGGGATGTGTGGGAGGGGTGGACCCTGGAATGGGAAGGCCCCTGTGAGGGCCCAAAGGGAAAGAAGAGGTGTAGCTCAGGGACTGCTGGTGGACTCACCCGCCCCCCAGAACAAGGTCTGAAGAGGGTAGGTGGGTTGCTGGAGGGGGGGTGAGGAAAGGCTTCTATAAAGTATCTTGAAGACCGTGATTGGGAGTTTCCATGAACAGGGATGTCTGGGTAGGAAAGGGACAAGATGGAATGGGTGCTTCATGGTGATAGTTCTAGGGAAGAGTAAAGGGAGGGAGCCAAGGACAGAGAGGGGCTGGAGTCAGGGAGGCCATTAGGGAGGCTGCTGTGGGCACCCAGGCTGCCCGGGGGACAGAGGAAGGGGCGGGCACATAAGCCTGAGAGGAAGGGAACGTGGGTGCAGGAGGGACAGGCAGGGTCACGCGGGATGGGGGAGATGTGGGGTGGGGGCAGAGAAGCTGGGTTCGGGCTGGAAGGGAGAAGTTGCTCCCGACGAGCACACAGACTGTTTTAGGGAAGCGCAACAGCTCAGTTCACACTTCTTGGACCTCAGTTAAAGACGGAACACATCCGCCGGGTGCAAACAGGGAAAGGAGCCACGGGTGAGGAGACCCAGCCCACGCGATGGCCCATCTGTGGGAATGAAGACAGGAACCCTCCCGCCTTCCCAAACTCTGGAAGGGTGGAGATACCGAAGCCCGGACTTGATGGCCGGACCTCAGAAGAACCAGGGAGTGGGCAAGGCCCAGGAGCCAGGAGAGCCCACAGAGTCGGCTCAGAGAGGGGGGCACCACAGCAGCAAGCTTTTTAGGTGCCAAGCGACCCAGGCCCTTCATGAAGTCTGACTCTTAATCCCCAACTATGATCGGCCCCATGGTAAGGACGAGGAGCCCGGGGGTGCTGCAAAGTGGCGGACGCAGGACTGAAGGCCAGCAAGTCTGACTGCAAGGCGGTGCTCTTCACGGCTCCACCGCGGCCTCCCAGGCAGGGCCCGAGCAGGAAGGAGCCCGGGGACGTTCGAGTGGCCGGCCTTCCAGGAGCCCCCCCCCCCCCCCCCCCCCCCCCCCGGGTCCTCCCCGTGCTGATTGCTGATCGGAGCTTCCCAGCTCCCCTCAGAAGCCTTAATTATGGGCTTGGGGGCTTAGGGGTTTGGTTTTTTTGCTCCAGAGGTGGTATCCTGTTCTTTCCCAATCTCCATTTTGGATTTCTTTCCTTTAACGGGATGTGCTTCCTGAAGTCTAACCTAAGTCCTTCCAGCTGCAGCGCCACCCCTGTCCCAGGCCTTCTGCCCCTGGAAGCAGAACAGAATGGCCTTACGCTTTGACATGAGGTCTTGAGAGGCCAGAAATGCTCCTGCCCCGCTCTCAGCCCCTGCTTCTCCCGGCCACACCGGTCGGTTCCTACTTCTCCTCACATTCCAGAGCCAGCCCCTCCTTTCTCCCCACCGCCTCAAATCCAGAAGCTGGCAGACACCCACGGGAGAGTTTTTCCCACAATCCCTTTCTCTTTGCCCTTTCAAGGTTCTGGTGGGGGAGGAGGTGAAGAGGGGATGCACTGTGGTCACACACACGGCAGCAACACGCATGTGAAACCGGGATGAAGGAAGAAAAGCACTGAACTCAGCCTGTGGGAGAGACGGGGGGACGGGGCAAACTCACTCACGAAGCTCAGAGTCCGGGAGCCGCCCCGCCCCCGACTACCCTTCACTGGGCACTAAACACTTGGAGTCCAAATCTGCCTGCTCTCCATCCTTCTGCGGTTCCATCTCAGTGGCCTCTCTGCCCCTTCCAGGGCCTCACCACGACCCTGGGCAGCTTGGCCTCAGCCTGGACAGTGGCACTGACCAGTCAGGCAAGAGAAGAATCTAGGCCGGAAAGGGGAGGGAGAGTGGAAGTTTTTTCCTTCGTCCTACATAACCCTTGGCAGGAAAGTTGGGGGCTCCATTGCCCAATGCCTCTTTCTCTCCCCACCAATGCCAGGGGGCTCAGCCTATCTCCCACCTCGTGTGCAGAAACCAAGCATCCTGCCAGGAGGCCCAAGAGGCCTTTTCTCCTCTGAGGAAGTGGGTCTTTCTGTATGACTCACCCCAGGGCCCTAAACCTCTCATCCCACCAGTCCCAGGATGACCCCAGAGGACGTCGTCTGAGCCCACCCAGATCCCAGTGTCCCAGCCTCTTCAGTCCCTAGGGAGGACAAGGGAAGGAGGCCCCTGGGTCTTCTGCCAGGCCTTTCCCTTCTAGCCCAAGCCAGACAAGCTGGAGCTATAAACGAGCTCGTGAGTGGAGGTGCAGGGAGGGGCAACACGCACCATTCCGTGGGGCACAGGGAAGAGGTGGGGGATGCCAGTGGGCAGCCAACTAACCCTCCCATGCAGACATGAGTGACCGTAGCCCAGATGTTGGGAAGATAGGGTTTTTTTTTTCTTCTCGGGGTAGGGGGCAGCAGTGGGATTCTGCATTAGAACCACAGAAGGAATGGGCCCATAACCCTGCCCACCCCCACCCCTCCGTCCCGTGGAGTCATTGCCATTTGATACCCACTGAGACAAGTTGGCTGCTCTGGCTCCGGCTGGGGGGGTGGGGGGGGGTGGGGGGTGGGGGACAGCTCAGAAAACAGCAGCTCCTTTCAGGACCCAGGCTGGCAAGGGCTTGGGGAGGCTGGACTGGCCCAGATCACCCCCCAACACCCCCTCTCTCCCTCCCTCGCCACCACCACCAAAGGACAGAGGGGCGGGGAAAAGGGAGTTGGCACTGCCTGGGCCATGCCTATTCCTCCGCAGAGCAGCCCTGGCCCCTCTCCCTGGCATGATGCCGTCCCTCCCCCTCCCTCACTTCCTGCTCCCTGAGGAACTAGCTAGAAGCCAGGACACCTGCTTCCTTCTACACGGAGCCCCCCATACCCAGCCTACACCCGGAGGAGGCAGACCCTACCCCTCGGCCCAGGATGATGCCCACCATTGTGAGAACATGTTCAGAAAGTCCTAGAGATCAGGGAGAGGTTTGGAGATGGAACCCAGTGGAACTCAGTAGCCGCCGCTGCCCCTCCTCAGGCTGATTTCTTGACCCTCCAGGCCCTGCTGAGCACCCCTAAACAAATGGCCCTCCGTCTCCTTCTTCCTGCTGCCTGGAACTCCCTAAAGCAGTCCCCGTGGGGGAAAAAGGTCAAACACCACAGCCAAGAAAGACTGGCCAAAAAATTTTTAGCTAGAATTTGTGTTGATAAGCAACATAATCAGGCTTTGAGCTTTGGCCTCCTTTTGGGTCCAGATTTGTACCCTGGCTTCTCCGCCACCCCCACTTCCCATCTGCCTCACTCTGGGGTGCTTTGGTAATAGGAATGAAATCTCAAGTGACCAGAGGCCCGACTCCCACCTTGTCCCAGTTTTGTCCTTCTACCCATTCTACCCATCCCAGGACTCAGCTCTCTGCCCCCAAATCAGGAAGCTCCAACACTCGTCTCTCCCCTAAGGCTGCTGCCCTTGGTCAGCTGCTGGCGGGAAGAAGGAGCGGGATGGGGAAGTCCTCTCCACCTGGCCTTGTACTCCAGTAGGAGCTGCCCTGCTGTGCTCTTCCTAGGGATCTTCCTGACACGGCTGGGAGGACAGGGGCGAGAAGTGGGGAGGGGGAGCTCAAAGAGCCAGGCAAGTGGGAGTGGAGGGAAGGGGCGGGGTGGGCAGGGGTCCCAGGCACACCAGGCTCTCAGGGCTTCCTAATCCAAGCTGTATGTGTCTTTCTTCCCTTGTGTGAACTTGTGATCAATGGGTGTCACTATGGGAGTGTCACTGTGTGGGGAGGGGGGACGGGGCTGGCCTGGGAGTGGGAGTAACCTGATGATCCTGGGAAGAGGGGGCGCTGTCTGGGGTGCCCGAGTGGGGGATGCGGTGGTCACTGTATTCCTTGAGAGGGCTGTGATGAGATGCCAGGCCTGCCTCCAGGAAAGCCCCTTCCTCAGCCTAATAATGCGCGCGAGGTGACCAGCTTGGGTAAAGGTTCCCCCTCGGGGAGTGCTTCCCAGGAGGGTCCGTTTGGGGTCGCCAGAGGTGGGAGGCTGGGGAACAGGCTTGTACCAATGAGGCCAGACACGGCAAGGACCGGAGGGCTAGGGGGCCCGATATCTCCGGGAGTGAGGTGGACAGGGGCCGGCCGGGGGCGGGGAGCACTCCTCCATCACGGCCAGGGGGCTTACCTTGGGTCCGGGGTGGAGCGGCCCCTCGGATGCGCGGTGGGACGGCCGGCCAGACAGACCGACGGGGCGGGCACGAGCGAGGAACCGAGCTGAGCGACGGGCAGAGCCGGGGCTCTTAAACCCGGAGCCGGGATCAGATAAGGGCTGGTCCGGGGGCCGGGGCCGGGGTCGGGCCGGCCGGGGGCAGAGCGGGGCCGGGCCGGGCCGCCCCCTCCCTCCGCCGCGCCGGAGCCAAACTTCGTGTGAATGGAGGGGCCCGGAGGGGGCCGGCGCGCGGGGGCGGGGGGCTGCGGCAGGGCCAATGGGGACGTGGAGCGCCAGGCCCGAGCTGCCGGGATTGGAGGGGCCGGGCCGGGCGGGCGGGGCGCAGGGGGCGAGGACGCGGGGCCCCAGACGGATGGAGGCGCAGGGCAGAGGGCCGCGCCCGAAGAGCGGGACCCAGCTAGACGCCGGGAGGAAGCGGGACGCGAGACGATGGGCGAAGCGATAGGGGCACGCTGGCACGATGACAGGGGAGAGGAGGCGGCGGCGGTGGCCGTGTCAGCTTCGGGGAGCGGGCGCGCGCGGCGGGGCGGGCCGAGTTAACGAGCTGGAGCCGACCTCGGGACGGCCGGGTGGCCCTGTGCGCCGCGCGAAGGGGCGGGCCGCCTGGGCTCCGCGGCTCCGGCGCTCTGTCCCTCAGCACCACTGCCTGGCCGGTCACCGCCCCTAAGCACTGCGCGCGGTCCCGGGGCCAAGTGCGCGGAACAGCCTCCCCCGTCTGCAGCCGGCTCGGTCCCGGTACCGGAGGGCCGACGGGGCGGGGCGCGCAGCGCAGGTGCGGAGGCGCTGGAGGCCGCAGAGAGGGCGAGGCCGCTCTACTTAGGGGGTCCTGGCAGATGTGGGGCCTCTGATAAGGGCCCTAAAGAGTGCTGAGGATTCAGGTCCTGGGAGACGGTGGGGAGGGCGTTTGAGGCAGAGGGACCGGCAGTCACAACGTCCTGGGGTGGGGTGGGGTGGGGTGGGGAGACTCAGAAGTACAAGTCTGCGTGGGAAACAGGCCCACACTGGCCCCCTGGACTAGACAGAGCTCAGGTGGTGGTTCTCAACCTTTTCATCCCCAAGGACTTCTTTCAGTATCTGAATGCGCATTTTGAGAGGTTCTTATCCACAGTCTCCCACCCTTGGCATTTATTAAGGAAAGAATTATTTCCCCATTTTTGTTCACCATCGATATTTAGATATTTAACTACCAATCAGTAACCAGTATTACCATATTGAGTAGATATATATCTTGCAAGAAAACAAAGAAACCTGACATTGTTAGTTTAGTTCTGCCTCTAAAAGCCATAGGATGGGTAAATGTACCTTGCACATAGACCCCCCTGGGGGAGGGTAGCAGGCCATGGTGGGGGGGACCACAGGCAGAGTGTTTGTGTTGGGGAAAGACCTGGAGTAAAGAGAGAAATATGCCAGTTCAGGGTCAGCTCTGAGTTCCTGGAGGCGAAGGAGGGCCACAGAGGCTCTTGAGCAGAGGACAAAGTCATAGCAGAATTTCAGGAAGATAAATCTGGAGGTGAGCCAGAGGGTTTGAATGAAGGGGAAACCAGACAGCAATCCCAGAATCTTCATCCTCCCTCACCTCATCTTATCTAATCAGTGCATCAACATTGTAAAGCCCCTGGGGCCTGCCCCCCTTCCTCTCTGCCGCATCACTGGGCTGTGGTCCAGGACACTGGGCACCTCTCACCAGGATTCCCAACAGTTGCCTTCAAACTAGTCTTCCAACCTCCAGTTTCTTCCACTCAAATAATCCTGCAGATCATTAAGTCCTATGTTTAGGAGTAAACACCAATAACGTACATCTCTCTGAAACACAAATCTGACCGTGCCACTTCCCCATGTAAAAGCCTTCAGTGACTGCCCACTGTCTAGAAGGAAAATCCAAATTCCTCTCCATGGAACAGAAGGCCTTCCATGATCTGGTCCTGGGGCCATTCCAGCCTCATCCTGTACCACTGGCCCTGCACGCCCGAACCTACAGCTGCTCCCTCCTCCAATACGGAAGGTTCAGTCTTCTGTTCTCCTTGTGTCCTTGTTCTTCCTGTGTCTGATGCGCAGCCTTGATCACTGACATCGCCCCGGCTACCATCTCCGAGTTACACCAAGCCTCTATCTTCAGCCTGGGGCTTTCTCTAGAGCCTCACAGTCCCAGCTGCTGGCAGGGGATTTCCACGTCTGCTGGACAGGCCCCAAACTGAACTCATCATCATCCTCCCCAAGCCTGGCAATCCTCGTGACTTCTTTATTTCTGTGTTTCTCCTGGTCAAACAGATTTTAAAACGAAGTGATCTCTCCTCTTCACCCTTCCCTCTGCTCCATCCCTTGCCATGTCAACTAAGCCACCAAATCCTGCCAGGTCTCCCTTTGCTGTATTTCTCCTGGATGTCCCTTTCTATTTCAAGGCCACTACCAGAATCAGGAAGGTCACTAACAGCCCAGGACCTGGACCCACCCTTCACCCTCTCCTCCATTCTCAAAGAAAGAGGCAGCTTGTCTTCATCATGTCGGTCCCTGTGTTCTTCTATCAAACCCCAAACAGGGTGCCCCTTGCTTACTAGGCACAGTCCAAGCTCCTTGACACTTAGGGCACTCCTCTGAGAGGACCGGGAGGAAAGAATCCAAGGGTAAGAGCAGAAGAGAAACCTTGTGGTAAGGGAGAAGTCTCTGGAGAAGTTCCTTCCAAATGGTCTTTGCCTTTCCTGTGTAGCAGAAGAGCCATTTGCTAAAAATCAGGGTGCGGGTGGGACTGGGCAATTGAAAAGAGGTTAGAATTTCTACAACAGGCGGGGTGCAAGACTGTGGAAAATACAGAAAGCTGGAATGGAACTGTAGGTTTCTAACTTAAAAAGAGTGATTTAGGGGCACCTGGGTGGCTCAGTCGGTTAAGCGTCTGACTTTTGATTTCAGCTCAGGTCATGATCTCGGGGTGTTGGGATGGAGCCCCGCGCTCAGGGGAGTCTGCTTGGAGATGCTCTCCCTCTGCCCCTCCCCCCACACTCTCTCTTTCTCAAATAAATAATCTTTTTTAAAAAAGAGTGATTTATTTATTTATTTTAAAAGATTTTATTTATTTATTTGACAGAGACACAGCAAGAGAGGGAACACAAGCAGGGGGAGTGGGAGAGGGAGAAGCAGACTCCCCGGCTGAGCAGGGAGCCCGATGCGGGGCTCGATGCGGGCCTCGATGCGGGGCTCGATCCCAGGACCCTGGGATCATGACCCGAGCCAAAGGCAGATGCTTAACAACTGAGCCACCCAGGCACCCCTAAAAAAAGAGTGATTTAAATGGAGTTTTGTTCTTAAGTTATGTTCTATAACATATATACATATATCCACCATGTATATTCCTTTGTACACATTGTCAAATGACTGTTTTTAATTTTTAAACCTTTTTACAAAAAAAAAAAAGTCCTAAGGGCACCTGGCTGGCTCAGTTGGTAGAGCATGCGACTCTTGATCTTGGGGTCAGGTCGTGAGTTCAAGCCCCACATTGGGCATAGAGCTTATATGTATAAAAAAGAAAATTAAAAAGAAGTTCTTTTTTTTTTTTTTAAAGACTTTATTTATTTATTTGAGAGAGAGAGAGTGAGCACGAGAGGGGGGAGCGGGAGAGGGAGAAGCAGACTCCCCGCTCAGCAGGGAGCCCGATGCGGGACTCGATCCCAGGACCCCAGGATCATGACCTGAGCTGAAGGCAGTCGCCCAACCAACTGAGCCACCCAGGCGCCCAAAAAGAAGTTCTAAAATAGTCACTAGGAGCCCAATAGGGAACCAGTGACAAAGGGCATGGGACATTAGTATTTGTGAGTGTTTATGATGCGAGATAGTTGTATTACCTGAGATGGGAAAGCAAGCTTCTGAGAGGCTGAGTGGCTTGCCTGTGGTAACATAGCTGGAAGGTGTTAGTTTTGGAACTTGAATCCACATGTGTTTGACTCCAAAGCTTGTCTCGGGGTAACACTAGAGTGAATCTACGTGGGTTAAATAGAATCTTAATCGTCAACGTGCACACAGGTTAGTATGAAAAATTGGCCAGGGTTGTGAAGTCCGTGCCCACCACATAAGATCATCTCCTGGGACCATGCCGCAGCCGTGCAGTGAGGACCCGTTCTGGACCACCTCTGAATGGTAGCTGGGAGAACCATCTCTCTTTGAAGACCTCCCTCTTCTGTCAGCTTAGCAAACTGTGTCTTTCTTATTCTCAGTTGCTCCTTTTGGACTCACTCCTTCCAACTTTGGCCTCATGTCTTCTTTGACCTTGTTCTGGAAAGGGTAGAGGTGACTCTATCCCGTGTTCACTACAAGATTCCCAGCAACATTTTAGCTGAGCAATTTCCATGAGTAGTGGGTACCTCGTAGCGGGATGATTCAGACCACAGATGAGAGCTGCAAGAGAGGGACTGAGCTACAGTGCCCGAGTCACGAAAGGACTGTGACTTAGGTATACATACCCTCTGCCTTCAGTAAATGCAATATTCACAAACTCACCTTTACAAGACATAAGTTGGGGGATGCTCAATCACATTACTAAAGGATCCTTTCTAGAAGTTCTTTAACAAAGTGGTTCCTCTAGTATCTTTCCAACTGGGTCCAATGGATAAAAATTCCATTAATACCCAATACACTGTGGCAGCGGGAAGGCAACAGGGAATAAAGAAACAACCAGAGACCAGGAGCTGTGATGCCTGGGTCTTAGTCCTGTCTGTTCTCTTAGGACCCATCCCTGACTTGGAAAGTGAGCACTAATTCTGGACCACCTCTAAATGCCATGACTTTTAAATCCTGGTCAACCTGCACCCAGTCCTATCAAGCAAGATAGACTGGTTTATGAGAAGACTCTGATCGGGGCGCCTGGGTGGCTCAGTTGGTCAGGCGTCTGCCTTTGGCTCAGGTCATGATCCCAGGGTCCTGGGATCAAGTCCCACAACAGTGTTCCCTGCTCTGCAGGGGGGCTGCTTCTCCCTCTTCCTCTGCCTCCCACTCCCCCTGCTTGTGCTCTCTCTCTGTCAAATAAATAAGTAAAATCTTAAAAAAAAAAAAAAAAAAAAAGAAGGAGGAGGAGGAGAAGGCGGCTCTGATAAGAAGAAGAAGAAGGCTCTGATCCTCCAGCTGTGCTGGAAAGAGCCAGAAGGCCAGCAAGTGCCTCAGACTCAGGTGCCCAGTGAGGTCCCACCTGTCCTGGTGCTAGGCTCAGCCTCTCCCCATGTCGCTCTAACCTCTGGCTGCATCCACTGCTTCAACCATATCCTCTCTCTGCTCTGAGTCTTCTAGGGCCCCAACTCCCTTGAATTTGTGAAAATTGTTACCATTTCTGCCAGATTGGCCTCGCCTGCTCCATTAAACTCATATCCTCAACCATCTCCTGTTTTCCCATCATACTTCCTCTCCCACCTCCAAGATTTTACCCAAGAAGTCTCATGATCCTGCTCAAAGAAACCTTCCCAGATTGGTTGGTCCCGGGGCTCCCACGTACAGCTGCATCGTTTGTGGACTGCACAAAGGCACTCACTGAGGGGGCAAGTTGAGAACTGAACTGCATTCAGCTTGCCAATCCTTGCACCCTGGCTCAGAGTTGTGCCTACTAGAGGGATTCCCCTTTTTATTTCTGCCCCAAAGTACCACTTGCTCTCCAAGCTACATGCCATAAGGAATGCACCTGCCCAGAGCCGGCTCCTTTTTCTACTTGGTAACAAAGTTCTTTATGGACCACCGACGTGGCTCCAGCCATGCCCCTCCTGCCCTCAACATTCTCAAGTTCCAAACCCAATCTCCCACCATGACCACTGTACTGACATGTTTTACTAATTCCTTGTAAAGTTGCTTTCTCTATCACAATACCTGAAAGCTGGGATCTTGCCTATTTTTCTGTACCCTGGAACCTAAGAAAACTTTTTTCCCCCTCCCTCTCTTCAAGCTCAATGATAAACAAGGACCTGAAGTTAGAGACTGGGTGAAGTCCAGGACCTGCAGGGGTGGGTAAATCAGGGGCGGGGTGGTGGTCAGCCAGACTGAGGCAGGGGGCTGGCTGGCACCCTCTCGATGGCCCTGCCAGCCCCATCACCCCCCTCAAGAAATGGGGCCAGCTCTATGCAAATGCGCTCTTGCCCAGGGGTCCGGTTTCGTCTCTCCGAGCTCCTGGCACAGCAGAACCAACGTGAGCAGCCGCTTGGCAGGACAGAGAAGGGCAGGCTAACAGTCCCAAGGCTCAGGTGACAGGGCCAGGCCCAGGAGACGGGGATGGTTACTGGGGCTTTAACAGCCCTCCTGATGCCAATCTCGGGCTGAAAACTCGGTATTTCCACTTGGAACAAGAAACATGGGCAAGAGGGCTGGGGACAGCAGGGCACTGTACCAGGAGTGCCCCCTGCAGGTCTCACTGGGCGGCGCCAGAACAGAAGAACGCAGCTCCGGGTGGGTGGGGATCTCAGGAGTCGCCTGGGAGGAGGATGACAAGGAGGAGAAAGAAGATCTAGCTAGCATTTACCGAGTACTTGCAGTGTGCCAGGGATTGCCTCATGTAAGCCTCATGACAACCCGCAAGAGAGGGACAATACAGTTATTCTCATTTCTTGGTTGAAGAAACTGTTCAGAGAGGTTAAGCAACCTGCTCAAAGTCACCCAGCTAACAGTGGACATGATGTGGGAAACAAAGGCAGAAGAAAAATTATTAAATTTCTTTACTACCTAGAGCCCACTGACAAGTCCTTGAAACAGACACAGTGACCTTCCTCTAGGGACTCAACTGCCTCGATGTTAATACTTTGCTAAGGGCAAAAGGCGATTCTAGTCTGAGCCCCGCCCCCAATCCTGTAAGTCTACTTTAATGTGTAAGAATTCCTTTGGAAACTTCCTTTATCTCTAAACCCTCCAAGATATGTGTTGGCAATCATCCCCCAAGCATACGGCCCACCAATATACATCTGAAGGGTCTCATGCCTCAGGTTTTATTAGATGGTAACAAATGAGCTTTTCCCAACAATAGCTAGCCCTCTCAAGGTCCTGGAGACCTTGCTTCCAAAATTCCTTAGAGACTTACACTATCCCTAACCCCTTCCCAACTTGAAATGGGCCACTCCTCATGACCCCATTGCAGTCCTTTCTGCCCAGGGGTCCTGTCCCCGTGCTTTAATAAAATCACCTTTTTGCACCAAAGACGTCTCAAGAATTCTTTCTTGGCCGTCGGCTTCGAACCCTAATAAGGTCTTTCCCACATCAGACAGAGTTGAGACTTGAACCCAGATCACTGCCTCCTGAGATTATATTACTCAGTACTACCTTTTCCACCTTACCAGGTCATTCCAGCAACTTCTAACCCTCCGGTGTCGATTTCTACATCTCCCTGCTCCTCTGGTTCATATCTTCTTATTCCAGCTTAAAGGAATCTGGAGAAGAACAGATCAATATCTTGGGTATAATGGCACTAATAATTACACCTGCCATTTGCATACCACTCTCTGCTTTTAATTATTTCCCTGGGGAAAATGAGCTTTGAAATATTTGTATTTCTCCAAATTTCGTTCTGATTTTTATCCGTGTTCCTACACCTATTTCCATAGTTATGATCAACTTATAAGAATATTTCTACGTGCTGCTTTTTCAGGCAAGAGTGTGCCTCCACGCCCATTTACATATATGAACGTAGTAACCCATTATGTTCCTATGTCACAGCTATTCCATTACTGAGGCCCGGTGGCTTTGTGAAGAGCATGCAGTGAGGCAGGGACACCCACGGGTGAGTCTGACTACGACCTCTGCCTCTGCGACATTTGGCAAATCGTCTTTCTCTGTTTTAGTTTCTCATCCATAAATGGAGAAGATCATACCCATCTCATGGGGCCCCTCCCTGGGCTGTTAGATGAGTCCTCTAGTTCATAGCTGCTGCTCGAGGAATTATCAGCGCTAATATTAGCATTCTGTGTTTGCGTGTCTTTCTCCCCCACTAGACCATGAGCTCCACGTGGGCAGAGACCAAGTCATTTCTGTAACCACCCCCACCCAGCACATTGCCCGGCACTTGGGCTCCACCGAAGTTCGTTGCATGAACGGTTTTAAGCCCTAATCCAGGCTTTTCTCTCTGTAGGACATTTGGGCTGTTTCTAGACTTTTCGCTGTTAACAAAATACACTTTAAAGCGCTTCTATTTATATTGCCTCATTTGATCTGCACACCCCGTGAAGCAGGCTGAAAGGGGATATTTGCACGTGTCCATGCCCTGTGTAAAACAGAACAACTGTGGCTCAAGGAAACGAAACAAATCCTTTGGGTCACGTTACAAACCAGTGACAAAGATTAGAACCCCTGACCCCACCTCCTTTCCTTGGGTGAATCTCTTCTCTCTCTAGCTACGTCCTTCTGGATCAGGGCGCCCTCTTCAAAAATGGGAGACATGCTGGTGTCTGCCTGCGAGCAGTACTGCACCCAGAGGCGCCTGCTGGAGGTCATGAGCTGCCACCTCCCAGGTGGCCCTCTGAATCCCCAGGAGACCGAAGGCCTTATTCCCAAACACATCAGGGCCCGTATTTTCTCAGAGCAAGAAGCTTCTTAGGGAAGAGCGTGCTGGCTTTTCTTGTCTTTTCTTTTTATTTTTTTTCCTGAGGGGGTAAGGAGGCGAGCTCTGAGTTGTCCAGGAGGAGGGACTTGGGCTAAAAATAGCTATGGCGTGTGGCTCAGCCTCTAGTGGTACCCAGGACTGGGGAGGGGAGGGGATGCTCTAGAGCTGTCGCCAGACTGGTTGCTGTGGAAACAGGAGAGGAGCAGGGGAGCCTGGGAAGTGCGGATGACACAGATAGCAAGTCCTGGTCAGAGCTGCCGCTACATTTAGGAGAAACGGCGGTGTCTGTGGCTCCCACCCTCCAAGGGGGCCGGGGAAGGGGTGGTGTCAGGGGCATGGACGCTACCCCCCAGGGGTCTCTGCTGCCGGCTCCTCTCCTCTCCACACGCTGTGAGTTGAGTTGCGGGGGACTTGGGTTTGGGCCCCTAAATCCAAGGCAAGTGGGGGCTTGGAACGGCTCGTTCCTGAGGGAGTTTTCACCAGGTCCCCTTCCAAAAAATAAACCCTCTTGCTGGCCAGCACTCCCTAGGGGGAGAAAGGGCGATCCAGGAAAATGTGGCACTGGGGTCTTCTGGAGAGGGGTCACAGCATGCACAAGAACGAAGGAGTAGGCTGGAGGAACAGGGATCTTTGGAGGGAAGGTGCAGAAATCAAGTCTATTTCACACCTTTACTTCCCCGTTGAGAAATATGCAGCCTCCACTCAGGAAGACAGGAGAGGGGACACAATCAAAGTAAGGCTCACCTAGATCCCCGGGGCAATGGAGAGCAAGAGAGATCTGGCGGTGATCAGACTGTGGGGTTCCTTCCCGCCCCTGGGCAGAGAGATCTGTCTAAGCAGGCAGATTGGGAGTCAGATTACCTAAGACCCTGGGCAAACATTTGGAAGCCCACCTGGGGCTGACGCTAGGATAAGTGGGACCCAGGTACTCTTCTGCATGACTTGGGGTGTCTGAGCAGTCCGTGCTTAGAACTTCTAGAGGACATCCCTGGCTGCAGGGAGGGAAAGGGAAGCCCACTGTTGCGGGAGGGGAAGACCCTAATCTGCATTGGACCCTGTGTCCCCCCACTCCTCTTGGAAAATAAATGTGGGGGGCGTCCCTAAGCTCCAAGCTATCTTTTTTGGGTTTTCCTCCTGCCCTCTCCCCCAGTATACACACACACACACACACACACAGATCCTCCCAAGGTCTGGCTGCGGAGCACCTCATTCCAGAACTTAAATTCTGGAGACCTGGGTTTGGAGTTGCATATCCAGGCGGTCTCTCCCCAGGACCTGGTCAAACATCCAGGCCATCTGTGATCCTTGTCACATTCCTCCCATCCATTCAGCCCTCCCCACCCCAGCCAACCCAGGTTTCCTTGGAATGGGAGGACAGAACAATTCCCAGGAAGAGGGGAAGGCTGAAGAGAACCAAGTCCTTCCTCTGAACCTTTCCTTGTAGGGGTCTGGGGCCTAGGGAGGGGCTCCGGACCTCTTTCTCAGGGCACATTGTAGCTCAGGTCGCTCCTCTGGGGGAAGAATTTGAAGCAAAATCAGGTGGGCTTCCCTTGGAATGTGAGCTCTGGGGCATATGGTGGTGGGGGGGGGTGCTGTGCTTAGAGTAGTCAGAGGGAAGTGGGAGGCTGCGGGCAAAGAACGGGAGGGAGTGGGGAGATAGATGTGGGTGCTCAGTGCTTCACTTGCTCTGATGGAGGAGGGCTCGTGAGGAACAGACTAGACGGGTCTACAAGCCTGACTCCTGGTGAACTTTGTGCTTCCTCTACCTGGGCTGTCCGTGTTGATCTCCTATCTTGCAGCCCTCCTGCCCCCTTTCAGACTGCTTCTACGGTGGAAAGAACCCAGGGGACAGGGGGCAGACACCCAACAGCGATCGGGGGGTCCTAGTGCTCCGGGAGGACTTGGAGTGGGCACGTCCTGGGGTGGGAATGTTCAGCCCTTGCCCACTGGGGACGTCGCGCTGCCCTTCCGCCCCCTGCACGTCTTCTCCGTCAGCTGGTGGAGAGCGGACAGCTGTGGGAGGGGGCCGAGCGAGCGGGGGGCGCGGGGAGCGAGGAAGAAGACTGCGTGCGGGTGTCGCGGTGAAGTTCGGGTAGGGGGGAGCGGGTCCGGGGACGGCGCAGGCCGCCCGGGGTGCGCGCGGGGGCCCTCGGGCGGGGGCGGGGGTGAGGGGAGTCTGTGTCCCGGGGCGGGGGAGGGGAGGCGAGGGGACGGGACGGGAGGGGACGGGAGGGGACAGGAGGGGAGGGGAGGGGACAGGAGGGGACGGGAGGAGACGGGAGGGGACGGGAGGGGACGAGACGGGAGGGGAGTGGACGGGAGGGGAGTGGACGGGAGGGGAGGGGA
>NW_023270389.1:4549027-4563708 GCF_011800145.1 Mirounga leonina
CCCCGCTCGCCGGGCCCCGAGCCGCCGCGCCGCCGCGGCCGCCAGCGCTACGTGGAGAAGGACGGCCGGTGCAACGTGCAGCAGGGCAACGTGCGCGAGCCGGGCCGCTACCTGACCGACCTGTTCACCACGCTGGCCGACCTGCAGTGGCGCCTCAGCCTGCTCTTCTTCGTGCTCGCCTACGCGCTCACCTGGCTCTTCTTCGGCGCCATCTGGTGGCTGGTGGCCTACGGCCGCGGCGACCTGGAGCACCTGGGCGACGCGGCGTGGACGCCGTGCGTCAACAACCTCAACGGCTTCGTGGCCGCCTTCCTGTTCTCCATCGAGACGGAGACCACCATCGGCTACGGGCACCGCGTCATCACCGACCAGTGCCCCGAGGGCATCGCGCTGCTGCTGCTGCAGGCCATCCTGGGCTCCATGGTGAACGCCTTCATGGTGGGCTGCATGTTCGTCAAGATCTCGCAGCCCAACAAGCGCGCCGCCACGCTCGTCTTCTCGTCGCACGCCGTGGTGTCGCTGCGCGACGGCCGCCTGTGCCTCATGTTCCGCGTGGGCGACCTGCGCTCCTCGCACATCGTGGAGGCTTCCATCCGCGCCAAGCTCATCCGCTCGCGCCAGACGCTCGAGGGCGAGTTCATCCCGCTGCACCAGACCGACCTCAGCGTGGGCTTCGACACGGGCGACGACCGCCTCTTCCTCGTGTCGCCGCTCGTCATCAGCCACGAGATCGACGCCGCCAGCCCCTTCTGGGAGGCGTCGCGCCGCGCCCTGGAGAGGGACGACTTCGAGATCGTCGTCATCCTCGAGGGCATGGTGGAAGCCACGGGTGCGGAGGGGGGGGGCGGGGGCGGGGGGGGCGGGGGCGGGGGAGGGGCGGCGTCCCCCCGGGGGCCGCGACGTCGGGGTCCCCGGGAGCTCACACGCAGCCAGAGCTCGCTGCGTGGCCCACACGGACCCGAAGCGTGGTGCCTCCGAGTTCATCCGGTCCTGGCGAAGGTCACTCCTTGTGATCGTGCTCCTTTTCAGACAGGAGACTGCCCCGAGGACAGGTTAAGACAGCTGTCCGTGGTCGCCGGCGAAATAGGTGGATAAGGCAGGGGCAGTCCGGCTGCGGGGTTTGGCGCTGCGGGGCTGGAAGAAGGGGTAGGTTCGCGGGTTTTCCAGTGCTGAGAGGTCCAGGCCCCTGAACTTGGTGGTGAGGGTCTTCCATGGCTCAAATTTTTCCTAGCCTGGACCTTGGGAACAGGTTGACAGCCGGTCTTCCTTCCGCCGCAGTTTCCCCACCCATCAAAAGACTCTCAACTTCCACTGACAAAGGAAACGGATGGTCTTAGCATTTCAGGCCCCGTTTCCAGAAGGAGCTGTCAACACCCCTGCGATGTCAGTAACTCAGGCCTACACAGTGAAGGGTCTGGGAGCAGGTGGGAAGAGGCCAAGGCAAGGGCACAGATGCGGTGCTCTGACACTTGAGATCTGGAAGCGGGAGGAGGAGGATAAGAAAACCGCAGTGGGTGATCACAGGGCCATGAGGTGTGGCCTGCGCTGTGGCCTCTGCTGGCTTCCCAGGCCAGTGCCCTCAAATGCCTTTCCTGGCCCTTCCTGCCGAGCCTCTCTTTCACCACCCTCTGCCCCAGTGCTCCCCATTGCTTCTTTACCCCCCCCCCCCCCCCCGCCGGCTCCTTCTAGTTTCTGCTCTTCCCCTAGTCACCTGGTCACCTGGGCCCTTTCCTTGCTGTCTAGCCAGTTGTCACTCTCCTGCCGGGCCCCAAGGCAGCTGCTGTCCTTGCGGAGAGGTCCCTGCCCAGCCCGCTTCTCCTGATACCCCCAGCACCTCCCTCTGTTCCTCACAGACCTCCCTCCCCAGTGTCCCTTCCTCCTCTTCTGCCCTTCCCCCACTGGACACTTCCTATTCCAGCCTTCACCAGAGGAACAACAACACCCATGTCCCCAAGATGTGTCAGGGCAGGGCTTGCAATGCCGAGAGCCAGTCTCTGGTTAGCTAATGTTCAGTCTTCATTCTCCCTTGTTCTGAGGTGGACATGGGCTGGGGGAGAGACCGGGGGTAGAAGGAGGATCGCTTGCCCTGGTGGGTGTGCCCACCCAACAGGGAAGACAGGACACAGCCCCAGGGTGCAGACGACTGGGGAGGGTGGTGTGGAGGAGATAGGGATGGGAGCTCATCTGACTTTTCTAGAGGGACAAAGTTGGAAAGGATGGCAATATTTTGGGTGAGAGAGTCAGGATTCAAAATGCTTTTGAAAACCAAGGATAATGAGCCAAAACCCAACGAGATGACATTTAAAAGGAATAAATATAAAATTCTACATTTAGGCCTTAAAAAAATCACTTATGTAAGCACCGCATTGAAAGGCTCTGGTGAAAAAAAGAACTGAGGGTTTTAGTTGGCCACAGGCTTGATGTTGCCGCGCTGTGATACAGCTTCCAAAAATGTTTACGTAACGTAATCTTGGGCCCTATTAGCTAAAGCCTCGTGGCCAGAAGAGGAGGTGGTGAGCCCTCTCCTGTGCATGGATCAGGCCACAGCTGGACATTTATCATTTTATTTATCATATATATATATTTTAATCATACTGAAAGTGCTGAAAAGGTCCTCCTTGGCCATTCAGGTTTGCAATCGAGAAAGTAAAATTTCTGGAAGCCAGGTCACATAAGGAATGGTAGAGGGAGCCAGGGATGTTCAGCCTGAAGAAGAGAAGACGTGACGGGCCCTGAGGTTCCTGAATGGGTGTCAAATGGCACTGAGGAGGAGCAAAAGCAAGGGGTGGAAATCCTGGGGAGGCAGATTTTCGCTTTTTTTTTTTTTTTAAGATTTTATTTATTTGTCATAGAGAGAGAGAGAGAGCACATAAGCAGGGAGAGAGGCAGGGAGAGGAAGAAGCAGGCTCCTTGGGGCACCTGGGTGGCTCAGTCATTAAGTGTCTGCCTTTGGCTCAGGTCATGATCCCAGGGTCCTGGGATGGAGCCCCGCCTCAGGCTCCCTGCTCCGCGGGAAGCCTGCTTCTCCCTCTCCCACCCCCCCTGCTTGTGTTCCCTCTCTCGCTGTGCCTCTCTCTGTCAAATAAATAAATAAAATCTTTAAAAAAAAAAAAAAGAAGAAGAAGAAGAAGAAGCAGGCTCCTTGCCGAGCAGGGAGCCCGATGGGGGACTCAATCCCAGGACCCTGGGATCATGACCTGAGCCGAAGGCAGATGCTTAACCGACTGAGCCAGCCAGGTGTCCCCAGATTTTAGCTCTTATTTAAGAACAACCGATTAGAGGTGTCACACTTGTGAGGTGGTGAGCTCTCCATCCTGGGTGGTGATAAGTACCAGCACAATGCCCATTAGTGGGATGCTCCAATGGGAAGCCCTGTGTGGAAAGGGAAGTTGGACTAGATGATCCCTAAGGTCAGTTCCAAGGTTAAGCTTCTCTGATGGTCAGAGGAGGGGAGAGATGGGCTGGAGGTTGACAGAGTTGGGACGAATGCAGAAGAGAGGGAGCTGGGCAGGTATAGGAAGGAGTTGAGAAGGGGGAGAAGACGGGCTGGATCAAGGGGGGGTGGGGGACCCTTGGGGAGGGAGAGAGGGAGGGGTGTGGGAATAGGGTTGTGGAATGAGAGCCAGGAGAGGGAAGCCTGGGGCTGGGATCCCCCCCTGACCCGTGCCCCTCCCCCCAGGAATGACATGCCAAGCTCGGAGCTCCTACCTGGTGGATGAGGTGCTGTGGGGCCACCGCTTCACATCAGTGCTCACCCTGGAGGATGGCTTCTATGAGGTGGACTATGCCAGCTTTCACCAGACCTTTGAGGTGCCCACACCCTCGTGCAGCGCCCGGGAGCTGGCCGAAGCCGCTGCCCGCCTTGACGCCCATCTTTACTGGTCCATCCCCAGCCGGCTGGATGAGAAGGTGGAGGAGGAGGGGGCCGGGGAGGGGGCAGGGGGAGAGGCTGGTGCTGACAAGGAGCAGAATGGCTGCCTGCCGCCCCCAGAGAGCGAGTCCAAGGTGTGACCCGTTTCCTCCAGACCCCTGTGGCAGGGCCAGACACCGGTACCTGGGAGCTGCATGTCAGAGGTGGAGAAGGAGGCAGGCAAGAGCCCTGGGAATGTGCTGAAGCTGGAGCACCCCCTCAGATTCTCAAGCCTAGAATCCAGTGGAAGGGAGGGGTCCGATTTCAGGGAGCGTGGGGACAGGTGAACATACCAGCCTGTGTTTGACCTTCACATCTGTTCAGGGGTGGATGGATGGACAGAAGGATGGACTGCTGTGGGCCGGATGGGGAGGTGGTAGCAGACAGAGGGACGCTGGGGGCTAGGTAAACGGACAGACAGAGCTGGTGCACTCGGGACTGCTGCTAACCCATACAGCATCTTTGTGCAAATTCTAAAAAGGCACCCTTTACCTCCAGGCTGATGCCACCCCAAACCAGAGTGCACGGCTTGGGGAGCAGGGTGTGGGCTGGACTTTGGTCCCCACTCATCTCCTCAGCCAGCCTCCCCGTGTATGGCATACCTGTCTCAGTGGACACAGTGGCCCGAGCTGACCCAGAGGAGAGAAGGCTGGATGGATAGGTGGGCCGAGACGAGGGTGCCCTCCCTGCTCCACCCCTACCACGGTGACGGGAGAGCAGGAGGATGGAAGCCTGCAGGGGTGGCCCGGCAGGGTGTGAATGACCTTGCCCCCCTGAGTGCAGGAAAACAGGCGGTGGGGCCCCAGAGCGGGGCCTGGGAAAGGAGAACCAGGGATGGCTATTTTTTGAGAGTGGAATGAGACCTCGTAAAGAGCACTGCAGAGGCAGGAGGGGGAGAGGGACATTCTGAGGAGGAAGACGGGCCAGGGGAGAGACCCAGAAAGTGAGTTCACTAGAGCTGGGAGACAGGGGCCCTCCGGAAAGCAGAATTTGTCCTGGGGCACGGTGAGAGGGCCTTCCCAGCATTCACTGGCTGCACACCCAGTCCAGAACACTGACCCCACATAGGTGGGGTGGGCATTCAGAGGCCCCCGTCCCTATCTTCAGAATGCAGTGCACCTAGGAAAACAGAGAAATAAGCCCCTGTGGCAACTGAACAAGATATGGTTCAGACTGAACCTGAGCCATCTCTCGGAGCAGAGGGCAGGAGGGTTTGGCGATCAGAAATCTAGGGAGTAAGGCACAGAGAATGAGTAAGCCAGCAGTTATCAAACTGGTGTGTGCGTCAGAGTCACCTGGATGGCTTGCGAAAGCAGACTGCTGGGCCCCACTCTCAGAGTTTCTGACTCAGTAGGTCTGGGGTAGAGATCAAAAACTTGCATTTCTAGCAAGTTCTCAGGCCATGCTGATGCTGCTGGAATGGGGGCCACACTTTAAGAACCACTGCTCTACACAAAGACTTGGAGTCGTATCAGAAGTAGCTGAGGGGGAACGGAGGAAAAGCTGAGGAGCAGCTGAGAAGCTGAGGAGTAGCTGAGGGGGAAGGAGGAGGAGCTGAGGAGGAGCTAAGGGGGAACTGAGAAACTGAGGAGGAACTGAGGAGTAGCTGAGCGGAAAGCTGAGGAACAGCAGGGGGTGGGGGAGCTGAGGAGAAGCAGAGGATTGTTGGGGGAGGAGACTGAACAATAAAGGGTGGACTATCATGAGTGGGAAAGGGGACCCTGAAACCCAGGCTGACGAGTTTAACTCTGGGCCCGAGAACTTACCCATCAGGGGAAATAGCGCAGTGATAAGCTGGAGGTGGTGTCTGGGGAAGATGAATAGGCAAGATAGGGAAACCGAAGCAGTCAGGAGTCCTCGAGGGGGCTCCTGGGCAGGGGTTGGGGGCTGGAGCAGGAAGGGCATCAGCGGCCCAAGATTGAATCCCCTGTGGGACTTAAGAGGCAGGATTGAATATGGGTGACACGCGAGGGAGAAGCAAGGAGGCCAAACATCTGGCTGCGTCTGTGGCCTGTTGTCTGCCCAGCCGGGCCAGCAGGCCCTGCAGACACTATTCCCGTCCTACCTCCGCCCCCTTCCTGGTCATCGGAATCACCAGGGGCAGCCGCCCAGGATGGTGAGGGGAGAGCAATGACAGGTTGGGATAGGACTGAGGCCAGCCTCAGGCCTCCTGGGAGGAAAGTGTTTGTCCAGGCAAGCGCGTATTCCCACAGCACTGGCCCAGCAGTGACCTCCACTTCTTGGTCCTGGCCACAGCCTGCTCCTGTCCTTTAAGAAAAGACTGAGCCCCTCGGGGGGAAGCAGCCCTGTCTGCTCCATTCCGGGCTGGGAAGCCACGGTCCTGTGGGTCCCTGGGCCTCCTGAAAGCAGGAAAGGGGGTCAGAGGGAGCTGCCAGCATGGGCCCCCCCAGAGAAACATCTTTGCCTCATGTCACAGGGCTACCTGGGTCACCATCAGTCAAAGATGAGGTCACTGAACCCCGGCATCGGCTGTTCCCTCAAGAACAAATAGTGTGGGGCAGGGTCATTAGGCTTAATTCAGTGAAACAGGTGAGTCTGGACAGGAGGGGTGGCTGTTTGTATCCATGCCACTCAGTTACCGCTCAGGGCACCACTGGGTACAGTGCAAGGAGTCGGGAGCCCCGGAGTGTGCTTCTGACACTGTCGCTAATTAGCTCTATGACTCTGGGCGAGGTACACCTCTGCTCTGGGCCTCAGTTTCCCCTTCTGTAAAAAGAACACTTAGCACACTAGTAATGCTCAATAAATGTTTAAATAACTGAATTAAAAGAGGTCAACTGGGTGCCCCTTAAGGTGCAGAGCAACTAAGAATTCTCAGATCAGAGAATCTTGAAGCAAAGACAAATTCAGGGGACCCCTGGGGCACTGGAGGGGAGGGGAGCCGAGACCTGGGGGGCGCATGCCGGCTGCGGGGGTGGGGACACCTAGGCAGGGGTTCTGTGGACACACAGGCCCTCCCCGACTGCTGTCCTCGCCGCCACCCCGGGGGCCGTGCTCTGGGGCTTCTTTTCCCCGGCTGTCAGACAGAATAATGAAGATCAGGAGGAAAAAGGCTGAGGCCCCAGGGCCTGGGAGGCGTCAGGTCCAAGAGGAGGAGGACCGAGAATGAGAAGGCAGAGTGGTGTGGGCAACTAGAAAAGGCCTCACCCAGAGGCCCCTGCCCTGGCTGGGAGAGGGGGCCGGGCTCAGTGACCTCACCCCGTCTCTGTGCTCCCCTCCCCAAGTAGAAGTCCCAACAGGGATTGGCAAGGCACCGACAGCTCGGGCAGCAGATGGGGCCCAGGTGTCCCCTCCTGGGTGGGTGGCACGGCCCACAGAGGCCAGATGGTGTTTGTGGTGGGAAGGGAGGCCTGGGTCACGCAGAATAGGTCGTCAAGCCCCCAAGAGTTGCCCTGCCACACACCTCAGCCCCAGGGCAGGGAAGACACGGCTGGCCCTGGATTTTATAAAACAAGTTTATTCACATTTTAGAAAAACTAATTCTAGGACAGGGAATGGCCTCCCTATGGGCTGGGCATGAGACCAAGAACAGAAGGCCAGAGGGAGGAGTCAGGAAGGAAGGAGCGCGGGGTGGGGGCCATGTCCCCCACCCTGGGTGGGGGAGGTCAAATAAATTAAAGGAAGGGGAGCAGAGGGAGCGGGTAGCCAGGCAACCAGAGGCAGTCTTGGAGCTGGGCTGGCAGACAGTCGACACCTGCAAGACCTGGAGAGACAGTGTGGGTGCGCTGAGGACAGAGCCCCGACGTCTGCTCCTTCCCCGGCTGGGGTGGGGAGGGGCAGCTCACCTCAGGACGCCCGGCGGGGGTGGGGGGGAGAAGACGAGGTTGGGGTTCTTCTCTCTCACCTGCGCAGCGAGGGATCACCGTTTTCGCAGCCTCTTCATGAAGCAACAGGTGATGGTACCAAGGACGGTGGCGCCGGTGACCAGGGCGACCCCAGCACCCACCAGCAGGGGCACAAACAGGGTGTCCAGGGCTGGGCGAGAGTGGACGGCTCGGTTCAGCCTGGGGGCCTCCGCCCTGCACCTCCTGCCACACCTGTTCCCCGCGCCGTCTCTGTTGGGTCGTGGGCCCCACGTCCATTCACAGACAGCCCTCCCCTGCCCCTCGGCCCTGACTCCGGTCAGCAGGGATGCTGGGGCCCGAAAGGGCTGAAAGCGGGTGTCCGAGACTCTTGGTATGGAGTGATGTGGAGGAGAAGGGGGGACAGGAGCAGGAGAAGCACGTGGGAAGGGCAGAAGAAGGGACCGGGCTGAACGGGGGGGGGTGTGGAGGGGTCACTCACCGTGCGTGTAGGGGTACACCGTGACGGGCCCCGAGCGGGCACTGCCCGCCTGGTACCAGCTGTAGTCGGCGTGCTGCACCCAGGCGCTGGGGGCGCAGTGGTACACGCCTTCGTCCTCGGGCCCCAAGTCGTGCAGCCGCAGCCGATGACTTTGGGGCCCCACCAGCTCCACACTGACAGGGCCTCCTCCAGGCCGGACCCCCAGCTCCGCCACACCGTCCTGGCCCACGCCGCCCACCAGCTGGGCAGGGCCAGAGCTCAGCTCCCCGTCCTTGGGCCGCTCCACCCACCAGCTGGCGGCCAGCCGCAGCCCTGGGGGGCCGCCCCGCACTGAGATGTTGCAGAGCAGGGAGGCCGTCTCCCCACGGTACACGGTGCCTCCCGCCAGCCACGCCACGGCCTCCAGCACCACGCCTGTGGAACAAGGACGTGGGGCCAGGGGGGCACGGGGTTAGGACCGCTGGCCAAGCAGCACCCCAGGGAGCTCAAGGGGCTCCCAGAATCCCGAAGAAGAGGAGCGGGAGAGAAGGGCGTGGTGGCAGCGGACGCAGAGGGAGAGAAGCCCAGAAACAGAAGGAAAAGGTTCCGCAAGCCCCGACCCCGGGAGAGGCCCCAGCCACCGCCCCCCTCACCTTCCTCCCGCACGTGCACGGGGAGCGGCCGGGAGCGGGCACTGGCTGCTTCTCGAAGCCGAGCCCCAGACCCTCGGACGTAGGCCTTGGCAAGGCAGCGGTAGGTGCCCGCATCACCGGGCCTGGCAGCCCCCAGCCGGAGGCGGTAGGTTCTGGACGCCACCTTCTCCATGGCAATGTGCCGGCCCTCGTAGCCAGGGCCCAGGCTGCCCACACCCTCTGTGTCCAGCTGGGCTACCAGGCGGCCAGGCCCCGGCGCCCCCGCGGGGGCCATCTCCCAGCCCACGGAGTAGGCGGCGTGGCGGCCTGGCGGGGGCAGGGCCCCTGACACGTTGCACAGCAGTTCCAAGGGTTCCCCTGGGCCGATCCGACGCTCCCCAGGCCCCACTGCCACTGCCAGCTGGCTGGCTGAAACACAGGACAGGGAAGGGGTGTCATGGAGGCGGGAGGGGGCACAGAGCATGACTGCCGCGCTGTAGTTCCTCCCCCCACCCCCAGCAGCACCGCGAGGCAGCCCTCTGCCCCTCACGGGGTACGACCATCCCCACCACCCAGGGCCTCTCATCTCTCAGCCATGGCCCTCCGCTCTCCACACCCAACTTCTGAGCAGAGAGAACCCGCCAGGGGAGGGAAGGGACGCTAACAGGACCGGCTCCCTCGGGAAGATGGGCTCCCTGAAGTCAGGCAGTGGCCATCGGTGCCCCCCTCGGCCACAGCCCCCCCCCGAAATACCAGGGCTCCCAGCTCCCACCGTGGGGTGTGGCACTCACACAGCGTCTGCACGTCCACGTGGGCCAGGACCGCTCTCTTCTCCGCGATCTGGGCCCAGCTGCCATCGGGATCCTGAATCCACTCAGCCGCCGTGCAGTGGTAGGTGCCCGCGTCCTCCGCCTGGGCTCCCCCCACCACCATGCGGTACCGCTCAGCCCCCTCCTTGCTCAGCCGCAGCTCCCCTGCAGCCAGCCGCTCGGCATAGGGAGCCCCGGCCTCCACGGCCAAGTCCGGCCGGAGCCCCACCACTTCCTGCAGAGTGGCTCGCCCCACTGGCGCCTCGGGCACCGCTCTCCCGAAGGACACCGCCAGGTGTGTGTGTTCCTGCGTGCTGGTCCGCGCCACGCAGCCCAGGGCCAGCTCCTGTCCCTCGTGCACTGTCAGCCGGGGGGGCGACGTCGGGGCCTGGCGGCCTCGGGGCCCCGGGGGGGTAGCAGACACCTGCAGAGCATCTGGAAGAACTGCACAGAACAGGTGCAGTGAGGGAGGGCCGCGAGCTGGTGGCCCTCGTCACCCCTCCCTGTGCACAGGCTGTTTCCCTAAATGGACCGCGGTTAGTTCCTACCGGGCAGAGTTCATCTTGTGTTATCTCTTCTGTGACCCAGTGGTGCCGGGCACACACCAGGCGCTCAATAAATGCTTGCAGAAGTTCACAGCCCAGCCCTTCGCCTACTCACCCGTATGTTTGGAACTAACCCCTGTCAGGACCACAGAAAAGTGGCTCTGTCTGCCTTCTCAGAAGACAAAGAAACAAAAGAGCAAGAATGTCACATGGTCTCACTCCTCCTACCCTACCTCTGCTTCATCCCCCGCCACCCCCAGTTCTGCATCCCGGAGTCTCTAGGAATGGAGGTCCTTCACCCTAGAGGGCTCCCCCCAGCAGCGAATGCAGGGGACCGGCTCCCCCTTTCCCAGGAGGTAGCCCCACAGAAGAGGAAGCCCGATGAGCTGGAATGGAGAGATCTTGGTTAGAGTCCCGGACGGGCCCCTAACTTGTTGGGTGATTTCGTGCGAGCCACACAACCTCTCTGGGCCTCAGCTTCCTCAGCCACAAAACCTGAGGGGCGGTTAGGCAGGTCCCTCCAGGCCCTGACTTTGGGCCTTTTGGGCGCACGGGCCTGCGCCCACCCCAGGGCCAGTACCTCTGAGCTCCACCTTGCCGCTGTAGCTGCCCAGGTAACGGGCATCAGTGGAGGGCGTATAGCACTCATAAATGCCCGCATCCTGGGCCTGCAGGCGGGCAATCTTGAGCACCACGGCATCCCCCTGCAGACGCTGCACCTGCACCTCGCCAGCTGCCACGCGGGGCCCGAAGACGGCATAAGAGAACCCGGTATCCCTGGTACTGACAATGCCCAGCGCAGCCTCGGGGGCCTCAGGCCTGTAGAAGAACCACTCGAAGTTCTGCTGGGCAGGGCCCTCGTAGCTGCTCACATTGCAGGAGATGGAGATGGCCGTGCCAGCCACGCGGTACAGGGGCCCCTGGGGGACCAGCACCTCCCGGGCAAAGCACTGGACTCCTGTAGGGGAGGACAGGAGAAGTTGGAGTTGCCTGGGTCCCCACTGTATCCCCCACTCCCAGCACCATTCTGGCTGCCTGCCCGATAAAGGAGAGCAAACCTGGGGAAGGTGGGGACCCAGCCGGGGCCCTGCCCTGGGGACAGGGAAAGGATGCTGCTGGGAGGTAAGACACCTGGATCCCGAGTGGGTTATAGACCCGGCTTTGCCTCAGAACCCAGAAACATCCCATTTCTGGGAGGCCAGAAGTAAGGCACCTACTGGCAGAAAGAGGCCCATCTGCTCTGCCTCCTTGATTTCAGCTGTACCTTGATTGCCTCCCACATCTCCCCCCTCCCAGCCGTTCTGGGCCTGGTCAGTGGGGCCTTCCAGCTAAGGGATTCTGAGGCCACATGGCCCTCTCCTTTGTTTGAGGGGAGTTGGCAAACTCTTGCACAGAAGGGCTGGTCGGCTCAGCTGTGTCACCTGGACCAGGGGACTCCAGACAATAGAGCCAGTGGCCTGAGCAGGACAGGGCACAGACCCAGCCAGTTCTCACCACACAATGCCCTCCCCTCTCCAGCTGTGCCATGAGCTCACTGCTGCTCCCACCCCACGGGGCTGCAGAGGCAGCTGAGCCTTATGGGGCAAGAACCAGCCTCTGCCCTGGCCTCTGGGGGCAGAAGGTCCCCACCCCTCCCCCCAGGGCCTGCCAATCTTCCTGGCTGGCCCAGCTGATGCACAGTGCTTCCGTCCCAACTACCTAACAAAAGCCTTCATTTGCATATGGTGTGCGTTCACTTACATAAGGTTTCCTCTCTGTTAAGAGGTGCAAACCCCAGCTGTCCCTTCCCATCTTTCTCTCCTCAGAGAAGCCAAAATTCTCTTCTTCATCCTGCCCCAGCAGATACTCCTGAGTCCCTCGGAGGGCCCTGCTTCTTCCTTCTCTCCTTCCACCCTTCCATAGCCCCACTGGATAAGATCCCAGAACTCCAGGCCATAGGAAGGAGGGCTGGGTCAGCCCCCTGCCTCCATTTTACAGATAAGAGGTGTAAGGCAAGAGAAGTATAATGTCTTGACCAAGATCCTACTATCCTTAGATGGCTTCTGCAGGCCCCCGCGGAGGGACAAAGCCAGGGAGGAAGATGGGAAACTCCCAGGGGAGGCCGGAGGGGACTGACCTCACCAACCAGAATGTCTGTCACTCCCAGGGGCATACCCAGGGCCTTTCTGCAGAGGCTGGAGGAAAACACGAAGTCTGTGGTCAAACTCTGTCCTCCAGCCCCTCCAGACATGCTTCCCTTGACCTTCCCACCTGAGCTGGGCTCTCAGCCCCTTCTTCCTGTAGCTGAGTCCAGGGAGGAGGGAGGCACCTGTGGTCGCTTGGTTAAAGCACATGCTGGGCCTCAGGAGGTTGGGTCCCAGCCACATCCTCATGCCCAGCTGCACTGACACATCTCTTCCTCTCCCAAGACAGTCTCCGCTCTGACAGCAAGTGAGTGTGTGACTCAAGAGGGCCCTGCCCCCAGGGCATTTCATAATCTAGGCGATGGTGGAGACAGATGAGCTGACACCTTTGGGCCTCCGAGCAGACTCTGCCCAGAAGGGCCCCCCTCCCACCTTCCTGGCTCCAGAGCTGCTGATGCTTGGGGATCCCCATGGGAAAGTCGGCCAGCCAGGCCGCCCCAGGAAACCAGCTGCCAGGCAGCTCTCTCCCCAGCCAGAGAGGGGAGGTGGGGCAGAGACCTGCTTTGGAGTCAGACGGATCTGGGTTCAAATCCAAGCCCCAACGCTCACGAGATGGGCGCTCTGGAGCAAATCACCTCACCTTCCTCCTCTTCAGAATGAACCTAAGCGCCTGCACGCAGTGGGCACTCAGATCTCCGCAGGCTCTTCCATGTCTGCGCACCACACTCTCCCACCTCCCCTGGGCTCTTCCACTCCACGCTGCCCACTGGGGACAACCGGCTACCTGCTAGGCAACCGGGCCCCACAGCAACTTCCTCCTGCCTCCCACCCAGGGCCCCGAGGAGAGGCCTCGTTCTAGTTCCCCAGGGCCCAGGGACCTATGGAGCCGGGGGGAGGCTCTGCTTGGCCCTGCGCTGGAGCTCTGGTCTAGAAACAGGCCGCTGGGGCGACGTCAGCCTGTGCCTTGACGATGGCAGCTCCGAATCCGGGTGGCAAGGCCACCCCCGCTCTGCACTCTTATTGCGAGGGCTTCAGTCTCCCAAACATCTGTACAGGCAGCCTGCTGTCTCGAAGCCACACTCCTCCCCGGACCAGCCCCGAAGGAACCCTCCAGTTCAGACCAGAAGCAGCTGCGCTGCCAGGTGCTCTCTCACGCATCCATGCAGCGGTGGTCAGAACACCTCACCAGGAACACCCACCCCCACAGACCCAAGGGGCTTGGAGATCCCAGCATCGGTCTCCATGGCGCTTGGTTTCTCCTGAGGCAGGGAGCGGGGAACAAGGGGGTGTGACGAGCACTAAGAGGCCACAGAGCCCAGTGCGACCTGAGAGAGGGAAAGTGGGCAAAGGGAGACCCGGCCCAGGGTGGAGATGGGGGTGACAGGGGGAACTGCCCCAAACCTCAGATGATGAGGTCTGGGGGGAGGGGAACCATCTGGGGAGGCTGAACTTCAAAGATCACGGGCAGAACCGGCCCCTGGGCCTCCAGCCAACTCCGGGCAATTATGAAGACGGGCCAGCGCTGCCCACGCAGGGCGGGCACCCAGCGCTGGGCCTCAAGCTCAGTGTGAGGCAAAGGGAGTCGCAGCGTTTGGGCGCAGCGACCCCAGGCCCTGAGTATGCCGGCGGAGAAGTGGGGCTGGCCCGGCGGCCTGGAGGTGGCACCTCGGTGGGTCCTCACTGGGCCCCAGCCGGGGGCAGCCACTCAGGCCGCTGGGCGCTGAGCCCGGGGAGGGAGGCTCGAGGCGCCCCTGACGGAGTAGCGGGTGCTAGGGGCTCCGAAGCGCTGGGGAGGGGGCCGGGCTGGGCGCCAGGTGGCAGGCACCTGCCGGCGGGCTGGGGGGCCGTGGCGGGGGCCGGCTTACCCAGCATTAGCAGCAGCAGCGGCGGCGGCAGCCGCGGCAAGGGGCCGAGGGGGCCCATCCTGCGCGGCCGGCTTGGGGGAGGCTCCGGGGGTCGGCGCGGGCTCTGGGTGGACGAGCACTGCGAGGGCGCATGCCCGGGAAGGGGGCACGGAGCGGAGCAGCGAGGCGTGGGTGCACGGAGCCGAGGCGAGCGGCGCGGGAGCTTCCAAGTCCCCCCTTCCCCCTTCTCTTCCTACCGCTCTCCCTCTTTCCGCGGCGACTCGGAGACCGTTCTCGCCCCGCCCCAAGCCCCGCCCCGGCCCCGCCTGACCCTGGCCTCGCCCCCGGCGCCCCGGCTCCGCCCCGCCCCGCCCCGATCTCGGTCCCCGCCCCGCCCCAACCCCTCAACCCCCGGACGCCGGACCCACAGCGACCTCTGTTCTGTCTCCGCCCCGCTCCCCGACCCCGGACCCGCTCAGACCCCGGGCCCCGGGCCCCGGGCCCCGGATCCCGGATCCGATCTGACTCCGGCCC
>NW_023270389.1:4563718-4635911 GCF_011800145.1 Mirounga leonina
CCGACCCCGGCCCTGCTCCGCCCACCTCGGTCCGGGCTCCGCCCAACTCCGGCTTCAGCCCCGCCCCAACCCCGGGCCCCGGCCACGACCCGCCCCAACCTCGGTCCCGGCTCCGCCCCCACCCCGGCCGACGCAAAGGGGCGGCACCTGGGCTCCGCCAAACCCCTACCCAGCCCCCCACCCCCACCCTGCACCTGCGGCCTTTCTCTCTGAGAGTTGGGTGCAGGGGCCTCGGGGTCGGTCAGGTGACCGGCCACGCACTTAGGATCCAGTCGTTTGCCCCGGGCCGCTAGGCCTCGCCGCAAGCCCCGCTCGAGTGGGGATGGGCGGGGGACCCAGGAGTTCCGGAATGCGGAGGGCCTGGGCTGAAGGGCGCCGCTGGGCCTCGCCAGGTCCCGGGAGACTGGCTTGCCACCCCCTCCGGCAGAACCAGAGGGAGCGGGTTAGGGAGGGCGCCGCAGTCACTTCTTGGTTGCGGATCCCGTCCAGTTGGCTAACTCCCTTCAACCTGCTTTCTTGGCACCTTGAGGTGGGATGACATCCACCCCGAAGGGCTTTTGTGACTATTAATTGAGATAATGTACGTGAGGTTCTTGGCACGGGATAACACGGAATAGGAGATAGGGAATTACGGGGTTTTGTTTGTGCTTTTGAATGATTCTTTGAACTGCTTCCCTGAGACGTTCTGTTTAGCCTTAGGAGCAGTGAAGCGATTACGTGAAGAGGTCTGTTTCCCATGAGGAGAGACAAACATCCCTGGCACTGGGCAGAGTGGGGCCTGCCCTGGAGGTGGGGGGATGGGAGAGCTCTCTCTCCCCTCGGCCGAGAAGGTGGGGAGTGGGGAGGCGCAGGAAGGGTGGGCCCAGATAAGAGAAGGGACAGCCAGGTCTGCAAAGCTGTCTGCCAATGGGGCGTCCCTGGGAAGCGACCCCAGAGCCCATCTAGCACCTTCACCCTCCAACCCCCTACCCGCCCTGGGCTCCTACTCTCCCCCTCTCACTCCCTCCCGGCCCCCTTTTGCAGAGGAGGAAACTAAGGCTCCAAGAGGAAAAGTGGCAGAGGCCAGACCAGATCTTCCTTGGATGCAGCCAGTGCCTGGCTCACAGGAGGTGCTCATATGAAGCCACATTCAGAGAGCAGAGAAACGCTGAAGTTGAATGCTGGTTTCGGCAAAGGACAGCCCTCCCAGTACTTCCAGGACTGGCCCAGGAACAGGGCAGCAAGATGTCTTCCTCCCACTTGGACATATTCACAGCCTCATTTCTCCGAATCCATTTCACCTAAATCTATCCACAGGTCAGACTGAGCTATGTGAAAGCGGAAAGGCATAGGGCAGCTTTGGAGGAAAACTACTCTTCCTTTATTTGGGAGTGGAGTGGACTTACTGCTTTCTGATGCTTGAGAGATGGGAGATGTTGCCATTCATCATCATCCCAATAGATGCCTACATAGTAAGGCCCTTTTGGATATTATTTCTAGTCTTTACAGCACATTTTACCAGATGGTGTCATTCAACAGATGAGAAACTGAAGGTTCAGAGACGTTAAGCATTTTCTCCAAGGCCACACAGCTTTTAAGTGGCCAATGTCTGATGAGCTCAGGCCTGTCTGTCCCCAGAGCCCCAAATCTTCCCACATCCCACTGTCTCTCTTCCCAAGCTTCTTCACCCTATACACTTGGTCATTCAACAAACACTGATTAGGCCAGGCCTGGTACCGGGCACTGGAGATGCTGTGGTAAGCATGGCCGGCATGGTCCCCTGCCTTCAGGGAACACACGGTTGTTCCCCGGGGGGCCATACCATGAGCAAGTAATAACCAACCTCCCAGTATGGGCGTCATGAGAGGGGACACTCAGGTCGCTGAGAACACCCTACGGCTTGGGGCTGGGCGGGAGCTGGGGCAGGTAGGTGTTGAGGGCTGGGCTGGTGTTTCGGGTGGGGCCGAGGCCCCGGGAGAACCAGATTCTTCCACACGCCCCTCCCCAGACTGGGGGCTCTGGAGGCTGCCAGCAGGGGGAGCCCGCAGCCCGGGCCTGAGTCCAGCTCGGCCGCTTACGTAACTGGGACCGCTGCGGGGAGGAGATCAAAGCCCAGGCACCAGGCGCGTCACGCAGCGGACAGACGCATGTACCCACCATAACACAGAGCAACCTCGTACAGAGAGACGCCACTCACACGTCCCGACAGAGAGACGCGCGCACACACACACGCACTCCGCAGAGGAGGGCCGTAGCCTGCAGGCTGGACGGTGCTCCTGTCCCCTCCGCAGCTGACCCATAAAAAGCCACACAGGCGTGCCCGGCACCGTGGCTGATGCTCGTGGAGGGGTGAGCTGAGAAAGGAGGAAGCGGCCTGAGACAGGAGGGAGGGACCTGGGATGGCGGAGAGACACCGGTGTGGGGTCCCGCCGTGGCCATGGGGGGCTGTCATCACTGTGCCATCACCGGCTGCCCAGGCACCCGCTAGGTACCCCCAGGGGTAGGCATACATCAGACATCAGGCCTCTGTGTCACGGGCTTACGCAATCCCCCTTCAAGAGGACGGATGCGCAAGACACCGAGGGGGCCGTGAGGTGTCCTGAGTGTCGCTGAAGATCGTTACGACCTCTGCCTTAAGGCAGCTCCTACTCTGACGGCGGCGTCACACGTTACGGCCACAACCATGAAGACACGGTTCTCTGAGAGGCACATTCAAAGGCAGGACCGTTAATGTATTCTGACCTGTGTCGGGTGCGTGTTTTCATCTCACTTAAACCCTGGCCAGAACCTGCTGTGGTTGGTGCTGTTCTTGTCCCCGTGAAGAAACAGGTGTGTGGGAGCTTCGGAGCACGTCCAAGGTGAATGGACCGGCTCCTGTCCAAACTTGGATTTGAGCGTCGGATCGTCTCGGTGTGGAGGGGCCCGTCCGTGCTCCTGCCCCTGGTACATGGCTTCTTGGAGACAGGTATGGACCCAGCTGTGGACACAGGCGGTGCTTTGAAGACGGTGACACACACGTCGAAGACACAGACACACGTACGCACCAGACATCAGACACGCGGAAACACCAGATGCACACGCAGGGTACTCAGCACTCTCTCTCTTAAACGTGTATAAATCCCAGCTCAGTGCAGCTAAGGGTCACACAGAAGAACCTCCTGTGATCTGCGTGTGTTTGTAAGGCCCTGACCCATACCGTCTGATGAGCCATATTTTCCCACCGTCCCGAAAGGGAAAATTCTCTGCCGATCTGCTGAGAGGCTCGGGCCAAGAGATAAGGCAGAGGTAGAGCCAAAAACCCAGCTTCACCTCAGCTCACGTGGAAACAGAGCCATCCACCCGAGGACCCAGGCGCACACTCGAGAACCACAGAGCCGTCTCCCGCACCCACACACAGACACACTGGACTCTCTCCCTCCTTCCTCCCCAGCCAGGCACTGCGCCCTCATGATGCACCCCCCAGGTAGCTTGCGGGTGTGTGTGTGTGTGTGTGTGTGTCTACTCCCTGAACCCTCCTCTTGTCTGGCTGAGCCCACACTCCTTCCCCATGTCTCAAACCCCACGCAGAGAGCTGTTCAAGAACAGAGGAGCCCCAATACCACTGCTGGCCTCCACACGACCTGGCCGGAACTCCCAGGGAGGCCCCGCCATTTCTCTACCCAGGATTAGCGCCAGCCGCCACCCACTCCCGAATGCCAAGGATGGATCCCTCTGAGCTGGAATCCCCTTCACCCTTCCTCCCTGACAAGTCCCTGGTTCCCCAGTCCCAGAGTGTTGGGTGCCTGGGCTCCACCCCAGAGGCTCCCCCAGCCGGCTCCTCCTCTCCCCGCCAGCTGATGGTGCAGACACCTGTGTGGAGGGTAGCCTTGAGCTGAGGCAGCCCCCGCTGTGTGTATCTCTTCTTCCCCAAACCAGCAGCCTGGGGTGGGGGTGGGGTTGGGGGAGTGATCCAGGGCAGAAGAGGGCAGCGGTGTTTGTGGGCTGCGTCTTATAGATGAGCCCCAGGGGACAGGAGGTGGTTAGCGCCAGGTGGCTGCCTCTGAGTCACTGAGGTTGAGCCAGGGCCAGATGGGGAGAAGGGGTCATTTATGAGTTTGTGCACGCCCAGCTCTGAGCAAGATGAGGGGAGGCACCAGTTGTTGCAAATACTTCCCGTGCACCTGCTTTTTGTTGGGCTCCACACTAAGCACCCTGCGCTCACTCAGTCCCCCAGCGCCCCACGGGGCGAGTGCTCTTGTGGCCTGTTTTGCAAATGGGAGAGGGGGGCCCAGAGAGGTTATGTAAGTTACCCAAGGTCACCTGGCTAAATGGCGGCACTGAGATTCAAATGCAAACTGCTTGACTCTGGAACATTCTTCTTCCTCCTGCTTCCCTAGCCTGCACGCACTTATTCATATACACACATGCATGAGTGTATGTGCGCGCGCGCACACACACACACACACTGGGTGCCTATACAACCTTTTTTCTTTTTTATTCTTGTGTTAATCCCCATACATTACATCATTAGTTTTAGATGAAGTGTTCCATGATTCATTGTTTGTGCATAACACCCAGTGCTCCATGCAGAATGTGCCCTCCTCAATACTCACCACCAGGCTAACCCATCCTCCCACCCCCCTCCCCTCTAGAACCCTCAGTTTGTTTTTCAGAGTCCATCGTCTCTCATGGTTCGTCTACCCCTCCGATTTCCCCCGCTTCATTCTTCCCCTCCCGCTACCTTCTTCTTCTTTTTTTTTCTTAACATATATTGCATTATTTGTTTCAGAGGTACAGATCTGAGATTCAACAGTCTTGCACAATTCACAGCGCTTACCAGAGCACATACCCTCCCCAGTGTCTATCACCCAGTCACCCCATCCCTCCCACCCCACCCCCCACTCCAGCAACCCTCAGTTTGTTTCCTGTGATTAAGAATTCCTCATATCGGGGCGCCTGGGTGGCTCAGTTGGTTAAGCGACTGCCTTCGGCTCAGGTCATGATCCTGGAGTCCCGGGATCGAGTCCCACATCGGGCTCCCTGCTCAGCGGGGGGTCTGCTTCCCCCTCTGCCCTCTTCCCTCTCGTGCTCTCTGTCTCTCATTCTCTCTCTCTCTCTCAAATAAATAAATAAAATCTTAAAAAAAAAAAGAATTCCTCATATCCGTGAGGTCATATGATACATGTCTTTCTCTGTTTGACTTATTTCACTCAACATAATACCCTCCAGTTCCATCCACATCATTGCAAATGGCAAGATCTCATTCCTTTTGATGGCTGCATAATATTCCATTGTATATATATACCACCTCTTCTTTATCCATTCATCTGTCGATGGACATCTTGGCTCTTTCCACAGTTTGGCTATTGTGGACATTGCTGCTATAAACATCAGGGTGCCCGTACCCCTTTGGATCCCTACTTTTGTATCTTTGGGGTAAATACCCAGTAGTGCAATTGCTGGATCATAGGGTAGCTCTATTTTCAACTTTTTATACAACCTTTTGAAAGAACTTTTCCACCAGTATAATCTCCAGCTCCTAGCACACCGTGGATGCTCCATAAATATTTGTTGAATGAATGGGTGTGATGCTGGAGGCCCAGGTAGAGGGGACTCAGCAAGAGGGTGTGTGTGTGTATGTGTGTGTGTGTGCGTGTGGTGGCCCAGGGGTTTTCACACACACACACACAGCCCTCTAGAGCTGGAATGGTATTGAAGGCTCCCTTCTGACTCTGGGTCCCAGCCCGTTAAAGCACCCTGGGTGGGGAAAGAGAATGGAACCAGGGTTCGTGGGATTCCCTGAGGTGGAAAGGGGTCTTCACTTTTCTGTCTCGTCAGAGGATGGGGGACACGAGGAGAGGTCTGGGAAGAGCATATGGGGACACACAGCCACTGAGCCACGTGAGCCCTCTCAGCTCCCGCTCGTCCCATGCTCTCCCCGGGCCCCCTCCTGACAGCCCCCGGCTCCTGTGCTGTGCACACCTGGACTCTCCAGGAGCCTGGCACCCCTTGGCCACCCTGGCCCAAGAACGGACAATTCCCCCTTTTCCCTAGTCCAACTGAAACAAGGGTGGAATTTTTCCAAAGGCTCTTTATTGGGAAAACAAACCCTGAAATAAAAACTACAAAAACAAAGCAGCAGATGGGCCAGCAGGGGCAAAGGCGTGGGCCATGGGAGAGCGGGACCCAGAGTCCTGATGCTGACGTGACCCTCCCCTGGCTCCCAGCACCCTGTCCTCAGCTCTTGGGTGGCGTTTCCCACTCTGCCTCGCCATTCCAGGCTTTGTTTATATCTGCCTCTCCATCAAGACCACTGCTGGCTCTTCTTGGCTCTGCCCCCACGCCCAGCACAGTGCCTCACAAGGAGGGGAAGCTCCATGGACATTGGCCAAGTGATTGAGCAAATGAGTGAGCAAGTGGTGAGTGAGAGGGAGGGAAGCCAGGTGCTTCCTCTTGGGTGGCCGGATCACCTCCAGGGAGGGCGAGGGCGCTGTTCCTGCCTCTGGAGTTTGTCTTACCCTTGAAAAGCAAGGGCACCAGCACTGAGCATGTGCATCCTCAACACCCCCCTGGGAGTCAGGGCTGTTAAGGAAACAAGCTCAGAGAAGCGAAAACTCTTGTCTAGTGAGCGGCAGATCCAGGCATTCTAGACCATACTGCCATGCTCCTCTGCCCAGGACGGACCATCCTTCCACAAAGGAGTTGGTGTCTGGGGGAGCAACAAGGGCGCAGGTCCAGCCAGATGGCAGGACGGGGTGACGGGGTGACAGCTCGCTCCAGGTGGACACTCAGGCACAGGGCGTTGGTGCTGAGGAGGCTGAACCTCCCGAACCAGATGTCCCAGAGCGAACGTGTGACTTCTCTCCCAAACAATTGCCTTCCTTCCGGAACCTGAGTTTAGTTAACTTTGCACCCACGTCCATCCTCCCCTTTCCAATCCTTTCTCCCTCACCATGACATACGATCAGATGCCAAATCCTGAAAGTCTACCTCCCAAAGATCTTTCTCATCTGCCCTTTCTCCTCATCGTATGGCCACTGTCTTGTTGCAGGCCTCACCACCTCTTGGCTAAATTACTGCCAGAGCCGCCTACCTGTCTCTTCCTTTCAGTGTGACACCCCCCCCGGCCACCGCCCATGCACACACACCTGCAATCAAGTGAGCCTTCCTAGAGCATTCCGCCCCTGCTCAAAACGTGGAAATGGCTCCATACTGCTAAGAGCAATATTTCTCAATCTTTCTGGTGGTAAAAATACAGATTCCCACGCCCCACCACTGCCCCCGGGTATCAGAATTTCCAGGAGATGCGCCTCCTCTTCTGTATTGTTAACGAGCTCCCCAGGTGAGTGTTACCACCGGAGCCCTGTAGGAATCACTGGTATTTAGAATGGCCCCCGTGAAATGGCTCGCACACCCATTTCCAGTGTGGGCTCTCGTGTTTCTTCTTTGCCCACTGGGTGCCCCACGCCTCTGTGCCTGAGCCCACGCGGTTCCCTCTACCTGGCACGTGCTCTAACAGCACAGAAGTTCCATGTGCAGTTTCTGGAACCAGCCTGCCTGGGCTTGAGTCCCAGCTCCCCTGGTTGGGTAAGCTCAGGATCATTGTGCCTCAGTTTCTCTATCTAGAAAAGAGACTTGTTATGAGGACCCAGTTAAGTAATGCGTGGAAATGGCCTAAGCGCTAACCTGGCGCTTCAGTTACTGTCACTCTGATGAGCTAGAGATCCTGGGGGCAGTCTGGCTCTGTGGCTCTCATCCCTGTGTGCACATGGAATCCTCTGGGGAGCTTTTGGGGACACTGATGCCTGGGCCCCACCTCTGACCAGTTACAGTGTGGCCGTGGGGGGTGAGGCTCAGGCGTGAGACCGTAAGACACAGGCAGGGGTGAGAGCCCCTACCCAGTCACCCAGCCAGCCCCTCACTTTATTGATGGGAGTCCGAGGACTACTCAGGTTCACAGCAGTTAATGGCAGAGTTAGTCCCCATGGCCAGCCCCTGCCCTCGCCGCAGTTCAGCCCATGGCCCACCTTGGCTCCTGCTTTTTCGGGGTGGGGGAATGCCCAGGTGGGAGACAGAGCCCAGGCCCACCCAATCCAGCTTGGCAGACACGGAGGTGAGGAAGTGAGGGAGCTGGAGGAAATGAGGAGTCGTTCCAAGGGCTAGGGCCTGGCCTTGGGGAGACCCGGTCAAGGGGCAGGGTAGCGGGAGAAAACCAGGGTGACTAAGTGGCATGGGACTTGGACAGAAGGACCGTGAGGGTGGGAGCCTTGTTTGCCTTGCCTGGAATAGTCTCTGCAGCACTCTGCACGGAATCGGGCAGCCAGCGGTCTGGCTTCCCTCAGCAAACACGGGAAGAACGTCGGAATGACACAGCACCCCCAAAACAAGCAAGGGCTACCGACTGAGTCATGGGCAGCACTCACATTCCCCCGGAGGCAGCGCTGAGAGCACCCAGGCAGGAGCACAAGAGTGAAAGCGTCCGGGACCTGCAGAGAAACCAAGGCACAGAGGAGGCCAAACTCCCTGAAGCCCCTAGGAGGGCTCCTTATGTGGGAACAAGGCTGGGCCCCCTGTGCCAGATGTTTGCAGGGCATCCTATCCTGGCCGGGCGTCCGGAACACCAGCGGGGACAGGCAGACCCACAGAGCCGCATCCTGGGCCAAGTGGAGGGGGCCTGGTAGGGGAAGCAGGAGCTAGGAAGGGGGAGGCTGGGCGCCAGGCTGCCTCTCGAGAGGGGGAACAGGGAGGCGGGGTGCTCTGGGCCAGTGGCTGGGTCAGATCTCCGGCCAAAGCAAACCTGCCTCAGGGGGGCTGGAGGGCCTCTCCCTCCCTGCCCGGATGGAATCAAAGGAAACAGGAACCCTAGAGGGCCCAGCTGTGACCCCTGACCCCCAAACTCAGCAAGGTCCATTAACCCCATGTACCCCATCACCCCGAACATATTTTTCCAGCCCAAAGAATCTCTGGAAACAGACTAATCTGGTATTTGCTGATCAAATGCCAGCCAAGAAATGTCAGGTTTCTGCAGCCTCACCCCCAGCCCTGCCCTCCTCCCTGTCCCACCTCGCACAGGGGCTCTTGGTAAGAAACCAGGTAATCCGTGCCCAACCCTGAGCCCCTCCCTGCTTCTGTGCCAAGAGTCAAACTGATCACACTCATTTCTGTGGGTCACGCTGATCAACAAAATAGGGGTACCTGTCCCCTCAGCTCCCCCTCTGAGCCCCGGTCTCCAGACGGTGAGTTATGGCACAGATAGAACTACAGTAATTTCTCCCGCTCACCTGAGCTCAGCCGCGAGCTGAAGAGAAGGTAACCTGCAATTGGGGGGCTGTCAGGTTTTCCAGTCCTGCTCCTTGTTCTTCAGAGGAAGGAGCAAGGCTAGAGTAGGGGCGCCTCTGATCTCAGGTCACTCCGCAGCTTGGGCCCAGCAGGACCAGCTTCAGGGACCGCAGGCAGGACATGTGGGAGGACAGAGTGTGCCTGGGCCCCTGTGCTCAGGGAGGAGGGCTGGCTCGGGCACCCCGAGCTATCCAAACCCAGACAGTAGGGCAGAGGGCAAAAAAAGGTGGGACGGGAGCCGAGGCAGAGAGATGGAGGAAAATTCTGGGTGTTCTTACCTCAATTTTCTTTCTTTATAATACGGTGTTAACAATAGAAAGGATAATAAAAATCATCTGGGGGAAAGATTAAAGACGACGGAAGCAAGGAGAGCCCGAGAAAGAGGGTCTTAGAATCTATTTCGAGTTGATTGGAAAGGAAGACCAGAAAGAACGCAGAGGAGCAGGCAATAAGGGAGGGACGGAGAGAAAATCCAACACTGGCTTTGTGGTCCAGTGGGGAAACTGAGGCAGCAGCAGGCCTCAGACAGGCACTCTGTGGCTCTGAGCCCACCCATTCTAGCACAAGGTCGCTGCCACCTGCCGGAAGTGGGAGGAGAGGCCCGGACAGGAAGGGAAGTGAAAGGGACTTTTTTGGACGCTTGTCATGGCCACCCCAGGCCTTTCCAGGTTTCCCATCCATGCTGCAACCCCCCAGGCCTGTCTCCCCTTAGAAGGAGAAAATTCCTTCCGTTCCCAAGAAGGACCCGGAAGCCTGGTGGGGGGGCGGGGACAAGAGCCCAGGCCCTGAAAAAGGGAGGAAGAATCTTTCAGGGGATGGAAGAGGGAGAGAAGGGGAGGTCCCTGGAGAGGGCTGGCCTCAGGAGGAGGACTGCTGAGCTGGGCCTAAAATGGGGACTGGGGCGGAGAAGTGGAGTGAGGGGCGGAGGAGGGACAGTGGGGGGGGACAGGGCCTCCCGAGCGTCCCTCCATCTCCCCTCCCTTCCCCACTCCCTTTCATGATCTTGAAACAACCTTCAAGTCTGGGCTGAAGGCCCCAGGAGGCTAGTCACTTAGGAAACAAAACTGTTTCTGGGCGACCTTGACGGCCCATCTGCAGCCCAGCGGCCTCCCCACCCCCTCGTGCACACACTTTCTCCCAGGGACGCTCACGTACACCGCGCTGGCCCTGCCCGCGCACGCACGCTCACACGACCCGACATGCCGGGACCCAGACGCTCCGTCTTTACTGGATGGACCGCACGTCCAAACCAGTGTTGGCCTCCCTGGTGCGCAGAGCTCCTCCTTCTGAATTTCCACGTGGTACGCTCCCACCGCCCCTTCCCCACACAGGGGTGCCCCCACAGTCGTGCCCCTCAGTCATAACGCACACACGCGCACACGCGCCCCTGCTTCCCACGTCTCCCCGTGCCAACCAAACACCTGACTCAGGACCACCCATCCTCACCGACCTCTGCCCTTCTCCCAAACCCACTCTCCAGCCAGGCCTGGCCCTCCACCTCCGGCTTTCAAGTCTTCCCTGCTCTCTGCTCTGTCCCTCTTACTCCCAGGCCCTTGATCCAAACTGGCCGCTGGCTCTCTTCACAGGCACTGGCCCAGCCCAGGCCCCAGATCAAGGGACCAGGAGTGCACACCCCACTGATGTCCTGGATCTGAGGTCCACGCTGGAGCAGAAGGAGGTAGACGCCCAGGGCCTCTCGCCCAGGCGGGGAGGATGGTCAGGGACGTTTGGGCAAGGAATGGGCCCCGGGGTGTCCTGTCCAGCCTTTCTTTTGTCTGAGCCCCAAATGTGTGCGCAGCATCGCCCTTGGGACCGCACTCCAGTCCCAGTGCCAGGTATGGCCAGAGCCGCCACCAGGCTGGATGCGCAGAGCGAGGGCACAGTCCTTTCCGGTATGGGCCTGGCCACGGGACCAGAGCCAGGGCCTTGGAAGGACTGGGCAGCACTGGGCGGTGCCGGCAGGGGTGAGGGTGGGGGAGCGAGAACTGAGGGCCGGGTGCCTGAGACCCACATGCCCGCGGGCTCTGGGCTGGCTTTCTCTCCCCATCTCACCTCGCACCCTGGAGATCGTGGGGCACAGGGAAGAGATTCCAAGCCCGGAACTAAGGAACAGGAGCCCCCTACGCCCCGGGTGGCACTCTCACCGCCCCCCCCCAGCCCAGGGCAAGGCTGCCCTTGGGTCCACCCTGCTGCTGTGCGACCCAGCCACCTGCGGGCTATTCCTGCAGGGACTTCTTCCCTGGGCCGTCTCTCCTAATGTCCAACCACAGGCCTTCGTGCCATGTCTTCGTCGGCTTCTCTCTCTCTCCTGTCCACACCAGGGCTTGGACTGGGATCTGCTTTTCCCTTATTGCTCCCCCACACTGCCTGGCCTCCCCCAGGCTCAAATTCAATGTCAAGGGCCCAGGGACACAAGGTGTCTGCCCCATCCTGCCCATCCCTCCAGCTGTAACCCAAGAGGAGAAGGAGGGCGGAAGCGGGATGTGACCTTCCGGATCCCTGTAATGGAAAATCCCAAGCGCAGGAGGGGGCCAGTTATTTGGGGAATTCAGGCCTGAGCCCTGTGCCCTGAGAGTGGATTTGCTGGAGAGGTCGATAATCCCTCTGTAGGGAGTTCCCTCCGGGGCCCAAGAGGACCGGCCCAGTAAGCGGGCACCTCAGGCCTCATCTCCCCCTTCCTTTCCTCCTAGCTTCTTGGGGCTCAGGGATCTCAGACCTATCCCCACTGCACTGGCTTCCCTCCACTCCATCTCTGTGCCCAGAGAAATGGGGACACTCCAGGAGAATCCTGTCCTCCTACTGTTCCCAGATGGCGGGGGCAGGAGTTTTCTTCTCTCTCTGCCCCTGCTGGTCTCCCCGTCCCCTCTTTGCCCCTCATGCTTTGGCCCTTTTATTAAATGGTCCTGTTCCAGCTCTTCTCTACCCCTGTTTCCAGCTGGTAGACGGTTACAGATGCCGCTTCCAGCCCTGAGGCCCCCTCCCCACTCCCAGGGACTTCTTCCAGCTTCTCTGGGGCTTCACTGCAGAGAGACCTCTCTTCGGTCTAACCTCGGACCTGCATCTACAGTCTAACCTCGGGCCTGCATGCTGCAGATTGGCTAGCCTTCCCCTCACCACTGGAAGAAGGAGGCAACCACCTCCTTTCTGGTTCCCGGGCCTGGCACTTGCTATAACGTTGACCTCCATATACCTCTGAGAACTGCAGCTTCCTCTCTTTGGCTTCTCCCCAGCCACCTGCCAACCACAGGCATGGAGCCAGCCTGGGGCCCCTCAACAGAGAGTACGGGAGTGGCGTGTCCACTCGGTAACAAGGGGTGAACACGACCAGAGCCATATCAGCATGGACGTCGGCTGGGCTGGCTCCAGGGCTGTCCCCCTGCTTGCCTGTCCCTCCCCCAGCCACCTCCCTGCCCCACCCCCGGAGTCATGTTCTCAAACTCAGGAAAGGCTTCTTCAGCTGGAGGGCTTGCGGAGACCCTTTCCCCCTCCGTCTCCAGACTTCGTGCTGTCTCCTGAGCCCCCTTCTGGGGTGCGTCTTATACAAGGGAGGCCCTGGGTTCCAAGGCTGACTACTTTCCCCGATTTCTGTGTCCCCACAATCTCTACATAGAGGGAACAGTCTCTACTTCTTTCTCAGGGAGGTTGGGAGTCAGGAGCCCTGAATTCTGGTTCTGTTTTTTCCATTCAAGTGGTTTGTCTCTCTGGGCCTCAGTTTCTCCAACAGGAAAACAAGAGAAAGAGTGGGACCACATGGCCCCTGGCATCCCAGGATGCTGTGGGGACTGTTCCCCCTCAGCCTGTCCCCAAGGGGCACAGTTCCAGCCCCAGCCTTGCTGCTCGCCTCTCTTAGTCGTGGCCGCCAGGGGCCAGGGGAGGATGGGGGGAGCCGAGGGGAACACACAGCAGGACAAATGGACTGTCCATGGTCCACCCGCCTGTTGCTTAACGGGCGGGAGGGGAGGAGTCCTCAGGGATCCTGTTTCAACAAACGTTTCTTTCCCGAGGAGGGGAGAGGAGGGGAAGGCGGGGGAGAGGGGGAGAGGGACCTATTTAAAGCTACCCTGTTGCTTGCTGCCGGCTCTGTCTGTTTGCTGGGGTCTCTGGCCATCCCAGACCAGAGGTGTGGGCTGGGGATCCTCCCGGTGACCTGTCCAGTCCAGGTCCCCTCAGCCACCCTGCCCCAAGATGGGCCGTGGGGTGAGTATCCCAAAGAGAGGGGTCACTCTGTAGGGAGGAGGAGGGCTCTTTGGAGGGTGAGGGAGGCTGTGGGAGAGAAGGATGGGGTGGGGAGGGAGGGGCAGACAGAAGCCAGGCTATGGGGCAGCGTGAACTTGGACTGATAGTCTCCCAGCTACAAATGCTTGCTCGGGCCACAGGTCCACGGCACTCAGGTGCCCACAGGCACTCTGCTTCCCCACTCCCCAGGACGAGCCCCACAGCCCTCCACCCTACCCTGCATCTCTATCCCTGTGTCTCCCACATCCTAGACAGACCCTCCCTCACCGCACCTCCGAGCGTGCCAGCTGAAGGGGGCTTGGCACTGTTAATGCTCCCCGCCTGTGCCACCCCCCGAAAAATCCATTCCTGTGGCAGTCCCAGCCCGAGAAGATGGGGGTCCAGTTTAAGGTTGGAGAGGCCACGGGGCATGGCTCCCAAGTCGCCAAGCAGTTCTGACACCAGCTTTCGGGTCCCTGAGTGCCGGCAGCCGGGAGGGCTGTGGGGCAGAAGAGCAATGTGCCCCCCCAGCCCCAGCCCAGCGCCTCTCCCGACGCCCTGGCCGCACTGCCATCCTCCGTGGCCCTGGGCTGTGAGCACTTTCCCAGAGGCTGGCGAGAGCTGTCTGCACCCCCTCAGGCCGCCCCTGCCCGGGCATTCTGCAGCCCTGGGAATGCCAAGGGGAAGATTAACAACCGTGGATTGGGGGGGGTGGGGAGGGGAGGGCAGGGACAGGCTCTGAATTCTTGGAAATGAAATGTCCATATGGAGAAAAGTCACCCAAGCCCTTACACACTGCGCCTGATTGCTTTCCTTTTGTGGAATGCTGGCTGAGGCAAAGGGTCTGGGGAGCGCCGGGAGGGTGCTGAGGAAAGGGGTGCCTGTGGGGAGCTGTGGGGGATCTTCTGGGCCCAGGAAGGGGTCAGGCAGGGACGTGTTATTGCACTGTGTTTAGCAGCTGGGAAAACTCCGAGCTTGGACACCAGGGTTCTGCGCTGTGGCAGAAGCTATAAATAGGACCGGTGTGTGTGTGTGTTTGTGTGCACGCGCGCTCATGTGCCTGCAACACACGTGTTCTCCACAGGCCGGGGCCGATACAGATGCTCCTGGGTGAGCGCCTGGGTGTGCCTGGGCAGGCACATCTGGGAGCATCCAGGCCCTCCAGCATGGGGGAGACACATGTCCCTGCGTGTGGGTGAGTGAGGTCTGCGTGTGGGCTTCACGAAGGAAGAAGTCCCACCCCTGGGAAGACAGGCCATCTTAGGGCCCTCAGCCGAACGCTGGCATCTCTTGTTCTGCTGTGCGGGACTCGGAGGAGAGGCCAGGCTGCCCTCCACCAGCCCCCACCCCGAGTGCCGAGAACCAGGGGTCCTGCTCCACCTCAGAACCGGGGAGGCCCAGCTCACGAGGTCCTGCTTGGGAAGCAATTTGACCTTTACTTCTTTGAGGGACCCCAGCTGCCTGGGTCTCCTCTTCTCCCCCCAGCAGCCCCGAAGCCCCCTGACCCCCACCCCAGTGACTGTGTGCAAGCAACAGCAGGTTAGGGAGCGGATCTGGTTCTGCTTGGATGGAGAGGCTGGGGAAAATTAGGGGTCTTAGGGTCGGAGCTTGGAGTTCGACCTACCAGGAGAGCCCTGGAAAGGGAAAGCACCCCCCGCTGCACCCCTGCGAGGGTTCATTCCATCTCTGTCTCTTTCCCCTACATCTGCACTACAAAGCTCGGCCCAACTGTCACCCTGCACCCTGTGGCCACGAAGGGCAGCGTGAGAGCTGGGGGAAGGGACGGCTCTGGTGGGAGGGAGCCCAACCCGCTCCAGCTGCCACCACGAGGCTGTGGTGGGGGGAGCGTGGCTGATTTCCAGCTGCCCCCCCCCCCGCCCCGTTCCCAGCCTCTGGCTCTCTCAGAAAGAACTCTCTGTTCTCCTTCAGCATTCAAGACCCGGAGAGGGGGACTCGTGGTTGGGGGGGGGGCCGTGGAGGGGGGGGTCCTTGCTTCCTCTCTTTCTTTCTTGCCTGGGCAGCCCGCTCGCCCCAAATCTCCGCAGGCTCCTGGCTGCAGAGCCTGAGATCCTTGCCAGGACAAGAGGGGGAAGGGGCAGTGTGTCCCGAGCTCTGCGCCCGCCTTGGGGAGAACAGGGTGGGTGCTCAGGGGAAGGGATGCTGTGTGGAGCTGCTCAGTCGGCCACGGTGCAACCGCCCCAAGCACACGGGCTGGCGATTTGGTTCTAATTTTCACAAACTTTAGTTCATGTCGAATGTACAGAAATTCTCTGGGCTCTGCTCCTCTGCCCCAGCCCCAGCCGCCCCCCGCCTTGGTATGCCCAGGCCCCGTTCCTGCCCCTGAAGCTCTGGAGGGTTACCTTGGAGCCGATCTGGCCTGATTTCTTGCCTCTGGTCCCTTTGGGGCTTTTCATCCGTTCCGCAGTTCTGTTCCACCAACGAGAGACTTGGTGAACCCAAAGCATTTCAATCTATCCGATTAAAGGAGCCTTCTTAGGTCTCCTGGCCGGGGGGGAGACGGAGACCTTCCCGTGAGCCCTCCTCCATTCCTTCAGTTGGGCTACTTCAGTCTCCCCAAGATGATCAGCCTTCAGGAAGCCAAAGATATACTTGATTCGTGGGTGCTCCCTAGGGAACAAATGCAAGGTTTAGTGTCTAGGAGACAACGGTGTCCAACCCTCACTGAGTCCCCCGCCCTGTTCCTGATCTCACTGGTCAGACCTCTCCAGGTGCTGGACTCATGATCTCGTAAGATGAGGGCAACTGCCACATTCCTGGGATTGCGCCTGACTCTTTGATGGGAAAAAAATGCATTATCCCAGAGCACAGATTTCTCTGGCAGTGAAAGCACTTTGGATGGTGTCATAATAGGTACGAGCCAGTATGCGTGTGTTTGTCCAAACCCGTGGAGTGGACACCACCACGAGGGAGCCCTTATGGCAACTATGGACTTCGGGTGATAATGATGCATCAGTGTCGGTTCGTGATTGCAACCAATGCACCACTCTGGAGGGGATGTTGACAGTGGGATTGGCATATGAGGGCGGGGGGGGGGCGGTATGAGAACTCTGTACTTTCTGCTCAATTTTGCTGTGAGCCTAAAACCGTCTTTAAAAGAAAAGTCTACTTTTAAAAAATGCACACTATCCTGTAAAAAAGGACAAACACGTTGGCTGTAGATCCCATCCAGGTGTCCAGTCTTTTTTTTTTTTTTTAAGGTTTATTGATTGATTTTAGGGGGGAGCGGCAGAGGGAGAGAGAGTCTTAAGTAGACTCCATGCTAAGCATGGAGCCCCACGTGGGGCTCAATCTCACGACCCTGAGATCATGACCTGAGCCGAAACCAAGAGTCCGACACTTAACCGACTGCACCCCCCCGGGCGCCCCTAGGTGTCCAGTCTTCATGAAAAACTGAATCACACCACAGTGTGGAGAAGCTGGCTCCTGAAAGCCGCACACGGCCTTAGGGACAGAAATCCAGCCCATCGCTGACAAGGACACGACGCCCTGAGGGGGTGGGGGGCGGGAGAGGGAGTGAGAAGGCTCTGTCGTGGCCCCCCAGGCCCTCTCCAACCGCTCCTCCCGCAGCACCCCAGCCAGCGGCACCCCCACCCCGTGGAAGGAGGAATTTCCCACCCTGCTCCCCAGAGGTCCCCTGTGGCCCCTGGCAGCCTGGCGGTGGTGAGGAGACCACAGGCTGAGGCGAGGAAGGGAATTGCAGGGCCTCACGAGGCTCCAGGGAAGATGTTCACCTGATTTCACCAGAGGCCCCAGGAATGCCAGGACCTGAGAAGACACACATCTTAGTATTCTCAGAGACATGTCCTTATGCTTTAGACAAATGGGGCCCCGTTGCCTTCTTACCCAGTTGTGCCTTGGGGCCTCAAGTTGTGCAAATTGCCCCTTGCCCGGGAGCAGGCAGGCTGGCCAACAAGAAGGGCACCCTGCCCTGCCCTGACCCCTGACTCCCCAGAGACCCTTCCTCCCCCAGATTCCCAGCTGTCTCTACTCCTCTCTAAGTGGCCACGGTTTGGGGACAAAGCCATTCCTACAGGTGCTTCTACCTCAAGCCGGCCCCCAACCCTGGCCCCACCGCCCTCCAGAATTCTAAATAGTGTAGGATGGTGGTTTTTGAAGGTTTTGTTCTGTTTAGTATTTAGCGGCAGGGTTTTCTCAACAAGCAAAATCTTAGCAGAAGCCCAGCCGTAAATAGCCAAGAGTGGGGTCCTGAATCCTGAGCCCCTTGGCCTTCCCTGACATTCCAACGTAGAGCCCGTGGCCCTGTGACTAGTTTGCAAACTGAGGGCGTGGAGTCCCCTCCGCCCTCCACCCTCTCCTCCCCTAAAACCGTCACTGCCTTTGCATCCACCACCCCCAGCACAGCGCCTGCCTTCCTGGCCTGTCCGTGGGAATAGAGGCTCCAGTCTCCAGCCTCCCTGACTCTCGGGCTTCTCCCTTCCCACCCTCGCAGGCCGGCCGTGAATACTCACCTGCAGCCACCACTGCAGAGAATGGGGGCGGCAAGAAGAAGCAGAAGGAGAAGGAACTGGATGAGCTGAAGAAGGAGGTGGCCATGGTGAGGGTACTGCCTGCCCAGCGGCTCATGGAAACGGGGTCCCCACAGCCCAGCACACTCGGAGAAGCCAGGCCGCCGCTCCCGTGCCCCTTGCCTCAGCCCATGCCCCTCGGCCCTCACACGCGTTCTAGAGGCAGCGCCCAGCCTCCACCCCAGAGTAACTCGACTTCCCTCCCCAGGACGACCACAAGCTGTCCTTGGATGAGCTGGGCCGCAAATACCAAGTGGACCTATCCAAGGTGAGTGGAGGGGCCGTCAGGGAGGGTGCCTAAGACCTGAGAGAGCCCACGCAGCGCCTGGGTGGGCAATCCCGCCCTCTGTACCCGTGAGGAAACTGAGGCCCCCAGACGCGCGACTAGCTGGGGCAGAGCCAGGCCTAGAACCCAGATCCCCTGCTTCCTAGATAATAACTCTTCCTGTGTACCTGGACGCCAGGCCTGGGGGGCCTCCAGGCAGAGCTTTTCCCCTGCCCCAGGCAGCTCCAGTGATACACATCCCAGGGAAGTGACACCTGCAAAACGGTGAGGTAACCCCCCCGCTCTCACGGTAGCCCCACTGTGCGTGCTATGCAGTGATGGGTGCTTTACGTGCGCTTCCTGACCCTCACGAGACCTGCGACGTGGCTGTCTTACACCTGTCCGTCACAGCAGGGAGCCTCGGCGAGGCGGGCGAGCTTCCCAATGTCACAGAAATAAATAGGAAGTGGCACAGTCAGGTTACCAAGCCCATCGTTTCGAAAAATAAAGCAGTACCAAGCAAAACCGTAGTGGGTGCACGCCTCCTCCTGCAGGCCCTCCCTGACTTCCCTTTTGAAATTTCTCTGCCCCCCATTCCTTCACCGTACTCTACTTTTCTTAGTGATCTGGCAGTGACATCTACGTATCGTGTGTCACATCACCGGGTCATAAGCTCCAGGAGGCGCGGACTTCGTGGGTCTTGTCCTCCTCTGGATCCCTAGAGCTGGCAACAGAGCCCAGCATGTAATAGGCATTCGATACACATTTATTAAATAAATGAGTGCACAGACAGAAAGATAATTAAGTGACCTCTGCCCTCGAGGAGCTCCAAGTCTAGAAAAGAACGTGGTCCAGCATCCCCATGCGCCACGCAGACTGTAGCTCTACCACCAGGTGTGGGCTCCGCGGGGACATCTGAACCACGCCCAGGCCAGGCTCTCTGGGGAAGGTGACAGACGGTTACCAAAGCTGTGAGACACTGAAGGTCCATCGTGGTGGCCTCTTCTTGAATTCTTGCTGAAAAGAGGAATGTCTTTCCAGGGAGCCTTATCCAGGCTGCCACTGGGGGAGATCCTGGGGTCCTAACCCACAGGGGTCTCAACCCAAGGACGACCACAGGTGGGGTCACACTCTGCATCTTCCTCAGCCTTCAAGGCCCCCAACACCCGTGGCAAATGCCACCTCCTCTGTGTGGTCTCTCCCGATGGTCCCCCTACCCCTTCCTACCAGGTGGGGTTTTTCTCTCCACATGGACATTGTTCCCCTGCCAAGGAGCTGGTGGGAAGCAGTGAGGAGCGGACGGCTCCGGAGACGCGCTCACGCTCCTCTCCCTGCCTCTCTCAGGGCCTCACCAACCAGCGGGCCCAGGACATTCTGGCTCGGGATGGGCCCAATGCCCTCACCCCGCCCCCGACAACCCCTGAGTGGGTCAAGTTCTGTCGCCAGCTTTTCGGGGGCTTCTCCATCCTGCTGTGGATCGGGGCCATCCTCTGCTTCCTGGCCTACGGCATCCAGGCTGCCATGGAGGATGAACCATCCAACGACAACGTGAGCAGGCGTGCCTGAGCCCTGCACCGGCCCGCCACTCTGTCCTCCAACCCCGGATCCCAGTACAGTGGGGGCAGCGGGCAGGAGCCTCCCGTCACAGCCCCACAGGCCCCTCTGCTCTTTAGGCTGTGAAGGGACGAGGCTCCTCTGTATATCTATAAACACCTCCCAACACGCACATGCACACACACACACACACACACACTCCCGAATGAGACAGACCCTCCCTGTCCCTTCACACCTAAGTGGGCTTGTCTGGATCTGTGGGGCTTCATGCCCTAAAGAAGTCCCAGTCCTGGGAACTCCCTGCGATTTCCCCTGCCCCTTCCCTTTCTCAGGAGACTGAGGGGGAGGTTGGGGAGAAGGGCTCTCCTCTGCCACTGTCACCCCCAGTCCCAGACAAAGCCCCCGAATGCCGTCTAAGGGGCAGCCGCCCCTCCAAGGTTGGGAGAAGAGCAGGGGCCTCAACCCTTTCTCCTTCCCAGCTCTATCTGGGCGTGGTACTGGCAGCTGTGGTCATCGTCACCGGCTGCTTCTCCTACTATCAGGAGGCCAAGAGCTCCAAGATCATGGATTCCTTCAAGAACATGGTGCCTCAGGTAGACAGCCGGGTGGGGCTCCAGGCCGGGGCACAAGGTTTCTGGGGGAGCCCAGCTCCTTGTGCTCTGAGATGGAGGCGTGGGCAGAAACGACCCTCCCGCTCTCCACTCCAGGACCTAGTTGTATTGCCTGGGGTGCACGGGGTCCCCCTGGAGCGTTGGGAGAGGTGGGAGGCCAGCCGCGGAGGAAGGTGGCAAAAGGACGAGTCCTTCACGAAATGCCCGCCCCCCTCCCACCCCCCAGCAAGCCCTTGTGGTGCGGGAAGGAGAGAAGATGCAGATCAACGCAGAGGAGGTGGTGGTGGGAGATCTGGTGGAGGTGAAGGGAGGCGACCGCGTGCCGGCAGACCTCCGGATCATCTCTTCTCATGGCTGCAAGGCGAGTGGGCCATGCCAGAGCAGCCGGCCGGCCCTACAGAGCTGGGAGGGGCCCAGTGAGAGGGGGGACGTTTGGGAGGCCCAGGTCCAATATCAATGCCTGCCCCCACACCGCCCCGCCCAACCTCGTCTCCCATGTAGTGTTTATGGATCACCCCCTCGTGTCTGTGTGCTGGGCGTGCCCTGTGGCCCGGGACGTCTCTGATAGCCGCTTCACGGCAATCGGTAGTGGGTGTCGCCGTGTGTCGGATGCTCGTCACGCATCCACAGAGCTGTCTGATGTCACTCGGCAAGAACAGTGTCATTGTGCGGTGCTGTCATACGTGGTCACCGATGGCACCATGCGCAACCCGAGACGGCACCGTTTTCTTAGGCTCTCGGGTTAGAGGCATCCCCCCACCCCCAGGGCTGTATAATGCTGAGATGCCCCTTACATTCCCCGTTTTACAGATGAGCAAATGGTGGTTGCGTTGGTTAAGTAACCAGCCCAAGGTCACGTAAGAAGTCGGTGAGAGCCAGGATGCCAAACTAGGACAGGGACAATAGCTGCGTAATGCTATAAATGCGTGATGAGCACAAGTGTAATTTTGTCCCTTATGTCATGGAGGGGGAGTGTGGTCGGAGCCGGGGGACAACTGTGTGTGCACCCATGTGACTGCCCATCTGGTGACCACACACCTGCTTCCTCCTCAGGTGGATAACTCATCCCTAACGGGCGAGTCAGAGCCCCAGACCCGCTCCCCCGAGTTCACCCATGAGAACCCCCTGGAGACCCGCAACATCTGCTTCTTCTCTACCAACTGTGTGGAAGGTGAGAAGTTGGCCAGCTGGGAGCTCCCCACCCCAGCCCCGACTGAAGCAAGAGTCTAAATCCTGAACCCCCAGACAGGCCTGGGGGCTGTGGTTGTGCTAACTTGGTAGGGGACTGAGGGACCAGGGGGCCCTGAATACTACTGGCTGGGGTGGCCTGACTCTGCGGAAGTTACCTCCCCACAGGGAGATCTATTTTCTGTCTACGCCGAGACTGAGCAGATCCCAACGCCTTCGGACCCTGGGCCAAGACCTCCATACACACACACGCACAAACACAAAGCACAAAACACACAACACATAGGCACACAGACACGAACACACACACCAGACAACACATACATGCGTTTTGACTCCTAGAAGTCCCTGGTTTGACTGGCTCCTCCCATGTCTTCTGATTCTGGGACTAGCTGCTTCCCTGTCCCACCCTTGCTTTGACCAGTGACCAGGCTGGGGAGGCTCAGGCCAGGTGAACACGGGGGCCCCCCCTTCAGGCTGCCCAGTGCACTCCATCTCTGTTCTGGGTTCTGGAGATGAGCGAGGGCCATCAAGAGCTCCCCGAGCTGCCACCATGTAAGCACAGGATACCAAGCCCACCCGAAATCCGTGCCCTCTGTGGCCAGGCCTCCTCGGGAGGGGCCGACAGAGAGAGCTGGTGGGGAGAGAGGTCTGGCTAAACCTCGGGCCTGGGACCGGGGCCAGAGGAGGCCACGTGCCCCACCTCCACGACTTTCCCTTCCCGATTCCCATTTCTCCTCGGCGTATTATGTCTCTGTGAGCATTTTTTTTTTAAAGGTTTATTTATTTATTTTAGAGAGAAAGCGCATGTGGGGAGGGAAGGGCCAGAGGGAGAGAGGGAGAGAGAGAATCTCAAGTAGACTCCACACTGAGCGTGGAGCCGGCCACGGGGCTCGATCCCACTACCCAAAGATCATGACCTGAGTGGAAATCAAGAGTCAGACGCTCAACCGACTGAGCCACCCAGGCACCCCTCACCCAGGTGTCCCCTCTCCTCTAGCAAGTTGGAGTTACAATGAAAATCACCACACATTAGATATCTTAAATTCGTAATGTACTGAGATTCTGAAATTTGCTCTACATTTCCCACAATTGGTAAAAACGCCTAGTAAAATATTCACATTGCGTTCTCTGAAATTGGCTTTGGAGAAAGGAGAAGCAGTGAATAGAACGGACATTTGTTGGGCAGTTAATACGCGCCAGGAGCCAATGTGCCACAGCCCTCCCTCGTTTCCCGATGAAAGCCGTGCCAGGCGGGAATCCAAACAAGGGTACAAACCCAGGTTTGCCTGGCTCCCCGACCCGTGCTCCTTCCCCCATCCCACACCCCGCCCCCACCGCCCCGAGTGTCTACATAAGGCTCGGCAATTGCCTGGCTTCTTCTGAGGAGTCTCCAGGCCCAACGCTGAGAGAGAAAATCTTAAGACCACACGGAAAATCCGTAACATCAGATGCTTTGGATCCTAACAAGCAGCAGACGGAGTTTACTGAGCTCCTCAGGCAGTACTTGGATTTCACTGCCTGCATCTCCTCGATTTGAATTCCGAGTTTATTTGCAAGGTCTCTCCTCGGGCCCAAGTGTGAGGGGGGACGAGTTGTGGTTGCCCAAGTCCGGGCCTGGAGGTCTGTCCAGGGGGAGCCCTCCGTGGCAGGTCCAGTCTCGGGTGGGTGGCCCGCAGGACCCCGGTCTGAGGCTCATCTACCCCGCGGTGGTTTTCCTCTTCCGAGCAGCCGGGCTCCCCTCTGTGTTGCAGGCACGGCCAGGGGCATCGTGATCGCCACAGGTGACCGGACGGTGATGGGCCGCATTGCCACCCTGGCCTCGGGCCTGGAGGTGGGGCGGACGCCCATCGCCATGGAGATCGAGCACTTCATCCAGCTGATCACAGGCGTGGCCGTGTTCCTGGGGGTCTCTTTCTTCGTGCTCTCCCTCATCCTGGGCTACAGCTGGCTGGAGGCTGTCATCTTCCTCATCGGTATCATCGTGGCCAATGTGCCCGAGGGGCTGCTGGCCACCGTCACCGTGAGTGGCTCAGGCCGAGGGGCCACCGGGGGAGGTCTTGCTACCCTTTCCTCAAAGGCAGTCGAGCCTTATTGTATCTCAGCAGTTTGTTCCCTTCAAGCCCCTACAATCTCCTGTCACATTCTCGTTTACTGTACGGCTCTGAGTTTGAGCCTGGAAGTCTCAGGTAGGGCCACGCTTCGGCACAGGGTTTCTCTGCCTGAGCTCGCCCCGGCCACCCTTCTCACCCCCCACACACGGTCCACTGCGGTCTGCAGCTCGTCCTGGCCAACCTTGCTGCAAAGCCTCCCTCAAAGGTCACCGATGACTAACTGGCAAACCCAGTGACCTTTTCTCAGCTCCCCTCCGTAACTCTGCTGCAGAAACGGATACAGCTGTCCACCCTGCTAGAATTCTCTCCTCTGTCAATTACTGTGACATGTCACTATTCTGGTTCTCCTCTGCTCCTGTCCCCTGCAGGGTCTCCTCCTCCTCCCCCGACCCCGATTCACAGGCCTCGCGCTCTGCTCCCCCCGCCACCCCCTGGAGTGAGCCCATCTCCCCCCAGTCTCATGCCCGGTCTAGGAGAGAGACTGGCACAGCCCTCCGCCCAGCTCTATGCTGGCCCGCTCTGGAGCTCTGGCCAAGTATCTTCAAGTCCCTGTTGGACTTGTCACCTGAATACACACCCATGATCTCAGTTCAGCTTGTCTGAAATCGAACACATTCACTGCCCACACATAGGTCCTACTCGGTGTTTGTGGACTGGGATCGAGGAAGGCGGGGCAGAGCCCTGGTCCGGGGTGAGGTCACGGCACCTCCGGCTCCAGGCTTAGCCCTTCTTCCTCCCCTCTCTCTCCCAGGTGTGTCTGACCCTGACCGCCAAGCGCATGGCGCGGAAGAACTGCCTGGTGAAGAATCTGGAGGCGGTGGAGACGCTGGGCTCCACCTCTACCATCTGCTCCGACAAGACGGGCACCCTCACCCAGAACCGCATGACCGTCGCCCACATGTGGTTCGACAACCAGATCCACGAAGCTGACACCACGGAAGATCAGTCTGGTGACTGGGCACTCCAAGGGGGCCCCCGCGGGACGGGGAGGGTGGGAGTGGACGGGGGCTCTAACGGGGAGCCGCGCTCCTGGTTCTCCCCCACTGCCTCCCAGGGGCCACTTTCGACAAACGGTCTCCCACGTGGACGGCCCTGTCTCGGATCGCCGGTCTCTGCAACCGTGCTGTCTTCAAGGCCGGGCAGGAGAACATCTCTGTGTCTAAGGTAGGCGGTCAGCGGCGCCTCCATGGCCTGCCCACCTTGCCGGGGCCCAGCTCCACCTCTCGCAGCCTCGGGGGCTTCGGGGCCCCCCTCCCTCCGTCCTCCACCCCCTCCCCCCCGCCGGCCCTCGTGACACTGAATTCTCCTCTGGCAGCGGGACACGGCCGGCGACGCCTCTGAGTCAGCTCTGCTCAAGTGCATCGAGCTATCCTGCGGCTCCGTGAGGAAGATGAGGGACAGAAACCCCAAGGTGGCGGAGATTCCTTTCAATTCCACCAACAAGTACCAGGTCTGGTTGGGGTGCTGGGACAGGAGCAGGGGAAGGGGCCGAAATGAGGGGGGTGCACAAAACCTAGGAAGAGTGGGGGCATCTGAGGGCCACGCTCCTCGCCCTGCCTCATCCCCCAGGAAAACCGGGGTGACTACATGTCTGGTTGCAAGGACCCCCCCAACTTCCAGACCTCTACTCCTCGCTATACCCCATCACCTTTCAGACTCTGGCTTCAGCCTCCCATCCCTTCCAGCTGTGGGGGTGAACCCCACCTCTGAAATTTCCTTAGGGTATCCCCCAGGCTGCAGGCGTCTGTTCAATGCCCGGAATGCAGTCTCAGCCGCGTCCTGTGTAAACACGCGGAGGCCAGCACGGTGGTGGGGCGCTGGTGAGAGAGCCAGCCAGCCCCTAGCACAGTGCCTGTCTTAACTGACCTTGGTAAATATTGGTGAGGTGGATGAATGTCCTATGGGCAGGTGACTCTCAGGTTACAGGGCTGGGCCTTCGAGGCCCCCACTCCCCTTCACACACACACACACACACACACACACACACACACACACACACATGGTCTCTCCCTCTGTCGGCAGTAGCTGATGGACCGGGGCTTAGTGCATCAGGGGACGTCTCCTTGGCAGGCCCCCTCCCTAACAGCCTGTCTTCTCTCCAGCTGTCCATCCATGAGCGAGAAGACAGCCCCCAGAGCCACGTGCTGGTGATGAAGGGGGCTCCGGAGCGCATCCTGGACCGCTGCTCCACCATCCTGGTGCAGGGCAAGGAGATCCCTCTGGACAAGGAGATGCAAGACGCCTTTCAGAACGCCTACATGGAGCTGGGCGGGCTGGGGGAGCGCGTGCTGGGTGAGAGGCAGGGAGTAGGGCTGAGCAGGGGCTCTGGGCCTCAGCGGCTGCCCCAGGACAGGGGCGTCGGGGGCACCCAGGCAGTCCCCACGCTGGGCTCACTCTTCCCTCCTGCCCGCGTCAGGGTTTTGTCAACTGAATCTGCCCTCTGGGAAGTTTCCTCGGGGCTTCAAGTTCGACACGGACGAGCTGAACTTCCCCACGGAGAAGCTCTGCTTCGTGGGGCTCATGTCCATGATCGACCCTCCCCGGGCTGCCGTGCCGGACGCCGTGGGCAAGTGCCGCAGCGCCGGCATCAAGGTATGGGCCTGGCCTCCCCCTCCCCTCCCCAGCGCCCCTCAGCCCCCATCTCTTCCAGCTGTGGGGGTGTCCCATGGCTGAGGGCCAGCGGGGGCTGTTGCGCTGCAGATGCCCAGGCCCCTTGTGGCCGCCTCCCTCTGCAGGAAAGTTCGGCCCTGCCTGGGGCTCTCGCCTGGTCCCTTTCGGTCGGCGACCAGGCACATCCTCTCCCCGACTCATTCTATTCTGATCTCGAGCCCACCTGGCGCTTGGGGCTTGGAGAGCTGGTTGCCCTACCTTCCCGACCAGTGCCCACCCTCTCTACCCCTGGGGGTGGGATGAGCAGCCTCCTGTCCGCGCCCACTCGCTCCCCACACCCCCCGTCAACGGGCTCCGGTCCTCACCCCACCCCCCAAGCACACCTCTCCGAGGTCCTCGTGTCCACGTGCAGTTGCTCCTCGGGGACAGCTCCTGCCACACTTGTCCTTCACTCTGCAAGTACCTATTGTTTACGGCCTGTGGACCAGACACTGTTCAAGGTGCCCGAGTTCAACAAACAGACGTAAACCCTGTCCATCCTGGAGCCTACTTTCCTGTTTCCAAGACGCCCTCTGCACCAGCCCCTTGCCCCATCTCATGGCCAGGCACGGTGCCGTGGCTGGCTCTTCTTTTCCCAGCATCTCAGCTGATACCACATCAGCTCGAGCTGCCCGCCCACTGAGGGCCAGGGGACACTCAGACGAAGGAGACGTGGTGCCTGGCCTCCGGAGCTCACGGGCTCTCTACGCTCAATCACAGAACCATCTGATAGCTAGGGTCGTGAGCACCTGCTGCGGGCCAGACGCTGTCATAATACAAACAGCCAGTCGTAGGAATCAGGCACTATGCTCACACTTAACCTGTATGAGCTCCGGTAATCTCCACAACAGCCTGATGAGTAAGCACCGGTATCGTCCCTTTTAACAGAAGAGGGAAACTGAGGCACAAAGGTTAACAGGCTCATAAGTGGTAGAGCCGGGATTTGAACGAAGGCAGCCTGCCGTTTCCTAACTATCACACTAAAGCACGTGTGTGGAGACGTGTGGACGTAAGGGATTTCTCAATCCCAATCACCCTGTCGCTGAGGTAGGCGTCATCAACCCCATTTAAAAATAAAACCAGCTGAGACTCAGCATGGGTAAGTCGCTATCCCAAAATAGACCTGCCAGTAAGGGGTGGGTCAGGTATGTGAAGCCTGGCCCGCTGTGTGGAAAGCCTTGCTCCTGCCCGGCAGGCTGACCACGATCTTGCCACGATCAGAGTCCTTGTGGAGGCCGGCGGACAGTACCCCAGGGATTTCAGAGCAGGGAGCAGTTAATGCTGCCTCAGAGAACTGGACAATGTTTTACCGAGCACGTGATATTCGACCTGGGCCTCGAAGGCCAGAGTGTTTTGTAAGGCAGGGCGAGGAAGACTGTCAAGGTCAGGGACAGTGCGTGTCCTGACGTGGTGAGGTGGCACGTAGGGTGCAGGTGCGTGGGGGGCGGGGGGCTCAGCAACACTGGGGATGGAGACTGGGACGTTGGGCCAGGGCCAGCTGGAAGGGCTTTGCCTAAATGCCTGACTTGGGCTTCATCCTGTGGCTCTCTGGGAGCCAGTTTTCAGGAGGCCACCCGGGTGGAGGAGGGCCTGGATCTGGAGAAGGCCTGGAGGCGAGGAGGCAGGGAGAGAGTCCGTGGGGCACTCGTCCAGGCAAGGACCTGAACCAGGGCGGCGACAGAGGGATGGAGGCGAGGAGTCGCGTCTCAGAAACACTTTGAGAACATGGTGACCAAGCTGGACATGGTCAGCGAGGGAGATGCAGAGACAAAGGGACGGAAGGCACAGAGGACAGTGTCGAGCTGGGGGCAGAGGGCAGGCTTGGTGGGGTGATGGGAGCGCATGACAAGCTCAGCTTTGACCTTCAGTTGGAAGCACCTGCTGGACACCCAGGGAGAGACAGCCCAGCTGGCCTAAGCACAGAGCCCAGGACAGAGGGCCAGGACCGGAGAGAGCGAGGCTCATCAGCACACGAGTGCCGTTCAAGACCCGCTAGAGAACCTGGATCAGGGAGGGGGGCCAGGATGAAGCCGGGGCCACCAGTCTTGGGGCAAGTAGAGAGAGAAGAGCCCGGGAATGGGGGGTCACGTTTACTGAGTGTCCCCCTAGTGCCATTCATTCCTCACGACAACCTTGGAAGGTGGGGCTTGTCCCCTCCTGGGGCCGAGACTCGGTGAAAAGACTTGTCTGAGGTGCTACAGCTGGGGAGGGCCGGTGTTCAAGCTTAGGTCCACCATCCGACTCCTCAGCCGCCCCTTCCACCTGGCGGCCACCTGGAGGAGGCAGGAAAGAGAAGGAATGAGCCGGGAACCGGGAATAATGGAGTCCCTGCAGACCAAGTGGGGCCAGGTTTCAAGGAGGGGCTGCTGGACAGTGCCAAGTACTCAGACGGGTCAAGCAGGATGAGGACTGCAAAGATGCTTTTGTCTTCAATTGGGGGGCCAAGTGGCCTTCGGGGGGCAGGTTCAGTGGCATGGTGGGGCTGGAAGAGAAGGCAGCGGGCCTTGAAGGGGCTTGCTCCTCAGTATCCGTGAGATTTGCCCACAGACCCACACGTGCAAATGCTTCTTCCTCTGCCTCCAATCCACCCCCGCTCATGACAGACAGCCTTGTAACCCACCTCTCAGATGCCAGCCACCCCCCCACCCCCCCAAACTCCATCCATTCTGCAAGAATCACCTTCTTCCCACATGGAGAAGGGATGTCAGAGGCAGCGAAACAGGAGGTGGAAGGCTGGGGGGCGGGGGGCCATGTCCCCTTCCTCCCTACTCTGACCGGCTGGATGGCCCGCACCAACCACGTGGACACTAAGAAAACGTGTCCTACTCCTGGCTCCGTAACCTTGAGGGAGTTATGGGCCCTTTCTAAGCCTTCGTCCCTCATTGGTAAGTGAGGGGTCTTTCCAGCTCAGAAGCCCCATAGCCCATGAAATCCAATCTCTGAGGATCCTCTTTCAAGAGGCCCCTGTTAGTTTGTTACTCATCATGGAGGCTTTCCTCCATGGAAGCAAAGTATCTCTGACTCCCTAAGGACAACTTGTCACCCCCTCAAATACACACACACACACACACACAGGGTTCCACCATTTTGGCTGGGATCTCTGACTCTGGGAAAGGAATGGATTGGGAGGGGGTGTTAATACTGCTTTTCTTTTCTCTCATCTCCTTGCTACCAGGTGATCATGGTGACCGGGGACCACCCCATCACAGCCAAGGCCATCGCCAAGGGTGTGGGCATTATATCAGAAGGCAACGAGACCGTGGAGGACATTGCAGCCCGGCTCAACATTCCCGTCAGCCAGGTCAACCCCAGGTGAGGTGTCCATGGGACAGCCCCGTCTCCGATCAACCCGTCCTGTCCCCCAGAATGCTTCAGGGCCCCGGGGGGTGTTTTGGATCGCTCCTCTGGGACCTTCGCAGGCCTTACCCGTGACACCTCAGCGGCCGGCTCCTCAGCCCTGAGTGTGTCCAGGCCGTGCCCCCAACTCACTGTGCAAACTCAGAGATGTCCCATTACTGTCCTGAGCCACCGTTCTCTCCACTACAAATTTAGGGAAGCATCTACACTGCAGGGTGGCTACGGGGGTGAGGTGTGTGTAAGAAAACTAGCACGTTGCCTAGCAACGACCGTGCTGGGTGAAGATGTCGCCTCACTTCCTCAAAGAGAGAGATGGGACACACAGGCCACGGAGGGAGGGCGAGGAGGACCACAGCCCCGGGGACCCTGCGGGCCAGCGGGCGGGCGGCGGGGAGTCAGCCCCTCTGCCCCCACCGTCCAGAGAAGCCAAGGCGTGCGTGGTGCACGGCTCCGACCTGAAGGACATGACGGCGGAGCAGCTGGACGAGATCCTCAAGAACCACACGGAGATCGTGTTCGCGCGGACGTCCCCGCAGCAGAAGCTCATCATCGTGGAGGGCTGTCAGAGGCAGGTGAGCGAAGCAGGGCCGGCCGGCGGGGTGGGCCGGGCGGGGCCTCGACGGGCTTCCTCCCCTGCTCTGGCTGTGCTTCGTCCAGGGGGCCATTGTGGCGGTGACCGGGGACGGCGTGAACGACTCCCCCGCGCTGAAGAAGGCTGACATTGGCATCGCCATGGGCATCTCGGGCTCCGACGTGTCGAAGCAGGCCGCCGACATGATCCTGCTGGACGACAACTTCGCCTCCATCGTCACGGGCGTGGAGGAGGGTGAGGGGCCACGCGGGCCGGAGTGGCATTCCGCTTCCCGGGCCTTTGCCCCAAGGCAGGGCCACCTCGGGATCCCAGGCACCTGCAGCCCGCTCTGGCTTCCTTCAAACACAGAGTCTCCCTCTCTGGGGAACACGGGCAGCCACGCTCCAGGGGCTTGGGCTGGGGTGGGGGGCCTCCCATGTCCCTGATGTCCCCGGACCTCCCCCCAGGCCGCCTCATCTTCGACAACCTGAAGAAATCCATCGCGTACACCCTGACCAGCAACATCCCCGAGATCACCCCCTTCCTGCTCTTCATCATCGCCAACATCCCCCTGCCTCTGGGCACCGTGACCATCCTCTGCATTGACCTGGGCACTGACATGGTGAGGCCAGGGGTTGGAGCAGTGCAGGGGGTGGAGGCGGGCGGCCGAGGCAAGGAGAGGAGCCCCAGGGCAGCTGGCTAGCCTGCGACAGTTGAGGGAACAGAAGCCCGAGACCTGGGCCATAATAGGGTCTTGGTAATGAGTGCTGGATTCCATCACAGATTCCTTCCCACTGACCGTTCTCTGCACCTGTCGGCTCCCTTCCCCTGCCCTCCTCCCCCCACTCACCCTGCACACAGGTCCCCGCCATCTCCTTGGCCTACGAGGCAGCAGAGAGCGACATCATGAAGCGACAGCCGAGGAACCCCCAGACGGACAAGCTGGTGAATGAGAGGCTCATCAGCATGGCCTACGGACAGATCGGTGCGGCGGGGCCCTGGGGCTCGGGGGGACCCCATGAGAAGTCCCTGCCCAGCTGATGGAGGGATGAGCCCCAGTGGCCCCCCGAGGGGCCAGGACATCCATCTCCGGCCGAGTGGCTGGTCCCACCCTGCTGCCTCCTCTGACCCAGGCCGGCCTTTTGCCCCCCCCCCCCAGGGATGATCCAGGCGCTGGGGGGCTTCTTCACCTACTTCGTCATCCTGGCGGAGAATGGTTTCCTGCCGTCGAGGCTGCTGGGAATCCGCCTGGACTGGGATGACCGGTCCATGAACGATCTGGAGGACAGCTACGGGCAAGAGTGGGTGCGTGGGGCCTCGAGGGGGGATGCCCGGGCCCGAGGGGGTGGGTTGGGTGCCTGTGGGAGTGGCCGGGGGGCCAGCTGGGGCGGGGGACTAAGGGCACCCCGTGCCCGGGGTTTGATGAGTTCCCCCAGCGCGCTGCCCCCGCCCCTCCCCTCACCTCTCATGCTGCCCTCCCTGCCCCCCTCCCCGGCCCCCGCAGACCTACGAGCAGCGGAAGGTGGTGGAGTTCACCTGCCACACAGCCTTCTTTGCCAGCATTGTGGTCGTGCAGTGGGCCGACCTCATCATCTGCAAGACCCGGCGCAACTCAGTCTTCCAGCAGGGCATGAAGTGAGTGCCCCCCCCCCCCCCCCCCCCCGGCCGGGAGGGCCCCGGGGGCCCCCCCCCCCCCCCACGGGCCCCCTCGCCCTGGCCCACAGCTGGGAGGAGAGAGCATCAGATTGCACCTGCCCGGCCGTCTGAAATAGGTGTCTGGAGAGGAAGGGGTCATATCACCATTTCTGATGAGTTTTAATTTTGCTCCTAATCTACTGCTTTAAGGTTTCCTTCCCTGTCCCTTCCTTTTCATCTTTCCACACCTCTCCCATTTTTTCCCTCTTCGCGCCCGTCCTCCCTTCCCTTCTCCATCTCACACTCCAACAACACCCACCCCACCCTCTGCCGAGCCCTAAGTGCAGGTGCCTCGTGCCCCCCACCATGTGCAGGTAGCTCTAGTTTGACAGCACTGTCCCCTGCCCTGCGGAGGTGTGTTACCCTCGTGGGGGCTGGGAGCTGCTCAGGGGCAGGCTCGTGCCTTCTTAGAGTGTGAGTCACCATGGGCCAGTCATCGTGCTGTGATTCAAACACACCTTTGAACCTCACAATAGCTCCATGAGGTAGGTGCTACTTTCCTTTTATGGGCCAGAGACCCCAAAAAGGTTGTATGAGATGCCTGAGGTCACCCAGCTGCAAGGGTTCACCCAGGCCTGCTTCTAGCGCCCAAGCTCTCGGTGACCGCACGGGGCGGCTGGCCGGTCAGGGTGTGGGCCCCGTCGGTGCTCAGCAATGCGGACAACTGTTAGTGCTAGAACAATCGCCAGCGCTGCTAACCCCAGGCCTCTGCAAAGCCAGTGGAAAAGGAAAGGCGCCCTGAGGACCCCAACGGCGGCAGCCCCACCTGGGGCCCGGGGCGGGGCGCTCAGAGATGCTGTTTGCAAGGTTCCAAAGCTTTATGGAAATCAGCCCCATACCAGAGGGCCACTAGGCTTACTAACGTGTCACTCTGAGGCAGAAGCGTAGTGTGAAGGGCTGTGATCGCACGCTAACGCGCAGCTCTGGCTGGAAGGTATTTATTTCCAATTTTAAATGGGGAAGTGATAGTCATTACTTATCAACAAATAGAGCACCATCAATTAAAATGGGGTCTTTATCGAAGAAGAATAGGAGGGATCCTTTAGTGAGCGGCACGTTTGGGAGATGCTGGCACAAACCATAAAGCCACGCACTGTGTGAGGCTGTAACGGGGAGAAATAATCCCACCGAGCCCTTTGCACATTCCAGAACTTTCCACGCTTTATCTCCCGTTCTATTCCCAGCAACCCCATGACATACAGTAGTAACCCCACCTCACAGGGAAGGACCACGAGGCTCAGAGAGGTGCAGAAACCGTGCCTACCACCAAAAGCTAGTAAGTGGCACAGCTCCAACTAGACTCTGCCGGTCTGACTCCAGCAACTGCTCTCAGAACCGTACTCGGTCCTGCTTTTCGGTTCTGAGGTCACGGACACACACCCGGCATTTACCTTCCAGGGAGTGGACAGCTCCCTCTTTGCTAAGTGCTTTACAAACGTTCTCCCCTTTATTCAATATCTACGACCACCAACGACCAGAGCCAGGGAGACACTGAGAATGTGTAGGACACGCACGGGCTCTCCGAGCGCCTTGCTGGGCAGATGACGCGGACTGACACAGACCGCGTGCCTGGAGCCATAGCAAGAGCATGCACCGCGTGAGGGCAGCCCCACGACTCGGGAAGGCAGCCCGTGTTGACCTCAGAGCACATCAGCAACACGTTAGAAACATTGACGTGATAGAGGAATACGTGTGTTATAGGCAGCGATCGGAGGTGAGATCAGTAAGCAGAAAAAGTAAAGAAATCTACTTTGGTTATGCGTAGCAGGAGAAGAGGGTGTTTGACGACGGAGGGCGGAGGGCGGCGTCTATGACCGTCCCGGGGTGTCTTCCGCCACCAGGGCTCTCCCTGCATCTCCCCCACCCCCACCCCATTCAACACCACCTACCCTCCTTTCTTTGCCTTTCCAGGAACAAGATTCTGATTTTTGGGCTGCTGGAGGAGACGGCCCTGGCGGCCTTCCTGTCCTACTGCCCTGGCATGGGGGTGGCCCTCCGCATGTACCCGCTCAAGTGAGTGTGGCAGGGCCCGGGTTCTGGTCTTCTGATCCCACTTTATGTGACCACCCTGGGGTGCCCCCGACACTCTCCCTGTTTCTGTTTGGTGCAGGGTCACCTGGTGGTTCTGCGCCTTCCCCTACAGCCTCCTCATCTTCCTCTATGACGAGGTCCGGAAGCTCATCCTGCGACGGTACCCCGGCGGTAAGCACCCCTGCCCCCCGGTGCCCCACCAGTGCACCCCATGCCTGGCCACCCCCCAGGGCTCCCCACCCAAACCATTCCTACTGTGGCTCCTTGCTCCTTCTCCTCATGCCCCCAGGTCCTCAGAGCCCTGACCCTGCCTCTTCCCCACAGGCCTGGGACCCCCAACACACAGGTGGTGCTCAGGCCCCTCCTCCCACCCGGATCACAGGACACAGAATTAGGAGGGCCCAGGTCACCTAGTCACCCTGCCACGTTTTATAGAAACGGAGAAGTGCAGAGGTGAATTTATTTGCTTGGGGTCATAAAGCAAGGAAGAGCAGAGCTGCCTCTAGAACCCAGGCTTCCTGATTCCCGGGCAATGACCAAGTTTGGCTTTTTTTTTTTCCAACAAGTATTTTTGACCCCTTACTGGACGTTGAAAACGAATGGCCTACAAGCCAAATTCGGCCCGTGGATACTGTTTGGTTTGGTCCGCCCTTTGTGTGGCTGTGTTTTGTAACTGGCCCAATAGCTACAGCTTAGGGGCTTTCACATAAAATCCGTATTTCTGACTTCTGAAAAATCATGAGCTGTCAACCCCACGCACGTCTCGGCACGGCCACCACGGGCAGTTTGCCCCTTTACAGAGTCATCTGTTACCTGCCTAGCCCCTGCCTCTCCCCACCCAGCCCACCCTGTGCCCGCCCCTAACCTGTGGTCCCAGCTCCCTGGCTTCCTCCCCTCCCTCTCACCCTGATTTCGCCCTCCTCGGGACTTCCCTGGGCCCCTGCACCAGGCCTGGGCTGCACACATGGCCCAGCCCAAGGGGTCGGATCTCTGCCCCCCTCCCCCCACCGTGAGCTCACGACATGCCCTCCCCCCCATCTCTCCCACAGGCTGGGTGGAGAAGGAGACGTATTACTGAGCTGTCCGAGGAAGGACCAGGCTCGGGGCTGGGGCGCCTCAGGTGGTGCGGGGATGGTGATGCGGAGAAGACTGGGGGTGCTGCGGGAGGGTTCGGGGAGCGACAGTGAGGCCACTCAGCAGGCTAAGTTCGGGGCGAGTCGGTAAATAAGCCCAGAGTGATTGCCTTGCAGACCCAACTATGAACAATCAGATTACACACCACATGCTAGGGTCCTTCCCAGGTCCTGCTCCACCTGCTCCGTCCTGTTGTCCACTTTTTCTGAAGAATTGAGGGTTACCCCAGCCTCCCCCCCCCCCCACTGTCTGCCCATGCACACCCACCTCCCACTAGAACAGATCAACACCCAAAGGCAGGGACCTGTCTCTACCGGGAGGAAGGGACCGTCTCAGATCTCACCCATGTCCATCTCTCCAGCCTTACCCCACTGTCCATCCCACCCCTCCTTTGCTTCCTGCCCGACTCTGACCCCGCTTCCCCTCAGGATGAGACACAGTTCCTCCTGGTGAGTGCCAGGCGTCGGGCCAGAAAGGGAAGCTGGTTGCAGAAGCCACGCATCCCCAGGCAAGGCTGGTTAAGAACCTCTAGAGGAGAGAGGGCAGGGGGGTGGGAGGCCGAGGATGGACACGGTAACGGGAGCCGGGGAGGAGTGTGCCAAGGACAGGACAGCTGATGTGTGGTCTCCAGCCCTGGGTCCTGCCCTTTTAGAGCTTCCTGCCAGCAGACCAAATCCAGATGTCATCAGAGTAGCGACAAAGGCAGGCCAGAGTGACCCAGGAGCTCCACGGGGACCCCACACCCCTGCAGCAGGCAGTCCCCACGACCCTGCTTTGTGTCCTCTGGGCCACGAGGCCCAGGTGTCACAGAGGCTCCAGCGCTCTTGGTCCCTTGCGCCTGGTAACACCCGGCCCTCCAGAAAGCTAAGTCCTCGAAGTCTCAACTTGTTCCCAGAGGGATGGGTGCCAGTTCATTCCCTGGCCCTGCCACCCCTTTCTCCTTTGTGCCCATCCTGATGAACCGGCGTCATTCCAGGAATTGCCTGGCCATCCACTGGAACCAAGGTGGAGGAAGTCCCCGGAACCTTTCTGTCGCCCATGCATGCAGAATCAGCTTAGGTCAGGAGACTGGCCAGACCCTCTGGACAATGAGAGAGCAGACGTTAGGAGGGCTGTTCCTCCCAGGCAAACGCCCTTCACGTTAGTGATCATCCCCCCGCCTTCCCGCTTTCCAAGACTGAGAGTTGGTTTCAGGTTCCTAGGGGAGATGCTTTGCCTTCCTTTACGTGCTCCCACCTAACAGTTTTGCTCTGCAGGCAGCTCTGCCCCTTCTGTAAGCCTGGCCTAGAAGGCAACTGGGAAGTTCCTGTAGAGACACCCAGATGGGCCAAGCGAGAGCCCTACCTAGGGAAACCCGAAGACCTAAGGCAGAAAAGAAGGAGGCCCGTGAACGAGCTCCCGCGGGCTCTCACTTCCCTACATTGGAACTTTACTTTATCAGAAGTACCTTAAAAATAAGTGAGTCGTTGCTTTGGGCTCGGAAACCTAAATGGGAAACCATATTAATTTGGGCCTGATTAATTTGAGACTTGTTGACTGTGGACAAAGCCTCTTTGCCCAATCAATGAAAAAACAGCATTCATTTAGCAAATTAAAAGCATAAACCACATTGCTAGGGATGGCATATGTAGTCTACCTAAAACAATACTTCTGAAGCACTTCAGGAATATCTATGTAGAAGTAGCGTATGCATGGGCTCATCATCGTCAGTTCTCATGTGTTTGTTAAAGAAACATTTGCAAAACCTTTACCTGGTGACCTTTTGTAAGACATTAGTTTGAGGTACTACGTATGTACTTGAAAATAATAAAGTTGCCTTTCTTTATGAAAAAGAAAGCCCTTCCATAATTCAGATTTCTAGACTGAATACTTACCTCCCTCCCAGACTGTGGTATTGAGAGTATGCTATGGCAAGACTCGGCTCGTGGAGCAAGCAGCAAAGAACGGCAAGGAGATGGGGAGAGGTTGGGAACAATCTGGGGGCAGACGATGTCGGGGGGAGAAACCCAGAGGGGAAGAAGTGAGTCTGCAAAATGATCTGGAAGAAGATAGAGTAGAGGCCTCCTTCCTCAAGGGGGAGCCTACCCCCGAGAGCCACAAAGGTCTGTTCAGAACAGAGAAGGACCGATGAGCCTATTTGAGCCCAAATCCTCAAGGCCACTTCTGCTTTTTCTGTTCCAGACCAAAATCAGGCCACTCTCAATCTGAGGGGTGGGGAAAGGAGACGGCGGGCTGAGCCCCGCTCCCGCCCCAAGGTCAACACCAACTAGGAGTCTACACTGTAGACAGAGCGCTGTTCTGGGTGCTGGTAGGGGACGGAGGGAAAAGTAGCTGCAATCCTTGAAATTCCCCTAATTAGAAGACTCTGGAAGCCTTCACGGGCGGGTGGGGTGCAATGGGCAGGCGTGTGCTGCAGATGCAGGGCTGGCTGGGTGCTGTGCATTCCCCCCGGGGTCCCGGGGAATGGGATCTGGGAATAGCAGTCAGAAGTCCGTGCCTGGGGCGCCTGGGTGGCTCAGTTGGTTAAGCCACTGCCTTCGGCTCAGGTCATGATCCTGGAGTCCCGGGATCTAGTCCCGCATTGGGCTCCCTGCTCAGCGGGGGGTCTGCTTCTCCCTCTGCCCTCTTCCCTCTCGTGCTCTCTGTCTCTCATTCTCTCTCAAATAAATAAATAAAATCTTTAAAAAAAAAAAAAAAAAAAAGAAGTCCGTGCCTGGCACTTTTACTTCAGCTCTGAGGGCATGGTGACGGTGACCATGGCAGGAACTGTGCAAGCATTAACCCCAACTGTCGGACCCTTGTCTGTATAATCTCATTTAATCCTACTTCAGGCCCTTTCTTCCTGATCATGCCACTGCCAGACACACATGCCCAGCTCCCTCACCCCGTTCAGAGGGCTCCTCCAACAGTCCCTCCTCAGAAAGGCCCGCACAGACACCCCAATAAAATCGCACTTCCGGCGCACCTGGGTGGCTCAGTCGGTTCGGCTCGGTCGTGATCCCAGGGTCCTGGGATCGAGCCCCGCATCAGGCTCCCTGCTCATCGGGGAGCCTGCTTCTCCCTGTCCCTCTGCTGTTCCCCCTGCTTCTGCTCTCTTGCTCACACTCTCTCGCAAATAAATAAAATCTTAAAAAATAAAATAAAATTGCACTTACAGCAGCTCGTCCACCATTCTCTTTGTTTTTATTCGTAAATGCTTACTACCTCAAGTTTAGAGAGAAAATATATATACAATTCAAGTATACATAGAGTTGTTTGTACTTTTTTTGTTTGTTTGCCTGACTCCTTCTGCAACATAAGTTCCATGCACAAAGGGATTTTTTTTTCTTTTATTCACCACCTTAATCTTTAACTATCTAAAACAATGCCAGATACATACTGGGCTATTAATAAAGATGGGCCGGATGACTGAAAGTATCCTCGGGATCCGGGAAGATGGACACTACTGTTGTCTTTAATTTACAGAGGAGAAAACTTCAGCTTGGAAGGGTCATTTACTTATTTTTTTTTCTAAAGATTTTATTTATTTATTTGAGAGAAAGAATGAGATAGAGAGAGCACATGAGAGGGGGGAGGGTCAGAGGGAGAAGCAGACCCCTGCCGAGCAAGGAGCCCGATATGGGACTCGATCCCGGGACTCCAGGATCATGACCTGAGCCGAAGGCAGTCGCTTAACCAACTGAGCCACCCAGGCGCCCCATTTACTTATTTTTAAGGAGGCTCCAGGTCTAGCATGGAGCCCAACATGGGGCTTGAACTCACAACCCCGAGATCAAGAGCCCAAGAATCGGACCTCAACTGACTGAGCCACCCAGGTGCCCCCTGCTTGGAAGGGTTAAATTACGTCGTCAAAGTTTCCAGGATGTGCATCAGAATCGGGCTCTGACTCTCCATCCCCGTGGCTCCAGGGCCAGCCTCTTAGCCACACTCACGCTCACTGCAGCCCCAGGGACAGCCAGCCTGTGGGCCCAGGGGGAACCTGGTCAGCCCAGTGGTTTAGTGAACTGGGGGGCGGTTTTGGGGAGGGAGCCAGGAATCTGTGGGAAATGAACGGTGGAGCCGGAGGGGCCGGGCAGACCCAGGTGATTAGAGCCAGGCAAAGGGAGAGGATTGCAGCTTAAAGATGCTGCAGCAGAGTAAGAAAAAAGACACAAAGAGATTCATCAGTCTGCTAGAGGATTTAGCCCAAGGTGGAGGGAGTGCCAGAGGTTAAGGCCAACCTTTGATCCAGGCAGAAATGCTTTCCATGGCCTTTCGTTTTTATCTACGGAATAGGAAACGTGATGACTCATCAGAGACAGATGACAAGCTAAATATTCATAACGCTAAGAATGTAGCAAAAAATAGGAAAAAATGAGTAGATCACTATCAAGAGAAGACATCTGATACAAAATGAAATCAGAGAGGGAGACAAACCATAAGAGACTCCTAATTATAGGAAACAAAGTGAGGGCTGTTGGAGGGGAGGGGGGTGACGGGCATTAAGGAGGGCACATGATGTCATGAACACTGCGTGTTATATGCAACTGATGAATCACTGACCTCTACCTCTGAAACTAATAACACACTATATGTTAACTAAACGATATATTTTTAGAGATTTTATTTATTTGACGAGAGCGAGAGAGAGAGTGAGACCAGAAACACAAGCAGGGGCAGAGGCAGAGGGAAAAGCAGACTCCCCTCAGAGCAGGGAGCATGATGTGGGGCTCGGTCCCAGGACCCTGGGATCATGACCTGAGCTGAAGGCAGACACTTAACAACGAGCCACTCAGGCACCCCCACTAATTGATTTTTTTTTAATGAGTCTTTTTTTTTTTTTAATGAGTCTTTCAAAAACATCCTCAGCTCCATTGAATTCAGTGGAGGATTTTTTTTCCAAATTCCTCAAAGACATCCTTATGTTATTTCAACTGTACTAGAATACAGAAAAAAAAAAACTGTATCGCCCAGCCTATTTTATGAGACAAATACAGTTTTGATAAAATTTAATGAAATATATCTATAATGATGACCAGTACCTCACGGAATGCAAGTACAATATATTATATGGAAAACTAACAATTAACGTTTACTAGAAAAAATGATTAGTCATTTCAAAAAAATGTTGAGAAAGTAATCAGTAAAATTCAACATCTATTCTGGATTAAAATGTGGGAAGAAAAAGCATATAGGAAGAGCCGTCGTGCTCAGAGAAGAGAGGAGGAGATGCAGTACATCAGGAGAACTATCATAACAACCACAAGAAAAGCACCAGCAACATTTCAAATCCTGAATTAGGACTTTATATTTAAATGGTCTAAATAGGGACGCCTGGGTGGCTCAGTCGGTTAAGTGGCTGCCTTCGGCCCAGGTCATGATCCCAGGGTCCTGGGATCGAGTCCCATATCGGGCTCCTTGCTCAGTAGGGAACCTGCTTCTCCCTCTCTCTCCCTCTGCTTGTGCTCTGTCAAATAAATAAAAAAAATCTTTAAAAAAAAATAAAAATAAAAATAAAATAAATAAATTAAATAAATAAATAAATAAATAAATAAATGGTCTAAATAAAGGGACAAAGGAGATGTTAAATACCTAAAAAATCCAAGGAAGTCCTCCAAAACAAAGCAACAGCAAGAACAACAACAACAACAAAGCCTAGAAGCAATGAGTTCAAAGCCACAGGGTAGGAGATAACAGTTCTTTCAAACATCACACGTATCCCTAAAATCAGTGAGACAGAAAATACAGTACAAACAGCTTCCATTTACAACAGAACCAAAGCCGATTGCACTCAAGATTTCGTGTGCGTGACATATGGCACTTACTAAAGAAACTTTAAAAGCGCAACGAGGGTAACAAAGACAAACAGGAACACGGGGATTGCTAATCCCGACTGCTGTCTGGGAGACAGAACGTAGGAAAGAGAAACAGAAGTTCCTCTCAAGACTCAATCCAATATCAAAATCCTCAGTGTTTTTACAGAACATGACATGTTGGTTGTGACATTTGGCTGCAAGAGGGGTCAGGCAAGAACATCAGAGTTTGTTATAAGTAATTATGAAACCCAAGAGCAGACAACTGTGGGGCTACCATAGGGACCTTAACAGATTTTAAACCATGGCAGACCAAAGTGGCAATCAACAAAACCTTGAACATTAAGATAAAACCTGCAAGTTCATCATTCATTCAACATATTCGTAGGGACTATTTGTGGACCAGCCACTCTGAGCTATTCTGGGAACTGGGTATACAGCCGTGAATAAGCCAGGAAAAGTCCCCACAATCACAGTCACGGAGAAACAATTAACAAGTCAACAGATAAGTGGACGGATGATTTAAGAAGGTGGGGAGTACAGTGAAGGTCACAGGGATGGATTGAGGGCTGCATGTTGGGGTGTGGGGGCAGTGAGGGGTGGGGGTGTGGAGGGTGGGGGGCATGAGGGGTGGGAATTGGGGGTGGAGGGTGGGGGGTGAGGGGTGGGGATGGGGGTGGAGTTGGGAGGGCAGCTATATTGGGTTTGGCAATCAGAAGGCCTCTCTAAAGAGGGAGATTTTTGAGCTAAGATCTGTGGAACAGAATGGGGTTTCCAAAAATAATTTCAATTGATTCTATGTCAGTCAAGTTGCTTGATGGGGTGGGGGGGACCTCCCATGTGCAAGGCTGGGCTGAGGGCTGTGCTCACATAGATGTGAGCTTGGTGATTTTAACTTTAATTCGATCCTTGCTCTCAAGGGCTTCATGATTACACACGAAGACTGGGGGGAAATCCCTAAGAATAAGAGAACAGTGGGAAACTGGAAAAAGTATAAGAACAATTCACAGAAAGAAAAATGAACTCCAGAAAGCCCATTAGCTATAAGGGAAAAAATGCTCACCTAGACAGTAAAGAAATGCAAATTAAAACTATAAGATAAAAAATTTCAACAATTATAACGGTGGAAATAAGAAAGATCAAAGTCATCCGATGCGATCACACACTTGCCTCTCGTCGCTGGGACTCATATAGGAAGAGCCCTTTCCAAGAGCAATCTGGCAGAATTTCTAAAACTTTAGATGAGAGGAACCTATGATTCAGCAACAGAAATCGATTCCACGGAAACTGAAGCTCAGGGACCTAAAGGGAACTCTGTAGGAAGTTGCTACTGCAGCGATGTTTCTAATGATTCAAAAGAAAAGGAAATTATCCTATAAATCCATCAAGAGGGGAATGACTGAACAGCTCACGGTCACGGCAGAATCTGGAACACATCGCAGATGTTACACACAGAGCCGCTCAAACACAACAGACTGACAACCAAAGGGGACGTGGACGATTCTATACAGATTAAGAAGGTATTTTCTTCGAGATTCTATGTGTATACACAGAGAAAAGACTGGAAGGATGTACACACACTGTCAAGAGCAGTAACAGTGGGGAAGTGAGATTTGCAGTTTTTATTTTGTACATTTTTAATAGAGAGAAGTAAAACCCAATCTGATCTAGGGAAGAAACAGATCATCATTGTCCCAGCAGGGAGGGAGAATCTCTATTTCTGAATAGAGAAGGAGCATTGCGTCAGCACCAAGATGATGTTTTCTGATGTAGCCGTATTTTTTTTTTTTTTTGGTGCAGTCATATTTTTAAAAAGCATGCCATACTCAAATGCAGTAAAACAAATATCAGACAAGATCAGAAAGGGAAAATGTCTGCAGCATGCATAACGGAGAAAATCTATAAATGATAGAAATATACAGCTGCTTCAGAGATCCTTTTTAGGAGGAGGTATTTAGACATAAAACATAAATAAAATTAACTTTATCAAAGTACTTACTGAGATGTCAAAGAAGGAGAACAGAAAAGAAAAATATGTCCTATTAAAATGAGGAAATACAAGGCTGTCATGCAGAAAAGAATAGTTCTATTCACACTAAGAAGAGCTGCACATTGGGACGTCTGGGTGGCTCAGTCGTTTCACGTCTGCCTTTGGCTCAGGTCATGATCCCAGGGTCCTGGGATCGAGCCCCACATTGGGTTCCCTGCTCTGCAGGAAGCCTGCTTCTCCCTCTCCCACTCCCCCTGCTTGTGTTCCTGCTCTCGCTGTGTCTCTCTCTGTCAAATAAATAAATAAAATCTTAAAAAAAAAAAAAAAAAGAAGAGCTGCACATTAAGCCACAAGTGAAACTAAAAATAGTTAATTCAAGCTATTTCTTGAGCACATACTACGTATATGAGACATTGTGCTTTACACAGAGCACCTCAATTTAATCCTGACTCTTGCCACCTTAGGTAGACAGTATCCCCCTTACAGACGAGGAAAGAGAGACACAAAGAGGTTAGGTAACTTGCTCAAAGCCACACAGCTGGTGAGCAGAGGAGTCAGGATTCAAACCCAGGACTGATTCAAATGCCCAAGATCTGACCTATTCTGCTGTAATCTCCTAAAACTAAAAGCTCGAGGTCAAGGAGGGCGGAGAAGCAGGCCTCAGTAAGAACATGCTCACACACAGGGCCTGCTTTATTTTTTTTTGTCAGCTGCCAAGGGTCCGGGTGAGCCCCGGAAGCCGGCAAGACCCAGCTGGGACCTGGGTCCAGTCTGGCGCTCACGCTGACGTTCTCGCTGAGGCGGGTCCTGCTCCTGTCGCCCTCCAGCCCGGAGACGGGACTCCTGGACTCTGGGCCAGAACTGTCCTGAGGCCTTTGTGACCACAGACCTGGGGGTTGCCACGGCACCCACAGGGCCTGGGCCAGGGGCCACCTCCCCCTGACCCACCTGCTTGGCGCCCTCAGCATCTGCACCTCCTCGCCGAGGCTGCCCCCATAGTGTCCCCAGCCCTGGCCTGCCGCCTGCCGCCCGCCTCCTGCTTGGCCTCCCCTTCCCTGGAGCCCACCTCCGGCCTCTGCTCTCCCCGGGCGGTGTTCCCCCTGCCCTCTCCTCCTCACTCCCTGGCCCTCCCCGTCCTCTGTCCCCCCCACCCCGCCGCTTCTCCCTGTGCCTCCCCACTTCTTCACCTCGCCCTTGGCTTCCTCCCCACCAGCTGAGCTGGGTCAGCCATATCTAGGGAGGACAATGGGGCGCGGGGGGAAGAAGGGGACCGTGACCCCTCACGAGCAGAACCCAAGCCCAAGACCTAAAAGGGGGTCTAAAATGGGGAAGAGAAGAAAAATGAAGAGGAAAAAAAAGACTGCATTGGAGGAGCTGAAGAAGGAAGTGGTCCTGGTGAGAACCCCCCAGCTGCTCTCCTCAGCCCTGCAGCCCGGCCCCTCCCGCCCTGACGGCACCCCCCAGGCCGGGCCCTCCGCCCCAGGGGCTTCTCCCCCTCCCCTGGAAATGACCCGGGTCACCACCCATCCCCCAACGACTCCACTGTCCCCTCAGGAGGATCACAAATTAACCTTGGAAGAGCTGAGCTCCAAGTACTCCGTGGACCTAACGATGGTGAGCAAAGGAAGCCCCTGCTGGAGGCGGAGGGTCTCCTTCCGATGCGGAGCCCCCACCCCATCCCCGGGGGGGCAGCAGTGGAGCTGCAAGTCGGGGCCCTAACTTCCAGGTCAATGTTGTTACCCTTCCCTCCTCCCAGCCAAATTCCCCGGCACACACACTGAGGAAAGCCCAGCACGGTAATGCCCCAGAGTTCAGGGTCAGATGAGAGAAAGGAGAATACACTTCTCCAACCCTTGTCCCCGGGGCCCCCTCTCCGCTCTCATAAATTCTCAAGACCCTAAAGAGCTTTTGTTTCTGTGAGTTACATCTATCCATAGCTATCATCTTCAACATTAAAATTGAGAAAATTAAAAAATACTTCCTAATTCATTTAAAAACAAGAGTAAATCCATTATATATTAGTATAAATAATATTTGTATGACAACTATTTTCCCAAACAAAAACTTAGTGGCGTTTGACATTTCTGCAAACCTCTTTAATGTCTAGGTTTTTTTTTAAATGTCTAGTTTTTTAAGAAAAGGCAGCTGGATTCCCATATATTTTCAGTATTAAGTCTGTTGTGATATGTGACCATACGCTCAAGAGCAAGAATGGAAAAAGGCGAACCATGATTTAGCACTATTGTGAAAATCATCTGATCGCGGGACCCCATGGGCCCCCCAGACCACACTTCAACATTAAAACCACATATTCTATTACCCTTAGTATTGCTACCACTAATACGAGGACCACAAATAAAAACTTAAAGGCCCGCAAAACGTAAGTTTTTAGTTCTAGAATTGCTTCACCGAAGGGACTTTGTCTGGTAACCAGGGAGGCACGAATGAGGCTTGTCCTGCTTTCATTCAAGTCGTACGTTTTTCAGGGGAAGCTGGGGTGTCCAGTGGGGATGAAGGAGAGCTTGTTTCCTAATCCTCTGGTGGGTTCTGCTATTACTCTCAGAAGGAAAAGCACACAAGGCTCCAGTGGGAATCTGTACCTGCGTGTGTTTGGTTGGCGTTTTTTCCCCCATGTCTAAGAGTCAAAGTGTAAATGTCCTTATGTTATTGACATAAGGTATTGTACCCCATCATTGCATTAGCCTCGCTCATTATACCGTGAACTGTTGACCGTTACCTCCCACTAGGGTGGCGCTCCGTAAGGGGGGGACCGTTCCCACTCATTCTGCTGTCCTACCACAGTACCCGCCCAAGATAGGAGTTCAAAAGGTTTGTGAATCAGTCCACCAACTACAAATCCTTCCTATGTAACCGTGCTAAACAAGGGAGATCTCTTCTGTACTGCAAACTCTAGGAAGAGCTTCCAGGGTGACCTTCAGAGAGCTCCATTGGTCTGTAGACACACCTGGGGTTATAAATGGCACCTCTGAGCTTCCCTGTAGCTGCTTCTCTGCTCATGGCTCTCTGTCCTTTCCTATTTCCTCTCCACACAGGGCCTGAGCCCCAGAAGGGCACAGGAAATCTTAAGACAAGATGGACCCAATACACTTACCGCGCCCCCCACCACTTCAAAATGGGTCAAGTTCTGTAAACAGCTGTTCGGTGGCTTCTCGATCCCACTCTGGATTGGTGCCATTCTCTGCTTCGTGGCCTATGGCATCCAGTTACACTACAAGGAGGAGCTTACCAAAGATAACGTGAGTCTGTTCAGCTGCTCGTGCCCAGCCCATTCTCTGCTTAGCCCTGACACTCTTCTGCTCAGCAGCCTTGCACTCCCGAAGGCCTCTGGCCCAGATCCCTAGTACTCCCAGGATTTGCCAAGGGAGGCCTTGGTCCCTCCTGGTTTCCCTAGCCTTTTACCTAGCAAGCTACTGATTCAGCTCCCTGAGAGCCATGGTTTCGCCCAGAAACTTGCTCTCCTTTGATTATCTTCCTGACTGGTCATCAAAGTGCTCTGCAGCCCCTTTCTCTTTGCCAGAATTTTCATTTCTTTGAGCTCCCACCCTGGCTCTCCCCCCCCTCCCCCAAGCCCATGAACAGCCTTCCTGGGTGTTTGCTGCATCCTGCTGGCCCTCACCCAAACTCAGGGCTCTGAGTGAGGCACCCTGCCTCGGACTCTTCCTTAGCTGTTACCCTTGCAAGCTGATTTTCTGAGGGTGAAGAGGAAGGAAAAGACCTCCTGATGAACCCTTTGTTTCCCCGCCCACAGCTGTACCTGGGCATCATGCTGGTTGTCGTGGTCATCATCACTGGCTGCTTCTCCTACTACCAGGAGGCCAAGAGCTCCAAGATCATGGAGTCTTTCAGAAACATGGTGCCTCAGGTAGGATTGGTGTGGAGGATCTAGTGAGAGAGGTGCAGAATGTGGCCAAACACACAGTTTTTGAGTCCCCAGAAAATTATACCCTACACTGTGTGAACTGAGTGAGGGTGGTGATGAGGATGAGGGTCCTTCAGATTTACTCTATCATGCCTAGAAGTACCCTGAGAAAGACACAGGAACACCTATGAAGTAGTCTGGCCTGGAATGCATAATCTGAATGTGACGAGCATAATCTGAAGCCCCAAATGAGAACATTCTAGTAAAAGTGGGGGAGGTACAAAGGAGGTTGGAGAGGCTGGATTCTCCAAATGTCAGTGGCTTTGAAGACAAAGAACAGGGGCGGCTCAGTCAGTTAAGCATCCGACTCCTGATTTCGGCTCAGGTCGTGATCTCAGGATCATGAGATCGAGCCCTGCCTTGGGCTCCGCACTGGGAGTGGAGTCTGCTTGGGATTCTCTTTCTCCCTCTCCCTCTGCAACCCCCCGCCCCACCTCATGCAAGCTCTCTCTCTCTCTCTCTCAAAAAAAAAAAAAAAAAAAAAGACAAACAACAGCTGTGAGAATGTTCCAGATTACAGGGGGCTAAAGGGGCATGACAACTAAATGCAATACCTGACTGAGACTGAATCCTATGCCTAAGGAGGAAGTAATGTGGCAAAGGACATATGGGGTCCTGACAAAGCTGGAATGCAAACAGTACGGTGTCAAAGTGAAATCTAGTGAAATCGACAACCACGTTGTGGGTATTAACACACTAGTTCTTGGGACGCGTGCACTGAAGTACGCAGGATAGAAGATCGTCATGTATGTGACTTACCTCAGAGGGTGCAGGCAAAGAAGTGTTCACATACATACATGTGTGCAGACAGTGACCAAAGGACAAAGCAAATGGGGTACAATGTCAACAGGTGAATCTGGGTAAAGGTCATTACAAGTATTCTTGGTACAATTTTTATGCTTGCCACTTTTCTGAAAGTTTAGATTATTTTCTAATATGTTTAAGCATCTGGAAATAATATGATAGCAAAAAGAGGTTTCTAGGCACAGAGCTGGAAACTTGGAAAGAAAAGGCTCCAGAATTTCCCGACAGCACAGTCATGTTCTAGTGTTATAGCCCAGAATCTCTTCCCTTTGGTGTCAACATAAATTAATTCCTCCCTTGGGTGAGAGTTCAGGCAGGGGATGATGCTTTGGTAAAATGAAGTAGGAGTTGGGGGACCATTCATTAGCTTTTGCTGCCTAACAAGCCATCCCAAACTTAGTGGCTCAGAACAACAAAAATAGCCGTTCCCACACTTCTGTGGCAGGGCTATTCTGATCTGGGCTGGGCTGAGGGGTGCTGGACGGTCGCAGGTGACCTCATCCCCATGTCCGGGGATGGCTGAGATGGCTGTGACCGCTGGAGCCTTTCTCCTTATGACCTCTCTTCCTCCAGGAGGCCAGCACAGGCTTGCTCGATACGGTGGAAGAGGGGTTCCCAGGGACGACAGGGCAAGCCCCCACTTTTTAAGCCCCTGCTTGCATTATGCTTGTAACGTCTTATGAGCCGAAGCAAGCCGTGTAGCCAAGCCTAAGTGTAAGGACGGAGAGACAGACACCCCCATCTCTTAGAGAGAGGGTCACCAGAGTCATGCTGCGAAGGACAGGGATGGTAAGAATTTGCAATCTGCCAAAGAGACCTTCAAGGGTGGTGTAGTGAGAGACAGCGTAAGGAAGGGAGTCACAAGGAAGAAGACCAGGAACAGGAGCTTATAGGCCAGGAGCGGGTATGGGGGAAGCAGAAAGCTTTGGAAATAACCCTGCACTCTCTTCTCACAGCAAGCTCTGGTGATTCGAGGCGGAGAGAAGATTCAGATCAACGTGGAGGATGTGGTGGTAGGAGATCTGGTAGAAGTGAAGGGCGGAGACCGAATCCCAGCTGACCTCCGGCTCATCTCCTCACAAGGATGTAAGGTGAGAGGATGCGGGAAGCTACGGGAGGGGGCCAAGCACTGTAGTGATCTGGACTCAGTGAAAGAAAGCATGATCTTATTATTCAGAACCTCAAGAAGTTACAGGTGCAAATTTGAGGTCGGAGCCAACAGGGGCTGGTGTCTGCACACCGTGTTGGTGGAAGATAAAGATGTGTTATCTTTACAAAGGAACTTTTCTTCCCATGTTCACTTTACGTCCCATCCTCCTGCCCATCCCAGGTGGACAACTCATCCTTGACGGGAGAGTCAGAGCCCCAGACCCGCTCCCCCGAGTTCACCCATGAGAACCCTCTGGAGACCCACAACATCTGCTTCTTCTCCACCAACTGTGTGGAAGGTGAGCATCACATCATAAATAGCCTAGTTTCAAAAGCAGAGATTCAAATAAAGATTTTAGGAACGCTCTATCTTCGAAAGGTCATTGGGTAGGCAAGAGCTGGTGAACAGTCTAGGTCTTCCATCACTCAGGAGCTGTATGACCTTTGGTGAAAGTTCAAAGCCACCATTTCCACATTTGCACCCTGATGATACTAAGAGTCGCTATCCTGTAGATTTTCATGTGGACCCAAGGAGATCATGCATATACAATGCTTAGCACAAAACCTACCATGTGGGAAGTGCCCTGCAATCGTCAGCTCCGTATTATTCTGGCTGGTGAATGGACTATGCTCTAGAAGTTGAAAATAGCACATGAGAGCAGAAAGTTACTCAGCCCTGCTAGGTCAGTCTTCTTCTGAGAGGAGCCGCAACTTCTCACTATTCCAGGGAGGCACTGGCATTGGAAACTGGAGTTACCAGAGATGCCACTCACACTTTGGCTTTGCTCCTAGAACGTAAGACACCCTTGAACTGGGAGGCAGTTCTGGCCAAGGTGGTAACAACGGACTCAGTCTCATGTCAACCTTCCCCCTTAAGGAGGCCTGCAAGACTCTCTGGAACACACGTGAAAGCCATTACTCGTGCTTAAGAATAAATGTTTGGGTAACTAAGAAACAGCTATTTTTTTTAATTGAACGCCTGGCATGTGCCAAGTGTTACAGATGGATCTGACTCTCAGGACACTACACAACAAACCTGCACTCTATTTGCATATGAAGAGCTCAAAGAAATGAAATGCGGTGTCCAAGAGCACAAGCCCGTAGGAAAGCGGAGACTCGAGGATCTAGTGCGAGTCCGTCTCCCAAAGCCTGTGCTCCTTCCACAGACCCTTATCTGGGATAAAGCTTGCCAATGACCTCTCTCTCTGGTCATGAAGCTATTCACTTGAAAAATATTTTTAAAAATGAGAGTAACAATAAAGCTGAAGAAGAATCCAACCAGAAAATAAAATATATATTGAAACATTTTTTTTAATTTTTAAAATTTTTTAATGTTAATTTTTTTAATTTTTAATTTAACATTTTTTTAATCTGAATCTTCTCTCCGCCTCGAATCACCATTTAATTTTTTTAATTAATTAATTTTTTAATCTTTTGATTTTTTAATTTTGGGCAGAAAGATGCAGGTCAGCAAGCTTCCTTCAAAAACACTGGATTTATATTATTACATTTTAGGAAAAAGTTTTGCTTACATTTGTCCTCCCCAAGTAGGTTTTTGGTCAGCAAAGTATATGCTTCAGATAAGGGGAGGAACGTGGGTGGTGGCACCCCCTCCGAGAAACAAGGTCCTGGCCCAGATGGAGGAGGCTTTAGTCGGAGACCAGAGGGATGCGAGACGGGGCCAAGGGGGTGGAGCTAGTTTGAAGGAGCTCTTGACTCTTGAACTGAGGAATATCTGTGCACTTTGCAAACGAGGAGCACGCCTTTAACCTTTATCCCAGGCCCTCACCTCCCTAATTTCATGGCCGTGGTCCCGACGGGGCTGCAGGTCTCTGTCTTTGGGCTCTCATGCATCCCCATGGGGCCTGAGCTGTCTCCCTGGCGATGTGCGGAGTACGGGGCGTCCGTCTGGCCTTGGGTACGGGAGGCTTGCCCATGGGCTTGACCTTCCCCAGGCTGACATCAACCCATCCTGTCTCCAGACACAGGGGATTCATTACTAGATCCTGCCTCTCTGTGCATGGGGAAACCCATGAAGGAGTAAAAAGGAAGAACTAGACCAAACCCTGGCACAAAATAGATATACATGTAGTGCCATACTCCACCCCCGCCCCCAACCCCAAACCCTCTCAGCACCTCTCAGTTCCTGTAGTGTCTTCGACAAGGCTCTGTGAACACGTCCAGCAGGCAGCCCTCCGGCGGGCGGCCGCTGTGGAGCCCATCTGCAGAGGCCTCGTACCGGAGCCCCTCTTCCCCCGAACACCACGACCACCCCGCTTGTGGCCATCTGGGCGGGACCCCACTCTCAGGCTCCCTCAGCGGAGGCCACCCCGGACATGCAGCGGCCGCTCTGTGCAGGGTGTTTGTGGGAGTTGCTGGAGTAGAATCACCCCTACTCAGTCCCACGCATCATTCTGTATCAGTCCTTCTCAAGACCTCAAATCCATCTAGACGAAGAAAGAAACCAACATTTGCGTGCCTCCACTGCGCCCAGTCCTGTCCTAGGCTCCTGGAATAACCTTTACTCCTCACAGCTTCGTGGACGCTTCCATCCCCTCTTAGAGCTGAGGCAGCCCGAGGGCCAGCGGGTACGGAGCTGGCCCCGGGCCAACAGCTGCCCCGCTGGAAAGCTGAACTCCCAGCCGGAGTCCTTCTGATCCTAAAACAAGTGATATTTCTAGAGTACGTGGCTTTTCTGGGTGATTCTGACCGTGACTTGGAAGGGAAGGAATTTCAGCCACTGTGTGTATAAAGCCGGAAAATTGTTCTGAGCCAAGAACCTTGTCAGGCCCCTCATTTCAAGCCACGTAGGTGAGTGGCCGGCATCCCACGCGTGTAAAGCCCAACAGGACGTCCAAGTCCCCCTTCTGACTCCGGGGGCGGCGCCTGGAGCGAGAGGCCTAGAGCTGCTACGGCTTTGCTCCCCGGCAGGGGTCAGGCTGGCTCCAGCAGGCGGAACAGGGAGGGGCTCGGTTCCCAGCCTCCATACTATCACCATTAGGGCAGCATAATTCTTCCTTTGGGGGGGTGGCGGCACTCCGGTCATTTGCAGGATGTGTAGCTGCACCCCTGCCCTCTACCCGCCAGATGCCAGGAGCAGCCCCTCCCACCCCAGCTGGGACAACCAAGATGCCTCCAGCCACTGCCCAATGTCTCCTGGGTGGGCAAACGGCCACCCACGGAGAACCACTGGGGTAGTGAATAACCAGATGTTGGGAGGGAGGACTCTAGCAGAAGGGCGACCCCGACTCCTGGGGGTCTAGAAACTATTCAGCCGCTGAGGGCAAAATAAGAAACATACAGGCAATAGAAGACATTCAGATTAAGTGTAATGAAGACCTTCTTGACGGGGAAGGCAATGAGTCCATGAAAGTGGAGAACTGTGAAATCTCAGAGATTTTTTGGGCGAGGAGAACCTTACTTGTATAAACTAAATATGAGGAGCATAGACTACAAGAGCCTCTCGGACGGTGTTGAGTGTCCACCTTGCTTTTGACCACTGACAGCATTCTCCTTGTAGGAACGAAAGCCAGCAGCGCCCCCACCTCAGACCTCCCCATTGCTCCGCAGGAACAGCTCGGGGCATTGTGATCGCTACGGGAGACTCCACAGTGATGGGCCGCATCGCCTCTCTGACATCAGGCCTGGGGGTCAGCAAGACCCCCATTGCTGCAGAGATCGAGCACTTCATCCACCTGATCACAGCGGTGGCCATCTTCCTTGGTGTCTCTTTCTTCGGATTCTCGCTGATCTTGGGCTATGGCTGGCTGGAGGCTGTCATTTTTCTCATCGGCATCATCGTGGCCAATGTGCCCGAGGGGCTGCTGGCCACTGTCACCGTGAGTAGCCAAGGTGGAGGGTGGCCTCTGGGCAGACACACCGCCCCAGGGGGTGAAATCGTTTGTATCTCTTTTGCTAGTGAATCTCTCAAGTGTCAACCACTTAGCTCCCACAGGACCTTGACTTCCTCCATCCACATTTTCTGGTGCCTTCTCTTTCTTCTCCATGAGTTGCAGTGCAGGAAGCACTTAGATTCTGTCACCAGCAGTGAGTTAGTCTAGCCTGTACCGGCCAGTGAACTTGGCCAAATCACGGAACATCTCCAGGCGTCAATTTAATTAATCATCGGTTTCTAGAGGAAGATGAATTCAGAACTACAGAATCTTATTGGAAAGGACTTCAAAGCCCAGAGAAATCCAACCTTTCCACCAATGCTGAATATCTTGTGCACAATCCATGGGAGATGACGATTATTTCTAGTCCTGGGAAGCCCGCCCCTTTCGGTCTCCGCTCATTTCACCGCTGGGTTGCTCTAGCTGGATTTCATTGTGTTGAGCAGAAATACGACTTCCTGTTTGGTCCCAGTTTTCCCACCTGAAGAAACACAAAACAAGTCATTTCTCTCTCTTTTACAAACTACGCTTTTGATTGACGGGAGCCATCCTGCCTCCTCAAACTCCCTGGTGGGAGGTGAAATTGTCCCCTTTCCTCTAGTTGTTCTTCACAGGACACAGTCTTCTGACCCCTTGGCTTACTGATCACCTGTTGGAGCTATGCTCTAGATTATCAATATCCTTCTTAAAATAGAAATGAGAATAATACTCAGGGTGTGGTTGGTTAGCACAAAAACCTCAGGACTAGTGATAATATGTAAATAAATCATAACCCCACGATTAGAATTCTGTATTAATATAACCATAGCCTAAGAACTGATTAGTTTTTATTTTTTTTATTTTTATTTTATTTTATTTATTTATTTATTTTTAAAGATTTTATTTATTTATTTGAGAGAGAGAAAGAGCACAAGAGGGGGGAGGGCCAGAGGGAGCAGCAGACTCCCTGCCGAGCAGGGAGCCCGATGCGGGACTCGATCCCGGGACTCCAGGATCATGACCTGAGCCAAAGGCAGTCGCTTAACCAACTGAGCCACCCAGGCGCCCCAGAACTGATTAGTTTTTAAAACAACCCTGCCACACACCTGACGTTCACTGAACGTATGGTCCGCATAATTAATGTCAACAAAAATGTCCCAGTTTAAATAATTTCTCAAGTCCTTTCCAGTGGTGCAATATTCCTTCTCGACTTCATGATTCTCCCCTGTTTTCTTCTTTTTTTCTAACTATTGGTACCAGCCCCCTTACCCCACAATGAAAGGTTAGCTATCGACATGGTCCCTGAACTTGACCGGAAAGGGGCTGCTGAACAGAAAAGACGAAAGGATCCTGGGGGAGCAGAGTATTCCAGGGACAAGGTCACACGCTATGTTCCCCTGGTGAAGGAAGATGCGCTTTTTTCCGAGCTATGCTGTGAAGCACGAACACCATCACTTTCCTGATCTCCTTCCTGTGGCCGGACGTGGAATCGCTAAAGACTAGGTGGACACAAAAGGGAAAGAAGTTCCAAAATTACAATAGCAATACGAACAATCCGATTTCCCAAACACAAAGTGGTGCGAGCAGCCGAGCACTTCGTCGCCATTAATTCTCAGCCCTCTTCATGGCCTTAGGTGTCTCTGACCCTGACCGCCAAGCGCATGGCGCAGAAGAACTGCCTGGTGAAGAATCTGGAGGCAGTGGAGACGCTGGGCTCCACCTCTACCATCTGCTCCGACAAGACGGGCACCCTCACCCAGAACCGCATGACCGTCGCCCACATGTGGTTCGACAAGACCATATACAAGGCTGACACCAGCGAAGAGCAGACTGGTGATTCGAGTGGTGTGGGTGAGCCACGCGTGGAGGGGCCGGGGGCGGGTGTGCGGACACGGGAGACGGCTGGGCCCTGAGTGCAGACGAGGGTTTTCTCTGTCAAGTGCTGGGGGACAGAGCAGGATGCGAGTAAGTCCCTGCTTTAAACTCCCCACCCCCATCCTGCTCACAGCCTCTCCTTCTCCCTAGGGAAAACGTTTGCCAAGGGCTCTGCGACCTGGTTCATCCTGGCCCGAATCGCCGGCCTCTGCAACCGAGCTGACTTTAAGGCTCACCAGGAGACCCTTCCCATTGCTAAGGTATCAGGCCTGGCGGGGGAGACGATGCCTCGGTCAAGGGCATGCCCCGCCCTCTCCCTGGAAATCTCTATCCTGGCGCTTAGGGTCCTCCCCATTGCACCCCTCGCCCTGTGCCGTATCCCTCGGGCTCACCCTACAAATCCCGTCCCGGCAGCGGGCAACAGCAGGGGATGCTTCCGAGTCAGCCCTCCTCAAGTTCATCGAGCAGTCATACAGCTCTGTGAAGGAAATGAGAGAGAAAAACCCCAAGGTGGCAGAGATCCCCTTTAATTCCACCAACAAGTACCAGGTACAGAACCCACAAGGGTAGAATGGTGGTCGGGGGTGGGCTCGTCGTTTGGGGAAATGGGAGCTTTGCCTTCGCCTTCAGCCTCCCCTCTGAACAACAGAATGGAGACGGTGGATACCCAGCATCCCCATTAAGAGGAAGGCTCACCTCAAGGGAAAGTGACCAGCAGGGAAAGGGAGGAGCAGGTGGTAAAGGAAGAGGCATTCGGCCCCAAGCAGAGAGCGAGGCTCCGTCTCTTGTGGAGAGAGCACGTGGGAAGTGTCCTGTGGGTAGGACAGGCTGGTTGGTGACACTCACGGTAGAGCCTGGGGCAGCCCTCGGAGGCATCTCTGTGGCTCCTGCAAGGTTTGCCCCTGCAGGATAAGGCTGGGTTTGCAAGGTTACCCTCTGGGCAGTGTGGAATGATTGCATTCCGCGCCTGGATTCTAGCACCTGCCATCAGGTAGGCGGCGGCGGGGCGAGCGCTCCAGCACGTTTGCGAAGGTTTTCGTCTCTCAGGGGCATTTTACCCGCTACCCAGAGAGACGTGACAAGGGATGGAGATACGCGGGCTGAGGGGCAGTGGTGGGCACTAACCCCGAGTGCAGGGGACAGCCAGCAAAGCCAGTGGGACTCTCCCACGGGAGGTCCTGCACACCTTGAAGAGGGGGCTGTGGGGGGTGGCACCCCCACGACTGGAGCGCCACCAGTCAGGTTTGGGCCCCGCAGGACAGTCACGGTTTGCTCAGGGGAGGGGAATCCTCCAAGTTCATGCGCTACCATGAAGGTCAGAGGTTCAGGTGTGGGTAACAGAGAAGAAACGAGACTCCCCAAAAGTCAGTTTTGTTTTCCTGTCTTAGAAACCGCAGAAGAGTGCTCGCTTTAGCAGCACGGTACTAACATCAGAACAAGACACAGGAGGTTAGCAAGGCCTGTGCGCAGGCGAACTCATCAAGTGTTGTATTTGGAAGTTGCTAAGAGAGGAGTAGATCCCCCAAATTTTCCTCACAAGGGAAAAAAATCATAACTAAAAAAACAATAATAAAATGACAAAAGCTATATAGAGTTTTGAGTTTTTAAAACCCAATTGCCTTTTCATATTGAACACTGAACAAGTAAGAGTTAAAGAAATAGATCCCGAGTTTTTTTGTCTCAGCTGACTTCCAGTCCGTGTAATAAGATAGGTCTCCTAAGCCCACACTGCAAACTTATTTCTACTTTTTTTTCTGGCGTTCAGTGGCCTCACAACCCAGACAAGAATTCTGTGCTTGGCAGGACCGGATTAAAGCCTGTGCCTGCAAAGAAGTAGATACTTCTTCCTTCATGTGATTTAAAATAAAAGCAAAACATATCCATGACATTTGTTGGGATGGCCAACAAAAGAGCGACTTTCCCCAAAACGACTAGATTAGTGTGCTTTCTGAGTGTCACGTGCAAAGGGCACGATCCTCCTCTGTGATGCCCCCACCAGGTGAGCTCGGCCAGCCGGGCGTTGCCCTCAGGGGTGGGCTCTGGGTGCGGCTGGAGCCCCCGGCTCTGCGAGGCTGTCCCAGCCCTCGGTCACCTGCAGCCTTCATCTCTTCCTTGCTCTCAGACTGAAATGAAAGGAAGGGTCTCTGTCCTGATAGTCCCAGATTTCTCCACTTTTTTTTTTTAAGATTTTATTTATTCATTTGACAAGGAGAGGGAGAAAGCACAAGCAGGGGGAGCGGCAGGGAGAGGGAGAGGGAGAGGGAGAAGCAGGCTCCCCGCTGAGCAGGGAGCCCGATGCGGGGCTCGATCCCAGGACCCTGGGACCAAGACCTGAGCCGAAGGCAGTCGCTTAATGACTGAGCCATGCAGGCGCCCCCTCCCACCTTTTTATCTGTAATTTTCTATCAAGATGTGATTTTTTCGCGACCAAGTTACTGACTTATAAGTAGATCTTGCTGCCACCTCCGATAATCTCAGTAAATAGGGAACAAATACATATTAAGCACGCAGGAAATCAAGCTTTTTAAACCTCTTACAGCTTTCTGCTTCAACAAGTTAAGATTCTTCCTCTTAGCTGCTTAGGCGTATTTGGAATATAACTGAGAGCTATAGGACATATTTGAAGGTTTCTCATGGGACGGTTTTAACAGCACTTTGCACACAGGCTTCCCACCTTGGTTACCCTCTGGGCAGTGTGGTCCAGCCCCCTCTGCACCTGCTCCTTTCGAGGTGCTGGTTTGGTGACCAAACAGGCTTCGTAACGGGAAGTTCCTGGCTCGAAGAGGAACCCTATCACAGTTCCTGCTCACAGATCAAGGATCCAGGGAAAACGCAAAACCGAAATGCATCTCATTCCTCTCTCCTCCTGGCCTCTGGTCTCCTGAGATTCACTGTGAATCTGGCCTTCCCTGCCCCCAGCCCACCAGGCCGGCCCTGACCCCGACCGCAACCCCAACCCCACCACTAGCCCCTGGCACTTCTCAGACTGTCGGGAGAGTGGCAAAGGGATTACGATGACGTAATCTGGACTGTGCTTCATAGTTTTCAAAGTACTTTTTAACAACTAATCTGACCCTCAAACAGCACGGTGTGAACCGCGTAGGCCCAGTTAAACACCGATGTTTTTAGATAAACACAGTACAGTCAGTGGATTTTCTCTTTCTTGTGATTTTTCTTAACATTTTCTTTTCTTGACCTCACTTTACTATAAGAACACAGCCTATAATACACAGAACATACAGAATATGTGTTAATTGACTGTTGATGTCATTGGTAAGGTTTTGGGTCACCAGCAAACTGTATTAGTAGTTAGGTTTTGGGGGAGTCAAAAGATATATGTGGATTTTTGACTGTATTGTGTCCCATAAAAACCCAATGAAGTCGGAAACACAGGATCTTTTGCATCGTATCAAAGGAACTAAGGTTTTGAGAGGTTCAGTGGATTGACCTGAGGTCACAAAGCCTTCCTGCTGGGGGGACACAGGACCGTGGCCCCTACCTTCTCTTCCCGTCTACCCAGCTGCCTCTGCCTGGCCCACACTTCTGCTTTCCAGGCAGAGAGGAAGCAGAGAAAGTGAGAGTCCTGCTTGTGCTCTCAGCTCCTGCAGAGATAGTAGGGACTCCTGTGCAAATAACACAGGGCTGGGATCCCGGGACAGGAGGACAGGTGGGCTTGACCCTGAGTCAGATTTGCCTGGAGGGAGGGGGCTGCACTGGGGTTAGGGGACAAAGGAAATGGGGAGGGGGATATGAAACGGGTTACCTGTTGTTTTACCCTCAAAAACCTTTCCCCTGCTTTTCTGCCCCAACCCTTGCTCCCTCCTCCTGCCACAAGGATTCTTCCTCTCTCCTCCCTAGATGTCCATCCACCTGCAGGACGACAGCTCCCAGACCCACGTACTGATGATGAAGGGGGCTCCGGAGAGGATCTTAGAGTTTTGCTCTTCTTACCTTCTGAAGGGGGTGGAGTACCCCATGGACGATGAGATGAGGAAAGACTTCCAGAAAGCCTACATGGAACTGGGAGGCCTGGGGGAACGCGTGCTAGGTGAGAGGCTTCGGAAGAAACCCAGAAAGAATGACACCCAAATGGTTATTTGTGGGGTGAAATTTCGAAGATGTTGGGGTGAGCGAGACAGGGACGTAGGCCGCTGAATGACTACTGGTCCCTCTGTCTCTCCCCAGGGTTCTGCTTCTTGAATCTGCCTAGCACTTTCTCCAAAGGATTCAAGTTTAATACAGATGAAATCAATTTTCCCATGGATAACCTTTGTTTTGTGGGACTCATATCCATGATTGACCCTCCCCGAGCTGCAGTGCCTGATGCTGTGGGCAAGTGTCGTAGTGCAGGGATTAAGGTAAACTCCTGACCATATCCCGGAAGCCCCCCGACCTGTCACAACTTGGAACAACAGTAGAAAGCCTTGCCTAGAGTAGGTTCTTCATAATCTTGGTTTAATGGATGTCTGTTTCCTTGAGCTTACGATTTTTAGTCTTAAGAGACTACCTAATAGGAAATAGTAAGTTTCTTCTGTAGTTAGAATCCTGTCTTGCGTTGAACATTACAATCACCAGGGGACCTTTAAAAGTCTGATGCCTAGGGCCCCCCCAGGCACCCCCCAGCAGGCTCAGTCGGTAAAGCATGCGACTCTTGATCTTGGGGTTGTGAGTTCAAGCCCACATTGGGTATAAAGATTACTTAAATAAATAAATAAACTTAAAACAAAATCTGACGCTTAGGCCACACCCCAGACCCATTAAATTGGAAACTCTCAGGGCAGGATGCAGACATTTGTACTCTTCAAACTTTCTTTTTTTAAGATTTTTATTTATTGATTATTCATTTGAGAGAGAGAGAGAGCACACAAGCAGGGGGGAGGGGCAGTGGGAGAGGGAGAAGCAGACTCCCCGCTGAGCAGGGAGCCGGATGCGGGGCTCGATCCCAGGAGCCGGATGCGGGGCTCGATCCCAGGACCCGGAGATCATTACCTGAGCCGAAGGCAGACGCTTAACCGACTGAGCCACCAGGCGCCCCCTTTCTTAAAACTTTTTTAGAGGGGCGCCTGGGTGGCTCAGTCGTTAAGCGTCTGCCTTCAGCTCAGGTCATGATCCCAAGGTCCTGGGATCGAGCCCCACATCGGGCTCCCCGCTCTGTGGGAAGCCTGCCTCTCTCTCTCCCACTCCCCCTGCTTCTGTTCCCTCTCTCGCTGTGTCTCTCTCTGTCAAATAAATAAAATCTTTAAAAAAAATTAAAAAAAATAAAATAAAATAAAAAAACTTTTTTAGAGATTTCACTAGGCAGGTAAGTTTGAGAACCAGTGTCCTAGGGTTGTGCATGTGACTCCTCTAGGGGTTTTGTCGGAATGCAAAATCTTGATTCTTCAGGTCTAAGACCCTGAGATTCTGCGTTTGTAACAAGCTCCCAGGCGATGCCCTTGCCGCCGGTCTGCAGACCACAGCAGGAGTAGCAAAGGGCTAGACGATGTCAGGGAAAGGTGCTCCTGGGAAGGGGCTGGGGGCTGGAGTGGATGACAGAGAGGCTGAGCCATGGAGAGCTGAACCCTGGTTGCACCTGACTCGGGGCGAACAGCTACACCAACAGGCGCTCGTCCAGGCGTCAAAGCTAGAAACCAAAAAGAGTGAAACACAGTTGCAGAGCACAGTCCCAGAGGTGGGAACTCCTCCTCGGCCGGGGGGCTCAGACTGCATGGGATTCTTCTAGTTCTGAGACGTTCTGTACCCCGCTTCCAGGTCAGATTCTGAGACTCACTCATCCTTACAGGTCAGAGACTGACACCTTTCCGGCTCATGACTGATATTCTGGATCCCAGGCCTGGGGGACAGCAGGTTGGAGGGTGGGGGGCGCTGGAGGTAGCTAAGGAGAACGAGATGCTATCTGTTGGAGCTGGCTTTATCTTAGAACTTTGACTGTCGGCAGTTTGTCTGGGAGCAGCTGGGCCATGCCAAGTTCAATGATTGTGGCTGGAGTGAGAACCGAGGGACGGATGGAGGAACTATTCAGAGTGAGTTCCTTAATCACCACACGCTGTTTGGGCGGTTGGTTCTCTGCAGAAGCAGCACGTGTGCATCTGCATAGGATGGCCAACGTCTCGACCTCCCCCGGCTCTCGAAGCCCCCACACCACATCATGGGAGCTAGCTGGAGAAGGGCCCATTTGAGTTTCCTGAGCATTGAGGTGGCTGTTGGAATGGGGAATTATACGGGGGATGTGAAATGCATCTCATCTGGGGATTTGTGGGTCCCTTACAGCAAGAAGAAGAGACTTACAATTGCCCCCAAGGTGGGGAGGCCCAAACGGGGCCAAAGGGCTAAGTTAGCCTGCGTGTCGTGACCGCCCGAGGCAGGCGAGTCCGAGGCTGGCTGCTGAAGCAGGAGGCCCGGGGGCTTTCTGGGCCAGTCCGTGTTCTGGGCATAGGCTTACAGTTCGCATTATCATTTCTCACTTCTTCTGGACCCGAAGCTGGCAGAAGTTTGGCAGACTCGGTGAGAAATTCTGAATCAGCCCCCTTTCCCTATAGGGGAGTGTAAAACACACACACGATGTCATCCTTCGAGGAAGACAAATGTGATAGACATAGGCGGGTTGTCGCGTAGGGTAGACCCTTCCAGGGCCAACACCAAAGTGGCCTTGATGCAGAGCTGATCGGAGAGCCCTGGGGTCACAGGGCAGCAAAGTTCTTACAAGGAGGTGATCGCAGGGCTGGTACTTCCCAGGTAGAACCACGTGCTCGGGCCTTTGGAATAAATGTAATTAAAAAAATGAATACAAGTATCCGTTATATTTGCCACTCACTGAGGCTGTGGGGGCCGTGAAGGTGTTTGGGCCTCGCCCGGAACCCGGCTCCTCCAAGAACCGCAGTCTGGCCGTGAGACCTACGGCCGTGTCACCAACACCGGACTCCGTCGCTCCGATGGGCCCCACACGGGAAGAGAAGGGACGAGGGAACAAGAGGGCAGCTCGCGAGACTACGTGGGAACAGCGGAGGTACGGCCAGCACCCACAAGTTGGAAATGAGAGTCCTTCAGTCCCTGACGAATCCCAGAAACCAGGAGACGTCCTTTACCTCAGAGGGAGCCACTCTGCAGGACCGCACGTCTGTTGTGCGCTGCGAAATCGCGTCCTGGGGACTCAGTAGGGGCGGGGGTGGGGGTGGGGAAGGGGGTACTTTGTGTTTTTCTTTCTCCAGCCTGGCCTGGAGGTGGGACTGCCGGAAACTACTACGGAACGGCCCCTTTGAGCCAGGGTGCTCGGGGTGGGCGGGGGGGGGGCATCAGGATGACGGCGCACCTGCCCTCTGGGCCCCCCGGTCACCACGGATGAGCCGCTGCGGGGCTGTCCGGGCGCAGGGAGCCTGAAGGGCAGCACGGAGGGCTCGGCCTGCGTCACATCGGGAACATTGTAAGCTCGCATGCAGCCCCCTCCCAGACCCTCCCCGGGTACCCCGTGGGGCCGCGTTGGTGAGATGGGGACACTCGCCGTCCGTGCTGTGGGTACAGTGGCCGTGCTGGTCTCTGGTGGCCACACGGACTTCTGCGTCACCACCTCCCTCCAGGAAGCCGGGCTTGGACTCACGCTGCTCTCAGGCCAGCGCACAACGAGGCGGGCTCTGGGAAAGACTCCCTACAGCCTTGTTTCCATGCTCTGAAAGCAAATAGATGGACCTTTCCAGGACCTTCCCAGGACAGTTCAGTCACAGCCTCGCAGCTGCCTTTCCCTCCATCGGAGCCAGGGAAAGCCGTGCGCCCGGAGGGCACTCGGGAGCCTGGGGCCGTGACTCTCAAGAAGCCGTCATTCTTTCATTCCTGCATCTGATGGCTGTTTGTGGAACGGCGGCTATGGGCTAGGCTTTGCGCAAGAGCAGAGCTTCACGAGGAGCCTGGACTCGGCCCATTCTTGCAGAGCGCTCGGGCCAGCAGACAGAGACAAGCCCTCCCCATCTGGAGCAGGACGAGTGCTGACACACAGAAGGAACAGAATGCTAGGACAGCCCGGAGCCAGGACCTGACCTTTGGGGAGCCAGGGGACAGGGCATCAGCAAAAGGGCTGGAACCCAGGGGAGGCCACGGGGGGAAGGAGAGGAAGAGTGAGGGTCAGAACGCACCCGGGCCTAGAAGATATTTTGCTAGGCAGATGGATTATTCCAGATGTCCCTTTATTACCATTTGGTCTATGTGTAGGTGTTTGTCTTTTGAGCTTACAGAAACAGAACAGCTTCTGGAACAATTCGGTGAAAATCGGAATATAGCAATACACCCAAATCCCCAATTTATGCCCGGGAAATCTAGAACCCAAACTGTTCTATGTGTTATGGTCTGGTGGTCCTGACCCAGTCCCGGGGGATGAAGCCACCATAGCGGAAGTCCTTGGGGACTACTACGAATAGCCCTCTGAATGAAGGTAGTGATCCGTTAGGTCCTGGAGAGAAAGACAAAGCGTCCAGGACCCCCTGAAGATGATTCTGCTCCCCTTCCTTCCCTTCCCAACCCAGGTTATCATGGTGACCGGGGACCACCCCATCACAGCCAAGGCCATCGCCAAAGGTGTGGGCATTATATCAGAAGGCAACGAGACAGCAGAGGACATGGCTGCGCAGCTCCAGGTCCCTATCAGCCAGATCAACACCAGGTGGGGCCCCTAAAGAACTCAGATCTGCAGTGCTTCCCCTCCATCCTCAACCACCCCACCCCGACCCCCCTCGCTACAGTTCCTGGAGGCTCCTGTAGTAGGTAGGATGTGTAGGGTTTACTTATTGCAAAGTAAAATGTATTAGGAAAATGACCCAGTGACTATGTCAGTGGGTTTTCAGAGGAAGTGGGTGGAAGGACGCAGAGCAAAAGGAGGAGAGGGTTGGAGGCAGGGAGGGGTGCAGCGTGTCCATCTGGGGAAAGTGGGTGGCCGGGGACAAACGAGGAGCCGGGCTGAAGGCAGAAACAGGAGGGTATGGCGGAGGCTGGACAGAGGCACCAGGACCTCTGGGGAACTCTGAGCGCTCTGCAGTGGCTTGACCTCCTTCCCTCAGGGAAGCCAAGGCGTGCGTGGTGCACGGCTCCGACCTGAAGGACATGACGGCGGAGCAGCTGGACGAGATCCTCAAGAACCACACGGAGATCGTGTTCGCGCGGACGTCCCCGCAGCAGAAGCTCATCATCGTGGAGGGCTGTCAGAGGCAGGTGAGCGAAGCAGGGCCGGCCGGCGGGGTGGGCCGGGCGGGGCCTCGACGGGCTTCCTCCCCTGCTCTGGCTGTGCTTCGTCCAGGGGGCCATTGTGGCGGTGACCGGGGACGGCGTGAACGACTCCCCCGCGCTGAAGAAGGCTGACATTGGCATCGCCATGGGCATCTCGGGCTCCGACGTGTCGAAGCAGGCCGCCGACATGATCCTGCTGGATGACAACTTCGCCTCCATCGTCACGGGCGTGGAGGAGGGTGAGGGGGCAGGGTGCCCGTCAACTCAGGTGACAGGCGGGAGCTGGTGTGCGTTCTGTCATTCCCTTTGCCCATCATTCCACGTCCGTGACCCTGTACAGACTGGGAATAATCAGTGTAAGACGAAATTCTGTAAATTAGACTTGGCCGTAGTTGGAACATCACTGCCAGGAGCCCTTTTGTATGAGGTGGAGGCAAGTGCAGATTTGTGAAGGAGACGGGGACTCTGGTCCCTCACACACATTCCAGTGGGTCTGCAGCAGGTTCTAGGATGTAGCCCTTCCCTGGGACGACTCCATCCGCCACAATCTCCGGGGTCCCCAGGAACCTGTTGCCTGAATGATGTTGATACAATGAGATCAGCTGGAGGCTGATCTAGGAACTGACTGCATGAGCCGAATCAAGCACCCACTCTCCCAGAGAGTTCTGAAGACCACACCCACTGGTGAGCAGGAGAGCCCCAGATTCCTGCTTCCTGGGCTCCCTGCTTTCTGCCTGCAGTCATCTTGCTGAACCCTATGACAAGCCACATAAGAATAATAGTTATACCGTTTTACTGAAACCTAGTATGATCCCGACACTTTGCTCAGTATTTGGTATCCATTCAATTCAATTCATTTTTTGAGCACCAACCATGTACCAGGTTCTATTCTAGATCCTGGGATGTAACAATGGGAAATAAAAAGACACAAATCCCTGCCCTCATGCTCCTTAATTTCTAGTGGAGCAAGACAGACAGTAAAATAAATTGCATAGTATATTACGAGATCAGTGCAATGGGGCTGGGGTTACAGTTTTTGAAAGGGTCATCAGGGAAGGACTCAAGCCATCTTGCAAGGCAGGAGGAATGAGGCTTGGGGAGGTGCCCAACGTTACCAGCTCTTGCGGCAGAGAATGGGATTGGAACCCAAGTCCGGACTCTCTCCACTTCAGCCTTCAACCTCTAATGGCTTTTATGTTGGCGTTCTCAGACATCTCTAAGTAGCAGCCCGGCCCAGCCCTGTTTCATTCTCAGGGATCAGGTGCTATTAGCCCCACGGAATCCAAGAACAAGGAGCACTCAGACATGGCGTGCTCATAGAGCACGGCGCTAATGAAGAGTCATGCGATTCGGGACAAAGCTGGGAGCGAGGACTGGGTCGAGGTCTCGGACCTCCAGACCTTTCCATGGGCTGTGACTCTGCTTTGTAGCATTCTCTGTCCAGGAGCCGGTGTGTGGGTGGTGTGCTCTCTGCACTTGTCACAGAAGAGTGGCCTTCCTCCCCCAGGCCGCCTCATCTTCGACAACCTTAAGAAATCCATCGCGTACACCCTGACCAGCAACATCCCCGAGATCACCCCCTTCCTGCTCTTCATCATCCTCAGTATCCCCCTGCCTCTGGGCACCATAACCATCCTCTGCATCGACCTGGGCACTGACATGGTGAGCCCCAAACTGGGACCCTGCTCTCAGAGCTGCCACAAGAGGACTGGGGAGCAGGAAAAGTCTGTGTCCAGGGGGAGGGACAGAGCTCAACCGAGTTACTTCTGTGTTTCCTTCTGAACTTTGTGTCCCTTGTCACCCCCACCCTCCATCCTCCAGGTCCCGGCCATCTCCTTGGCTTATGAGTCAGCTGAAAGTGACATCATGAAGAGGGCCCCACGGAATCCAAAGAGCGATAATCTGGTGAACCACCGCCTCATCAGCATGGCCTATGGACAGACTGGTGCGGCCAGAGATATGGGGGGCTGGGGTGTGGGGAGAGGCTGCACCTGCCAGGCCATTGGAGTCAGGGAGATATTTTCATCACGACAAACTCTGTGCTGGGCGCCCAGAACACAAACAGCCACTGATGTGTGATCTGCCCTTGACTTAAGAGTCCAGCCGAGAAGGAACAGACATACATAAAATGATAGCATCTTTCCCAGTGCCAAGAAATGAGTGTGTACAGGATGTGCGAGAGGAGAACAGAGCAGGGGGCTCAGGAGCCAGGAGGACAGTCAGGGAGGCCGTGTGGAGGGAACAGGACTTGCGCCTGGTACTGGAAGATCGCAGATGTACGGTCAGCCAGAGGAGGGGAACTCACGTGCCTGCTTGCAGAAGAGCCAATAACCAGTTTGGGGGGGCCCTTGCTCCTGAGAAAGGAGCAGGAGAGGATGAGGCTGTGGATACAGGTAGCATTTACCCCGGGCCAGCCTCGAAAGACACTGGAGAGCCGTTAGAAGTCTTTGCTCTTGAACTGCCGGTGCAATGTTTCAGGGAGCAGGTGAGGGATGGACAGGGGAGATCACCCCAATATCTAGAGGAGGAAACACATAGAAAAAGCATAGATTTAGGAGCCAGACCTATGTTTGAATCCCAGTTTCACCACTTACTACCTGTATGACCTTGAATGAGGACTGAATCTTTTTTGTGCTTGTTTTCCCACCTCTGGAAGGTAAATAGTAGCTTACAATTGCTGTGAGAATCGACTTGGTGCACAGCTCAACAGTTGGTAGGCGAACACTGGTGTCCGCCACCGCATGGCCAGGCTTGGAGGCAGAGGTGCAGACTAAGGGACAGGCAAGGGGCAGTGGGGGAGGTGCGAGGAGAGGACAGGACCTGATGAGGGTCCACATGTAAGAGGAAGTGGACCCAGAAGAGTCCAGTGCTCGCTCAGGGAAAGAGAATAAATCCTCTCCAGGGTCCTTTCAGTTTTGACTATGTGACTCAAAGATGACTCTGGGTTAGAGCTCCAAAAGAAATGTCAGGCCTTGGAGATAAATCCTACAGATGAAGGGATCAGGTCGCTGATGGCAAGCATCTTCAGCACTAAAAGCTCAGACACACACCCGCCCAGCTAGAACCTGGCCACAACCCCTTCCATGGTCTGCCTTTTGAGGTCCTTCTCTGAACCACATTCCTCTGTCCTGTGACTGTCATTCACAGGGATGATTCAGGCTCTGGCTGGATTCTTCACCTACTTTGTGATCCTGGCCGAGAACGGTTTCAAGCCTATTGACCTGCTAGGCATCCGCCTCAACTGGGAGGACCGGTTCTTCAATGACCTGGAGGACAGCTACGGACAACAGTGGGTGAGTTGAAGAGGTAATGCCTGAGACAGTGACCAGTAAGGGTGAAGAAGGGACAGGGAAGAGTGGAGAATACTGGAGAAGAGATGATACCTCATCTCCAGTCCTACGTGACCTCAATCTCCCATCACGTCGGCAAATACTCTTCAAATGAAGACTTTTCAAATGATGACTTCATTTCTGTTCATTCCTGCTGTCTGTCACCTGTCCTTACCTCCTTGCTGGATCTTTCAGCTTCCTTGGACCTGGAGGTCTTCCTCATCATGTCAACTTTTGGGGGCTGATTTCTGTGTTGCCAGGTTCTAGGCATCATCGCCCCAAAAGTGAGTGCTGGGTCTTCTCTCTCTCTCTTCTCTCTACCTTCTAAATACCTCTCGCCATTAATTCCACTGATCACCACTCATTCATTCATGAAGCATCTCCTAGGTACCAAATACTCTTCTCTCTGTTTCGCTCCCTCCCTCCATGGGAGTTCAAATAATACGACTTCAAGTCTGAAAATCTATGTGCTTTGTATCTCCCTTTCTCACCTTTCTAAACTTGTTAAACCTAGAGGATGCCTCTCTGTAGTAGTCTTTTGTAAAACCCAAGATGAATGAGGTTCAAATTGAAGCCCTCTAGCCAACAGGATGTATTCAAGAATTCAACAAGATTGAATTCAAGAATTCAAGTATGCTTTTTCCTACCTGTGAACATGCCTGTCCTAATTTCTAAAACAGTGGGTGATGTGACACCAATTATTGCTAGAATCGTAGGACCACAGAGGATGCAAAGTCTATAGAAGACACGTGGTCTGATATCATCACTCTGTAAACAAGGAAACCGAGTCTAGAAAGATTTTGCGGCTTGTTCCAAGTCCCACAGGGCATCCCTAGAAGGGCTTCACAGGAGCTCTGTACTGGTTCCTGCCCAACACTCCCTCCTTCACCATGATGCCTCCAAACCAAGCTAACTGTAGGTTTCTCAAAAGTGTGTTAGAATCCTGGTTGTTGGGAAGGTGCCCCTTGTACACACTTGGCTTCCCCTAGCCGAGCCCCATGAAGCCATCAGGGGTCAATCTTCCCAGCCACCAACATTGCTCCAGGGTCCAATGATGCCCAAAGTCATTACATTGTCAGCATCTCCTCAATCCTCAACTCCAGCCTTTATTAGTTTTATATCTTGACACCATCTCCCTGCTGCCAGGACACAGCTTAACATATATTTATTTGTAATAAATTAAAGGTAATTAAAATTAATTTGAAGTAACACCAAATTACATCAAAGACATCTGGAGGTATTGCAGAATGGGTTGAGAACAATCGCCCTGAGGAATAAAGTTCATAAAGGCAGGGTTTATGTCTCTTCCATTGCCGTCATCTTCAGATAATCGCATACAGAGCCACCCCCCACCCCCACAGACTGCTAGAAGCAGGGAGAGCTCTCTACCTTCTAAATACATCTCGCCATTAATTCCACTGATCACCACTCATTCATTCATGCAGCATCTTCTAGGTACCAGATACTCTTCTGGCCCTGGGGTCTGGTATTGAACAAATATGGTCAAGTTATTGCTCTTGTGGACTTTATATTCTAGTGAGGGGCAGGGGGTGGGAGGGGAGACAGATAACAACCAAATATGTAACCTACAGGGTCAATGGAACTTAAGTCCGAGTAGAGTCCAGGAAGTGTTGGAATTGAGACACCAGAGTGGGCGGGATGGAGAGATCAAGTGGTGGTCAGAGAGGAAGAGATGCTTGAAATGGAAATCACAGAGAAACTAGCTATTGGCAAGGACAGATCCGGGGTGTGACATGGGCGCCAGCAAGTCAGGTGGGGAGTGGAGGGCCACACCGCTGGAGAGGGAGACTGAGGGACGCTGAGACCATGGTGGTGGAAGGATCATCCACATGGATGTTTGAATCCCCAGAATCCAGGACAGGAGCAGGGCTAGTCAGGGCATCAGAGCTAAAATCTGCCAGCGACCACAGAGCACTTGGGTGGCCGGGAGCGACCTAACATCACAAACGGGCCCGTGGGACTCACTCCCCGCGCAGCACGGGGCCCATCAACTTCCAGCCTTTGTGTTCCAATCACTTAAGGCGTTATTTTCCCTCCAAGTGCCACAGCCCATGAGGCTCGATACGTCTTGTCGTCAGTCCTCCACATTCTCAAATTCTTTATTCAATCTATCAGTTAGAACCATGATGTTTTCATCATTGAAACATGGCCTTTTTTCTCCCGTCTAAGGGAGATGCATCTCTTCTCTATTCCCAAAGTCCTCTCTGACCTCTCTCGGGACCTCTTATGACGCTGGCTGGCCAGCCTACTTATCTTCCCCACTAGACTTAGGTTCCTTATGTGGAAACTATGGATGCAAGGAAGACCCAGTGGGTGCATGAGCGCTCCTCTCCTGTGCCGCCCCCTCAGGCCTTCTCTTCTCCACGGTGGATGCCCTCCGGCCCACCCTCCCCTTCGGAGCGCTTTCCTCTGCCTCTGTTCTCCGAGTCTGCCTTCCCCCTCACACCACCCTTCTTGTTCACCTGCTGAATACTTCGAAGCTGTACACCGGCCACCCCCTGAACTAAGCATGGGAGGGCGGCGCCAAGGTCAATGAGACAGGCGCTTACCCTTGAGTTGCTCTCGGTGGGTCAGGAAAGCATGTCAACCACTCACAACCCAACACGGGAAATGCTGAGACGAGATGGTGGGAAGTGTGGGGGCCTAAGACCTAACTCGGCCTTGGGGTCCAGGAAGGCGGGAGAAGGAAGAAGCCTATGAGGTAGATCCAAATCCCTTCTGACACGGTCCGTCTCCACTCTGCCCGCCCCCGCAGACCTACGAGCAGCGGAAGGTGCTGGAGTTCACCTGCCACACGGCCTTCTTTGTCAGCATTGTGGTCGTGCAGTGGGCCGACCTCATCATCTGCAAGACCCGGCGCAACTCAGTCTTCCAGCAGGGCATGAAGTGAGCGTCCCCTCCGCCCCGCCCCACCTCACACCTCCACACGGGGTGCAGGCTCCCCTACCTCTCCCTCCCTTTCTCCAGCACACCCTTCAACATTTCTTCCCAGAAACAAGATCCTAATATTTGGGATCATGGAGGAGACCTTCCTGGCTGCTTTTCTGTCCTACACTCCAGGCATGGACACGGCCCTGCAGATGTACCCACTCAAGTGAGTAAGGGAAGGGACGCAGGCCGGGGGGTCTCCAGCACGGAGAGAGCCTGGGAGGGGAAGCAGCGTGTCTGAACAGGGAAGCCACGAGCTGGGGGCTGCCTGGATGGACAGAGCTACCCTCAGTGATACGAGGAGAACCATCTGCGCTCCCACAAACACATCGTATTTAGGGAGGGACTGGGGCTTGTGCCAAATGATGGCACCCCGCGAGACATGCAAATTTAGCAGACTTAACCGCACTCAACACAGGGGCATCTTTTTTTTTCTTTTTTAATTTTATTTATTTATTTGACAGAGAGAGGCACAGCGAGAGAGGGAACACAAGCAGGGGGAGCGGGAGAGGGAGAAGCTGGCTTCCCGCGGAGCAGGGAGCCCAATGCGGGGCTCGATCCCAGGACCCTGGGATCGTGACCTGAGCTGAAGGCAGACGCTTAACGACTGAGCCACCCAGGTGCCCCAGGGGCATCTTTTTTATGGTGTTGTGCAGCGTAGCTGTTCAAAGATACAAACTGCTTGGAGCAGAAGAAAACATAAAAATAGCCTAATGTACGCATGGCTAATTCTGTTGTACTTAGGCAAACATGTTCAAGGAGCATATGTGAGTGGGTGTGCAGGAATCCTTACTGTCTGGTATCTTGTTTTGTTCAAAACAGGCCCATGTTTTTGTTTTTTGGTTTGTATTGTTTTTTACATTAGTATATCCTTGTTGTGAAAAAATTTACAAGGAGGGGCTCCCGAGTGGCTCACTCTGGTGAACGTCTGACTCTTGGTTTCAGCTCAGCTCATGATCTCAGGGTCTTGAGATCAAGTCCCTTGGGGCTCCGTGCTCGGCGGCCAGTCTGCTTCCCCTCTCTTTTCCCTCTACCCGTCCCCCAACCCGTTTGCATAAGGACAAGTGCTCTCTCTCAAATAAATAAATAAATCTTAAAAAAAAAAAAAAGAAAAGAAAATTTTACAGGGAGTTAAGCAAAACCACCAGGCCACCCCCCTCATCGCGCCACCTGCAGAGGCCGTCTATTAACGACCCAGCATGTGCGCTTCCAGCTCATCCGCTCTGAATTCACAACACCTCACTCACCTTTCTGTCCCTCGCAGTGTTTTACACAATGCTTTGTATACTGGAGGTGCCCAATTAATGTTTAATGACAGACACTGGCAGTGCCCTAAAGATACCAGGCCCAGGTTCGCCTTTCAACTCTGCCGTGTACTATTCTGGGCAGCGTGTGAGCGGGACCTGCGGTCTCCCTCACACACACGGGGCCGACCGGTGTGAGAAGTACCTGCAGAGCTGTGTGCAGTGCACCCAGCACGGTTGCGGGGGTCACGGCGGGAGCTTTGGCCACAGTAGCTTGATCCCGTTGCTGTGGATGTCAGCATACAAGTCCCAGTCGACGCGCTGGACCATTAGCCGCTCTCCCAAACATTCTGTGTGTCCCACCCCGACCATAACACACATCACCTAACACTGTACTTCCGTTGTTTTTCTCCCTTCGTCTCCCGGGCCACCTGAGCTCCTCAAGATCAAAGGCCATCATGTCATCAGTTTTAGTCCCTCACGACCCACACGGACACAGAGTGACACACGGTGGTGGCCGTGCGTGAGTCTGTGCTGTGTGCGTGGATGGCGCTGGGTGTGTGCGCGTGGGAGGAACCACGGCCGAGGCCCACGCTGGCCGATGTGGCAGCCGCCGTCTGACGTAGCAAGGACGTTAGGGTTCAAAGCTGGCAGCCAAGAAGGAATTCTTGAGATGTCTTTGGTGCCGAAAGGTAGTTTTATTAAAGCACAGGGACAGGACCCATGGGCAGAAAGAACTGCACTGGGGCTGATTATATACTTCCCTTGGTTTTTTTAAGATTTTATTTATTTATTTGACACACAGAGAGAGAGA